>NW_006408586.1:11556978-11565541 GCF_000296735.1 Chrysochloris asiatica
AATGAATAAGGAAGACTGTAGAAGAATTGATGCTTTTGAGTTATTGTGTTGGAGGAAAATATTGAAAGTGCCATGGGCTTCCAAAAGAACAAACAGATCTGTGTTGGAAGAAGTGCTGCCAGAGTGCTCCTTGAAGGCCAGGATGGCCAAACTTTGTCTCTCATACCTCTGACCTATTGTCAGGAGGGACCAGTCGCTAGAGAAGGATATCATGTTTGGTAAGTTGGAGGGTCAGAGCAAAAGAGGAAGACCCCCAGCAAAATGGATTGGCAAAGGGGCAGCATCAATGGGCTCAAGTGTGGCAACAATAGTGAGGTTGGCCCACGACCGGACAGTGTTTCATTCTGCTGTGCATAGGGTTGCTATGAGTCAGTACCAACTCGATGGCACCTAACAACAACAACAACAATAAAGGCATGAAGTGAATGGCTTACAAGTTTTCAAGAGGGAATTTAATTTCAGAGTGTTCCAGGGAAGGTAGAATCCACACTGAATAGTTTTCATCTTTTCTAGATGGGTCTGGTGAAAGGAGACGGGGATAAGATTCAATATTATGATTCAATAGTGAGTAATTGTTATCATGACTAATTGAGACTGTCACAACTGTAAAGGTAGAAGTTTTGTAACATTAAAGTGGGGAGTAGTTAGTCTTAGAGTCCAGGAACAGAGAACCCTAAGACCATCAAGGGAGAAGAGTATGAGCATAATGTGGGACCCTATCCAGAAAAGCAGTGACACCAGAGATGGAGGCAGAGAAAAGGACATGGAGAGATAGAGCAGCTGAGGATTCTATACTCATGGAAAGAGAAAGGCTGTGTGCTGGTGGTCAGGAGGCAGGCTTGCAGAATTTGCCCTTTGGTTGTTTAAATGATTATATATTCCTGAGTGTTTTTGTGTACATCCAAAACAAAAGTGAATGGAAGCAAAAATTTTGCATAATGATGCACAGAGCAGATTGTAATCATTGCAAAGTAATGATGAATGTAAAACCCATGTTCTCCCATGTAAATTATC
The DNA here is from genome assembly GCF_000296735.1 of Chrysochloris asiatica. Lineage (NCBI taxonomy): Eukaryota > Metazoa > Chordata > Mammalia > Afrosoricida > Chrysochloridae > Chrysochloris > Chrysochloris asiatica. The sequence continues at coordinate 11,557,993 of NW_006408586.1, forward strand.
ACTCAATTCACAATAAAATCTTGAAAAAAAAGATGGAAGAAATATGCAGTTACTCTACCAAAACAAATTGCTGATGTTCAACCATTTCAAGAGGTAGCATATGATTTACAGCCAATGATAATGAAGGAAGACCAAGGTGCATTGAAATCACTGGCAAAAAATAAGCCACTGGCAATTGATGGAATACAAATTGAAATCTTTCAACAAAGTGATGCAGCACTGGTGGTACTCACTCATCTATGCCAAGAAATTTGGAAGACAACCACCTGGCCAACTGACTGGAAAAGATCCATATTTGTGCCCATTCCAAAGCGAGGTGACCCAACAGAATGTGGAAATCATTGGACAATATCATTAATGTCCCAAGTGAATAAAGTTTTACTAAAGATATTGCAAAAATGGCTGCAACCATGCATTGACAGAATTTTCCAGAGATTCCAGCCATATTCATAAGAGAATGTGGAATGAAAGATATTATTGATGATATTATATTGGTATGTTCTCAGGCACTCACAATCTGTCTCCTGGAGGATGTGATAGAGACAAGAGTTGTGAATGCAGTTCTCTGTTCACTGTTCTGTGTTCAGGGCACTTCATGAGCCTCCAGAAGAAGAGGCTATATGTTCAGCACCCAACACGATGAAGAGCAGAGACAGTGAAGTAGGGGGGTGCCATGGGAACAAGGGAGAACTGCATCCCCTTGTAGCCAATTTCTAAACATATCCTGTGCCTATAAACCACTGTGTCAACAACCACTCTCAACAGCTAAAGATGGCCCACTGCTCCATGCCAATCCACACTCCACCAATTTTGCCTCTCTCTCGTGGCTCCTGTTCAGCTTCCCCTTCCAGCCGGCATTCAATCCACCTCACTGTCCTATCCTCTGATGCTCAGGGTGCCAGAATCACTATCTACATCTATATCATCAACTTGTCTTTGTTGCAGAGGGTCGACTTAATGCATCTTCTTTCTTTGTTCCTCCAGAATAAAGTTTTCTAATTCACCAATATGTGTTAGGTAATAAGTTGGCATTCTAAATTTAGAAATCGTGGTGGATATCAACAATCTCTTCAATAATAAAATTAATTCTCCCATTGCAGGCAAAATTCAGATTTTTTAGCTCTCAGTAGTGAAAATTATGTAGATCTATGGAAGACAAAAGGCATTGGTGAAATCATCTCTGTAAAGGTGAGTCCATATTACTATAAAATTTCATTACTCATAAAGGATTTTACTTAGAGAATTGCAGAAGGAAAGTCAATTTATTATTCTCCCTTGAGGATGGTAAAATTCTGAAATGGTTTAGTTCACCACAGAACTTAATGCTAGACAGGATCTCAGTCCATTGTCCTTACTTTATAGATTAGGAAGTTAAGGCTCAAAAATCCCACAACTAATAAATAGCAGTTGTTGTTGTTGTTATGTGCCATCGAGTCAGTTTCGACTTGTAGCAGCCCTGTATAGAGTTTCTGAGGCTACATAAATCTTATGTAGGAAGCCTCATCTTTCTCCTGAAATAAATGGCAGAGTGAGACCAAGATTTATATTTCCCCGATCTTGGTCTAGGCGACTTGTGTGTGTGTGTGTGTGTGTGCGTGTGCGTGTGCGTGTGTGTGTGTGTGAGTGAATTGAGTAAATGTTTATAGATGAGGTGATCAGTTTTACATTCAACAAATTATACACTTTGTTTTCCTGTCAAGCCCTTCCATTCAACAACAGTTATCCCACTTTCTCCATGTGGTTCCTATTTCCACTCCACCCACATTCCCATCCCTTTTAAACTTTGTCATTAAGTAAATGTTACCCTTTTGATTTTGAATTATTGATGATTCCATGGTGATCATACCTTACTAGTGTTGTTGTACCCCCTATATACCTATCTGCTGCTTGGATGAAATCGGACCATAAAGGAGAGTTCCTGTCCAGCTCTGAAGGATGGTTGAAGGCCATAGTGTTGGGTTCCTCCAGTCTCTTTTTGAGTTTTGTTCCATATTTTCTCCTACACTACGTAGGATCTTCTAATGTAATCCTTTTTAGAGCAGTTGGAGTGGTAGCCAGGCACTATCTAGTTCCTATGGACTGAGTTGTGGAGACTAGTGTTTACATATTCCATTGGACTAACTGATTCCAAGCATCTTTAATTCTCATCACTCTTCTTTCTTCCACATACAGAGAAGTCAATAACTTAGACGGTTGCTCATGAGTTTTAATATCTCAGATACTACTCATGAAATGTTATGCCAATTAATCATGCTGTTCCCTGAGACTATGGTCCAGATGCCCCAGGCCCAGATAATCATTGCTTTAAAAGGTTTGATAATATTTAAGAAATTTTAATAATTTTATCCCCTCTATACTCCACCATAAGGATCTCTGTTAATGTAGTGGTTACGAGTAAGGTTGCTAATATCAAGGTCAGCAGTTCGAAACTACCAGTGATACCTTGGGAGAAAAATGAAGCTTTCAGCTCCTATAAAGACTTTCAGCCTGAAAAACACTATACAGGGTCACAATGAGTCAGAATCTACTCCATGGTACATGCTCCACCATATTCATAGTTGTGTTTGCATCAAAGGTAAATACCAATGTACAAAAAAATATCCTCTTTCAAATCCAGATAAATGTGTGGATATACTGCCATTCTTCCTATCATACCCATTCATCTATGTATCTACCCAGAGAACACTGTTGTTGCAAGGTTGTGTACATAATACTATTTACCTCAATCCCCTCTAGTCCTTGCAAGCCTCCCTGTATTTTCACCTGTCTTAATCATTTTTCTGCCTACCTCCGTCTTCTTGTCTATTGTCCTCCCTCTTCTTGTCTATGTGGTTAGAGCCTGCCAGCCACTCTGTAAAAGAAAGGTAAAGCTTTCTGCTTCTTTGAAGATTTTTTTAAAGGTCTCAGAAACACTATATAGAGTCACTACAAGTTGGCGCCAACTTGATAGAACTTAATTAACAACAACCTTCCAGCCAGTGGATTATACTCCCTTCCCTCCCACACTTGATATTCATCAAAAAATGTTTCTTTTAGCATGAAAACCCTTTCTTGAATTTTTACAATAGTCATCTCTAACAGCATTTGTCCTTTTATAACTTACTGATATCAGTCAGTACAATGTTTTTGTTTGTTTTCAATCACTCTCCTATTCAAAGATATTCGATCTTTTGAATTAAAACACATTCTAATTTAAATCTCAATTTCTAGATTTAATAATATTCACATTTTTACTAACTTCTAACTAACATAAGTCTTATTTGTGGAAAAGAGAACTCAAGATGGCCACCAGCCCTCAGCTACTATTAGATTAATTCAAAGGAGTCGATGCGATTAAGATTTGATGTGAACAAAAGGAGACAAAATCAACACACGTGCTCAATACAGGCTGTCCTCTGGTTATGAACAAGATCTGTTTTTAAGTGTGTGTATAAATTGAATTTATAGGTAAGTCACAACAGGAATATATAGTTCTTATTTAGCCTTACATTAGTACAAGGAGAAATCCTGATTTCACAGTGATTAACACTCTCAACTGCTAATCAAAAGGTTTGCAGTTTGAACCTGCCAGCTGCTTCCAGGTAGAAAGAGACATCACTATGCTTCCATGGAGATAACAGCCTTACATGGAAATTAAACTCTATCACGCAATTCTGCTCTGAACTATAGAGTTGGAATTGAAAACAGTGATTTTGGTTTGGCTAGTGCCCAAAAGTGTTCTAATTTTTTTCCATAATTTAAAAACTGTACATGCAACAAGTAAAGGTGATCATGATGAGGTTTTCTAATAAGAGAAACTTGATAAAAGAGCACCATATTCCTCTGACAACCTTCATAAAGTATCTGATTCGAGATTTACCAAGCAAACAGAAAGAAAAGACAGTTGATTATGACATAGCCTGCCCTTATGTCTAAAAGTGATCTAAGCATGTTGTTTGACAAATCCAAGGGTTTAAAAAAAAAAAAAAAAAGCCTGAATGGAATAGTTATTTTGAAATTATTTTGTTCTTAAATTATCTCACAACATAAAATACAGTAGACATTACAATATGGCCCAAAACTTTTCCCAGAGTATATCGTGTTTAGACAGAATTCCTGTAATTATTTATTCATGCCAATATAAATTATTCTCCTCAAATGAACTCAAGTCATGTAAACTCTGGCTTCCAGGAATCAGAGCATGCTTTCTTTGGGAGCGAGGTGAAATTCACCTAATTCCTTGAAAATTGAAAAATCAAATAATAAACTGCCCTAGTGTTTGAAATCAATAGCTAGTTCAGTAATTCCTTGTGTTTGTTGACTCCAGAATGAGTTAGAGTCTTGGGAGTATTAAGGGAATTGAAATCTTTTCTTTTCTGTTCTCTTTTTTTCTTTTTACTATCAATTCCAAAACCAAGATGCACTATGGTGGGGAGTTGTCTTTATTACAGGGGTCTGAAGGGGAATCTCTGGTTTCTTTTATTTATTTTTAAAGCCAAAAACCAATTCAAGGATGATGAATGGTGTCAGTCTGACAGCACCAAAGACTGAAATTCTTCATTTCTTCCAAGGTTTAGAGGGGCAATAACTGCAATTTCTTTTACAGTCTGTCCCATAAAGTATATTAACTCTTACCTGGATAAGCTGATTCTAAGAATGTGCTATCAAGTTCCACATCTATTCTGAAAATTCCTTTTCCCTGGATAGCCTTAAGTGTAAGAATGGAGAATGGATGTATTAAAAGAGATTCTTTTAGAGGACATCCCCCCCTCCCCCAGTTGGAACAGAATAAAGTGTCCTGATTGAATTTCTCCATATCAGTATACATACTGAAAGCTAAGGCTGGTTCGGACCTGGTCCTAACAATGACTGTTCTATGGACCTGTCTCAGATGGGGTTCATCTTTGTTGACCTCTATTTTGTCAGATTAAAGAAACGTTACAGACGAAGTTTACACTAACAGACTACTTTGCTACTTTAACAAAATCTGTACCCTACACTTTGGTTGGCATCAATCATAGTGATAATATAAGGCAATGAATGTGTGCCCAGTTGTAGAATAAGAAGAAAAAAAGTTGTGTGACTAGTTATTACCATGTAGATGATAATGGCTTCAAATAATTGATAGTAACACTCAAGTTTTGTTTCATATTGCTACTTAGATTTTCTTTAGTGTATTATACATTCAGTGCTAATATGCAAACAAATTTTGTGTAAGAATCATTTTCTTTTGAACATTTTATTTTTCAGTTTTTCCTTAATATGTAGCATTCTAGTTTATATTGAACTGATTTTAGAAATTCATAAAGGAACAGAAGGTATAATTTTGAAGTCCAGCACATTAACCCACAGCGTCAAGCACTTAATTTAAACATGAGTTACCCTCGCAACAGTGAGACTTTAAAATTTCTTTAGAGGATGAAATACACCTTGAAGTGATCTTTATTTATAGTGTTTTGTCTTCCAATGCAACACCTTTAGAAAACAAACTATTGAGTGGTTTTTAGAAAAATCTCAACACCAGTAAAAAAATAAAGCAACTCACATCAACTTAAATTGGAAAAAGAAAATCTTTAAAGAATTGACTTTTGGTATTAAAATCTGCCATCCACTAGTTGTTGTTGGTGGTGGTGTTATGTGCTGTGGAGTCGGTTCCGACTCATAGTAACCCTGCACAGGGTTTCCAAGGCTATAAATCTTTATGGGAGCAGAAAGCCTCATCTTTCTCCCACAGAACAGCTGGTAGTTTCGAACTGATGATCCTGAGGTTAGCAGCCCTATTCGTAACCACTACGCTATCAGAGCTCCTTTTCACTAGTAGTATAAGAGACTTTTTTTTTTTTTTTTTTTACATCTCTTTCTGGATTTATGGTGATGAAAGGTGATTGAGAGATTATCTTGAATTCATTACATGTGTATAGCATTTTATAGTTTTCAAGTATACATTCATACACTTTTTACTTTATCCTAGATTGAAGAAACTAGTTGGCTCAAATACTGACTAGTGTTACTTTATCTTTTTCTATTCCTTCCAAAGTTTAGTTATGTTTTTTTGTTATATGACAATAATAGTACCTATGCCATAAAGCTGTGGCATATATTTATTAAAATATAGTATGTAGAATTGTGGGTTAATGTGCTGGACTGTAAAGTTGGTTTGAACCACAAGGTTGGTGATTCAAGTGGACCAGTTGCTCCTTGTAATCCCTATACAGAGTTGTTACGAACCAACTCAACGTCAGAACCAACTCAACAGCTTTTAACAACAGTGTGTATCACAAAATCTGGAATACAATTACCAGTTATCTACATGAACTAGGGAGTTCTGATGTGGCACTGTGGGTTAATGTGCCAGACTGCAAAGTTGTTTGAACTGCAAAGTTGGCAGTTCAAGCTCACCAGCTGCTCCTTGGAAACTCTATACAGGGCCACAATGCATCAAAATTGACTCCATGGCACTTAACAACAACATGAACTAGGTATTGTCATCATTTTACAATGGTAAAGCCCAGAAACAACAAATTTCCAAAGACATTACCAATTGAAGGGTAGACATATATACTGCTGATATCCAAATCTCCATTGATTTTTTTCCTGCCATTTTTATAACTTAAAATAGTAATTTCATATTTATAACTTAAAATAGATCAATTTCATATGATCTCACTGACAGATGTGAGCATCTCTAGATGTATATTTATTTCTATTTTGCACTCAACAGAATTTGTATATTTAAGTGATATGCATATAAATATTTCTTTTAAAAATATTTAGGATAAATATAAATCTTCACAACTGGATCAAGAGTCATCATTATAATGATCAGAAAATATTGAAGTTTCCAAAAGACCTCTTTAAAATATTAAAAGGTAGAGAGAACAAACAAGATGGCAGATCAGGTGGAAGTGCAGTAAAGGAGCTCTGCCAGCAACAACACAGAATACCCGACCCAGCAGACTCAGGGGACATTCCCAGAACTTTGAACCACATATAAAGGAATATTTAGAAGGTTGGAAGGCTCATAGTTGGAGAAATTTGTGGCAGAAGCAAGAAATCTGTTGCTTTCTAGTCTGGGACGCTCAGCTGCTCCAGGAGCTGCCATCTTGGGTGAGACCACATTGGAAAAGGATCGGAGCAGACACAGATGCCTAGAAGAACTGCTAAGTTAAAGGTGTGGACATTCTTTTCTTTCAGTATCTGTTCATTGGTCCCTTGCTCTCTGCGCACCTCCATTCTGATGACTATAGGGGTGTCTGAGCTAGTGGGCACCCCAGCCCCACCCTCAGAGGGTTCCACTATGCATGCACACAGATCTTCTCAAAATTTAAAGAGACAGTGTCCAATTAAAACCAAATGGCCACAGTCGGCCCTGAACTGTTTACAACTAGAAAAAAGTCCTGAATGGGGATTGTGGAGTGGGACAAGCAGAAAAAAGGAAATAAGCCGAAAATAAAATCCTAAATTACGTCAAAACGACCAACAGTGATATCTTGAAACTTCTCAGGAAGAAGAGTGAAAAGGGAAGCCCATTTCCTGATCACATCTACCTGGAGGCATTCAGAAAGCATAA
>NW_006408586.1:11568191-11577450 GCF_000296735.1 Chrysochloris asiatica
TATATACATATATTAAAACGTAAAGAAGCCACAGACTTTGACTCTACCCATTTGGTTGTCTGCTGGATTCTGCAAGGCAAAAAGTTGGCTGCCTTTTGGTCTCTTTCTGTGTATCCCCAAATCCTTAGTAACATACCATCACTCCACCAATTTGCAATTGTAAGCCCAAAGCTTATTCTACGGCATTATACCATGTATGTTCAAGGAATATTTATGCATTTTTCATTTTGACATTTTAGTCATGCTATTTGCCTAGGTAAGGAACAAAATAATGATTCCAGTCCCTCATGCTTCTCTGTCTCCAGACATTACTGCATTTAGCTCCTAGAGAGCATAGTAGTACCTCCTCCTTGGAAATCTTCCCAAAAGTCTTATTTCTCAGAGTGCGTATGGAGAAGTAAAGAGGAACTTTAATGTAAATGGATCTGCTTTCATAACTTCAAAATCACAGCCAAAACCCAACCACCTCTCATAAGCTCCCCCCCTGTCATTCTGTTCCAAGTCAGCATTATCTCTCACCTAACTAATCACAAATGTTCTCACTATTCTTGCCCTTGTTGTCTGTTCTGAATATGTATCCAAAGTGATCCTGTTAAAGCCTAAGTAAGTTCATAATGACTTCCTTCACCTAGCAAGAAGCCAGACTGCTTACAATGGCCTCCAACTAAGGACTGTATTTGATCTGCTCCCTTTCTCATCTCCTTTAACTCCCCAAAGTTCTCTCTGCATCAGCATCTCATACTTGCAGCTCCTCAATCATGAAATCAACCTCCCTCATCAGCACCATTGCCTTTCTTTTCCTGTTTGGAAAGCAGGATTCCAGAGAGTGCTTACTGAATTTTGGTTAACTCAATCTGCTGAGATCTTTCTTTGAAAAGGTGTGAAAATGCTATATTTATTTCTGGATAAAGGAAACATTTAAATGTGGTTCTGAGTTTACAGTCAAAACCCTTACAATACATCATTATTTGACCTCTATTTTCTGTAATTACATACATTCATACTATTGTTTTATGACTTTCATTGATTGTTTACTAAGTTAGTGGCTTGCTTTAAAACATTGATTCAGATATTTCTTTTAACATCATTTCCTTAGTGCTTTGGTTATTAGAGCACAAAGCACTGACAGTTTTTTGGGTTTTCTCCATACTGATCTCTCTCGGGGATCTCAAGAGCAATCATACTACTTCTCAGCTCTCTCCCAAGAATTTTAAATGAGCTGGGGCATCTCTTTTTGTGATTACTGGCAAAAGATTATTCAGATAATTAAAATAAAATTTGTCTCAGCACTATAAGCCATAAGACCATGAGATCTTGTTTCAAACCATGTTTAAATGTGTCCACATAAAATGTTATTGAATGAAGTAATTAATTTGGACTTGCAATTTTCAAAAGTTCTCATGAGAGCTTCTATGGATTAGCAATTTTGTTTTTCTACATCATTTTCCCCTACAAGTACACATTAAAAAATACACCAGACTTAAACCACTTTGCCTCCAACATCTGTTTTCTTCTACCTCTTTTTATTATACATCAAAGCTTTACATTAGAAAAAAAAAATGTGTTGTTATCTGTGTAATTTTGAGAAGAACTTCATGCAAGTGTCATTTAACTGTGGTTAATAAAATTAGCAATGATATTACCAAACTTTTCTCTATTTTTTTGCAAGATCAGTGTTATTTTTCATATATAAACTACTGACACAAATAAATTTGTTTATTATTATTTCCTAAAAAAAAAAAAAATCCACAAGATAAATTTTTAATTATTGTCAATGATTTCATTATTAAGATTTTTTAATCTTCCAGAAAAATAGAAAAACAGTATATAAGTTTCCAGGTACCTATCAGTCAAGATTAATGGTTAGCAATTGTCATGTTTACTTAATCTATATTATGTGTGTTAACAGAGTAATTGCAGACATGGCTTTTAACTCTTAAATAGTAACTACTCATAATATAGGAGCTCTGGTAGAGTAGTCGCTACAAACTGGGCTGTGAACCACAAGGTCAGCAGTTCAAAACTACCAGCTTTTCCTCAGGAGAAAGATGAGGCTTTCTGCTCCCATAAAGATTTATAGCTTTGGAAACCCTGTACAGGGTCACTATGAGTCGGAATCAACTCCACGACACATAACAACAACAATTCTTAATATAAAGGTAATATCTTCCTACATGAGGAAATGGAGTCCTGGTGTGGCACTGCAGGATAATGCACTGGATATCAAGTTCAACTTGATCCACAAGGTAGATAGTTCAAACCTACCAGCTGCTCTCCTTGAAAACCCTAGACAGTGTCACTATGAGTCAGAACCAACTCAATGGTACAAAACAACAGCAACACATGAGGAAATACTATCATACTTAAACAACATAAAAATAATTCCTTAATATTGTTTAACATTCCCTCCATTGACATTCTCCCAATAGTAAAAAAAATGTCTGGTACAAACCAAGAGTCAATTAAGAACCAAGTATTGTATCAGAATGTAATGAGCCTTAAAGATTATAATGTTGCATCACAATAAAAAGCACCTAATATCTGGTTATTGCACTATTAATGAGATTATTACTGAAATCCTGGTACAGGGATGACAGCCTGAGCCTTCTTTTGCAAATCAGCATCATTTTCTGCTTATGACTAGCAAGTAATCTGCCCGGTGATATTTTGCTACTATATGACTATCTGAAGCAATCTATCATTTAATAGTTTAAGTATCCATTAGAGATCCTTACCTGAATCAAATATTTTATTTGTTGTTAAGTGCCAGTCAGTTGCAAAAAAATTGGGTAATATTAAATGATAATAAATTGTATAGTGACATAAGAGTCGATTCTGTTCTGAATTTGGGGTTATTTTGTGCAGCATTCAATATTAACAAGTAAAGAAGCATTACTCTTGGATGAAAAAGGAATCCTACTATAAGATCTTAAGGAGCTCTGGTAGCGTAGTGGTTACGAATCGGGCTGCGAACCACAAGGTCAGCAGTTCGAAACTACCAGCTGTTCCGCTGGAGAAAGATGAGGCTTTCTGCTCCCGTAAAGATTTACAGCCTCAGAAACCCTGTACAGGGTCGCTATGAGTCGGAACCGACTCCACGGCACATAACAACAGCAACAACTATAAGATCTTACTTCTGCAAGATGAGCAGAGTCTGGAAAAATTAGTAATAAGAATATTCTTGTTCAGAAATACTGAGCCCAATGTCATTTTTAGAAAAAATTACCTGGGGTATATTATATAAAATGTTCACATAGAATGAGGAGCCAATAATAGGTTAATTATTCTTGACAGTACAAACCGAAGAGCTAATAGTTTGAGTAATTTTTATAATGGCTTAATGCAATGGCATTTAGTGTTTGCAACCTGCTAATTTAGTTTTTTTGTTTTGGGGTTTTTTTTTTTACTTTTTTCTTCTTCTTGTAATGTATTTTGGTAGGGTTTTGGAATTCTTAACATTTTTCTTCTTTTTGTCTGTCATATTCACTTGGAATCAAAAGGTCTGTAACTCTGAGTTTTGCTTCTTTGGCATTAGATTTTCTCCTTTGGCCTGAATATTTCTGCATATGTAGATTTACCTTCAACAGCGCAAAATCTGAGGAGTAGGAACACCCACTGAGTATGAGTGGAAAAGATATTGAACTTAGGAGAAATGGGGGATTTTAAAATTAAGATTCTGATAGAAGCAAGAAGATGCTGAAGAAATAATGGGAAAAAGCCAGCTCTCTCAGAATTCTTGGTCTGCCCTAGTAGACTAGGGAGGTTTAACTAAGCTCCCCATAGACTTTTGAACTCAGAATACTCATTCAAACTCATTGTGAACTCTTTAAGGTTGACACATTACTAATATTTTTCCATTTTAGAGTAAAATTTCTTATTGACACTAACCTACACAATCTCAATGTGGATAAGTGGAAAAGGAAGTACAAGATCACTGAACTGTTGTAAAATGAGTTATTTATTGTTTTACCTAATTCCTCAGACATGCTTTGTGGGTCTGCTATTATTATTAGATTTTTTTAAGTTTTATTTTCCGTCCAGTGCCCCTAATCTTCCTAGGAAAATCCTGAACAACAGGGACAGCTGTTAAAAGAATGAGCTCACTAATTAGTTTCATATTGGGAAAATAAATAGTGTAACAAGTGACTTACCTTATTGTTTATTTTTTAAGGGATAGTGTGGAAAATGTCCACTCATGACTTAATTGCAATAAAATAAACATAATTCAATTTGGGTGCTTTGGCTAACAAGTTTTTCTAAGAGTAGAGCTGCTTCAAATTAAAATAAGAACCTGGCTTCATAAGATTGGTTGCCATGCATCTATCCATTTATTATCTTTTTGGACTGAGAGCCATCAGTGGTGGATAAATTATTCTTTTAAATCCAAATAGCTTGCAATTACTCTATTCCTTAAAGAACTGTAGAATTGAGTTTGTATATTATTCTATTGTTGTTATTGTTGAGTGCCATCGAGTCAGTTCCGATTCATAGAGACCCTATATAGGGTTTCCTAGGAATGGCTGGAGAGTTTGAACTACTGACTTTGTGGTTCAATCCGATCTTTCAGTCCAGAGCTTTATCCCACAGCGCCATACCAGGACTCCATCATTCTGTTATGGGAAGCAATATAAGAAGCAGCATACACCATAATGCCAGGTTTCTGTAGATTCTAAGTATCTCTTGTGCTAATATTATCACATTGTTCTGTTTCAATAATGGATGCTTATTTATTTTACTTGCTCTATAAATACCTTGATGTTCTCCTTTAAATGTTATTTCTTTATAGCTCATATTTTGATTTTTCCTTCTTTACCTAGGAACTTACTTATCTAAACTAGATAATTACACACCAAATACTAAAATAAGAACATATTTGAAAATTAATGATGGCTGAACTTCAACAAAGTTTATAAAACTTTATTGCACCTCATTTTATTTCATCTTTTCACTTACTACACAAAAGATCCAGTATTCAGCAATCCACAATTCATCCCTTTTCTGGACAAACTTAGAATTTAATGCCCATCAGAACTATTATGTGGTTCGACACAACTTAGCCTCCCATTTTTGACTGGCGCCAGTCAAAGTAAAGACAAACCCACAGCCAATTCCTGTGGGGCATAAAATGTCAATTTGTGTTTCCCTATAACCACCACAGGCTAAACAGTATCTAACCTGGGAAGTCCTCAAAAACACCCAACCATTTAGGAATACCTTCCTGTATATGTCACTTCAATCAGAGAAAAGTGGTCAACAAAGTGAGATTGAAGGAAACAGAGGGAAGGGGGCAGTTAGGAAAACAGAGGGCAAAAGAAAGAAAGAAAGAAAAGAGATAAGAGGTAGAAAGCCACTTAAACAGTGGGTTATGTCTTTATAGTGACTCTGAGCAAAGTTCTGCAATAGAAAATAGGTGATCATGTAGCATAATGTACAATAATAAGCAATGCAAAAAATGGGAATTTGGCAAGGGCCATTAAATAAAAATAAAATACTAGATGCTCAAAATCAAATAAAATCTATACATTTAAAAAAAAAATACTTGAGTTATTCATTTTAAGTAGTCACGCAATTTAACACACTGACTTGAGAAATTCTATCACCTGATTGAGTCAAGTAAGTATTAAAAATATTTAGTTATAAAGTAATCTAGGGGTTTTCATGATATTTTACAAAACAGCATTGTATGTATGCTGCTCTTTTTACCAGCCACCTTTCAGATAAAAATAAATGTAAAACTAAAACTTTGCTAAAACTTTTGTCATTCTTTATAAGTAGGGATATTAAATTAAATATTAATGACATCCAATAAATCTGCAGGTTGCTGAGCCATGCATAAACTCATGTTGGCTTCTGCTCTTTGTGTGTGTGTGTGATTCTGAATGAAAGAAAAAATGTCCTTGATTGATTGCTTGCGATGATAAAGAACTGAAAGAGAAAATGAGATTAGTGGTAAACCAAAGAGAAAGTATCAATTTATCCTTCTCAAAACTTGTTAATCATATATAGTGTGGCTGATTGTATTTTCAAAAAGTGGTCACAGCAATATTTCTGTTCATATAGCAATATTTTTGTAACCTTGTCATTCTCTTATCAAGAGGAAATAAACAAGAAGCTTATTTCCCCTCCACTTGAAACTAGGTGGGCTTTCTGAATAAAATGCAACATAAGTGATGCTATATAACTTTGGAGATTAGGTCATAATAGATGATATGGCTTCTGCCTGACTCTCTCTATCTCTTAAAGCAGTCACCTTTGGGAACCTAGCTATCACACGATAGTCACTTATGGGTGTTTAACTTACAGTCCTTGCTAAGATGCTAGCGGAGTTCCTGCATCAGCTGCAAAACAAATGAATAAATGGCTCCAGTCCTCAGCCTTCAAGCTGTCTCTGCTGATGTTGAGTGAAACGGAGACAAGCTGAACCCACTGAACCTTGCCCAACAGAAAATATGAAAGCACAGTCGTTTTTCAGCTTTAGCCACTGAATTAAGACGATTTGTTATGCAGCCAAAGCAAGTAAAACATGTATAATTTATTTTCTGAATAAGTGTCTAGATGGAACACAGTAATATAAAAATTCTCTGAATAACTCTCTTGAAACTAAAGCTGGTAATCAGTCTTGACTCATGGAAGGTCCTTCTCAAGTTAACACTAGGAAACAATTTAAGGACAGACATTCACAGGTCTAAAACATTTTAGCTTCTGATTTCTAGACTCCTATCAGATAAAACTCCAAATCATACCTATTACCATCAAGTAGACAGCTGCTCGTGGTGGTGGTGGCTATGTGCTGTGGAGTCAGTTCCGAGTCATAGCAACTTTGTATAAGGTTTCCAAAGCTGTAAATGTTTATGGGAGCAGAAAGCCTCACCTTTATCCTGAGGAGCAGCTGGTAGACTTGAAATGCTGACTTTATGGTTAGCAGCTCAGCTCATAATACATGACACTACCAGAACTCCTTTATTCCTACTCATAGCAACCCTGGTGGTGGTGGGGGTTATTGCAGTGGAGTTGGTTCCGAGTCATAGCAACCCTGTATAGGGTTTTACAGGATCACAAAGCCACATCTTTCTACTGTGGAATTGCTAGTAGTTTCAAAATACTGACCATGAGATTAGCAGCCCAACTCATAACTACTACACCACCAGAACTCTTATATAGAACAGAATAGAACTGCATTATAGGGATTCCAAGACTGTAAATCTTTTATTGGAGCCCACTGTCATATCTTTCGCCCTTGGAGCAGCTGGAGTTTTCAAATTGCCATCCCTTTGGTTAGTGGAACAGTGTTTAAGCACTGTACTGCTAAGCTCCTCCATGTCCAATGTTGTTAAGTGCTATCTAGTTGGTTCTGACTCATAGCAACCCTGTGTAGGGTTTCCAAAGAGCAGCTGGTGAATTTGATTCACCAATCTTGTGGTTAGCAGCCCAGCGCTTATCCAAGATCACCACACAAGATCTCCATATCAAATAAGAGTGCATAAAATACAACAACCACACTGATAGAGAAAATTTGTTTTAAAACTAAGCCACAGTACACTCTTTTGCATTATGATCATCCAAAAAACAAAGTACAATGTATGTTGAAAATCCAATGTTTTAAAATGCAAGATGTGCAATGCAAATAATTTTTCCCTCAAATTTATTTTTTTTATATTATAATTTAGGTGAAAGTTTACATAGCAAATTAGTTTTCTATTCAACCATTTATATGAATTTTGGTTCTTAACATTGACTGCCAATCCCTCAATGCAACAGCAAACTTTTCACTTCTTCCCTGGGTCACTCATTTCTATTTGTTTTTCTTTTCTGACAATTATTGCCTTAATTTTTTTGGTGAATGCTGCCCATTTGGTCTGGTATGGCTGATTGTTCTGAGGAATTCATACCTCACATGTTTTATTTATTTTCTGATATTGTGATTGCTCATTTTATAGACTTGTCCATTGTTTGGCTAAAAGTCACAGCACACTCTTTGATATTATGATAATTTTATGGCATTCAAAGAAGTTAAAATAAGTTGAAAATCCTCTGTTTTAAAATAAAGGGTGCACCTGTGGTCAGTTGGCATAGCATAGTCCACAAAAACAATGTTATATACATCCTACTTTGGTGAGTATCTCCTGGGTTCTTAAAAGCTGGTGAGTAGCTGCCTAAGGTGCAACTATTGACCTCTCCATGTGTGAAAGAAAGAAGAGTGATGACAACTGAAGATGCTTGGAAGCAATTAGTCCAACTAGCCATGGACTAGTAAAACATGTGAACATTTAGCTCCGTGACTCCAAGACCAGAAAAACTAGATGGTACCCAGTTACCACTACCCACTGCTCTGAAACGGATCCCATTAGAAGGTCCTATATAGACTGGTAGACAATGTAGAACAAAACTCTAAATTATGAAAAACAGTGGACTTAAAGGTCAGAAATAAACTGTAGTAACCCAAGTTTATTATCCTCAGCTATCCTTCAAGTCTGGAACAGAACTCACCCTCTTGGCCTGAAGTATGCTCAAGAGGAATGGTCAATCATTCAAAATCAAAAGGTCAGCATTTACTTGGGGACAAGGTTAAGAAAGGTTTAGAAGGAGGATGGGATGGAAACTGGATCCAGAGGGAGGAAGTGGGATAACAGTTATTTTATGGAGAGGAGTACATTCATTTAGATGAAACTAAGTGTATGACTTCTTGGATATAAAACTAATGATCTGCTCAGTAAACTTTCATTCAATTGACAATAAAAACGTGCAAAAAAAAAAAAAATCAATTGAGAAAGGGAGAAAAAAGGCAGGTGTGGTACATAAACAAATATCTCTCTAAAACATATATTAGAATTAATTTGGCAAAATATTTCTAACCTCAGCTGGGGAAGTTCTGATTTAAATGAAAATTCAATGTTTGTGGCAACCTTATAGAACATAACTCAACTACTATATATTGAAATGTACAAAGACATGGAGATAGAAAATGAAAAGGAATGAATATCCTCAGCATTCTTCAGGTTGAAAGAACTGAAGAAAAAATTCAACCCCCAACCTGTAATATTGAAGGATTCAATGGACAAAATATTGAATGATGCAGAAAGCATCAAAACAAGATGAAAGGAATACAGAGTTACTGTACCAAAAAGAATGTCATTTTCAATCATTTGTAGAAGTAGCCTATGATCAAGAGCCAATGATACTGAAGGAAGAAGTCAAAGATACATTGCAGACATTGGCAAAAACCAAGGCACCAGGAATTGATGGAATACAAATTGAAATT
>NW_006408586.1:11581048-11582523 GCF_000296735.1 Chrysochloris asiatica
CAGAGGAAAAGAGGAAGACCCCCAACGTGATAGATTGGCCAAGTAGCAGCATCAATGGACTCAAGCGTGGCAACAATAGTGATGTTGGCCCAGGATCGGGCAGTGTTTCATTCTGCTATGCATAAGGTCGCTATGGGTCGGTATCAACTCGATGGCATCTAACAACAACGACATCCCATGGAAGCAAAATTTTTCAAAAGATAATTCAAAAATGAATTAAACTATACATTGCCAGAGAACTTCCAGAGGTTTAAGAAGGTTTCAGAAGAGGACGTGAAACAAGGGATATCATTGCTGACAACAGATGGATTTTAGCTGAAAGCAGAGAATACCAGAACGATGTTTACGTGTGCTTTATTGACTACTCAAGGGCTTTCATTGGTATAGATCATAACAAGCTTTGGACATCATTGCTGAGAATGTATATTCCAGAATATTTGATTGTGCTCATGAGGAACTTGTGCATAGTCAAGAGGCAGTTGTTTGTACAGAACAAGGGAACACTTTATGGTTTAAGATTAGGAAAGATGTGTTCAGGGTTGTATTCTTTCATCATACTTATTCAATCTGTATGCTGAGGAAATAATCCAAGAAGCTGCATTTTATTAATAAAAATGGGGCATCAGGATAGGAGAAAGACTCCTTAACAACCTGTGATATGCAGACGATGCAATCTTTCTTTCTGAAAGCAAAAAGGACTTAAAATACTTACTAATGAAGGTCAAAGACCACAACCTTCAATATGGGTTGTACTTCAAGGTAAAAAAAAAAAAAAAAAAAAATCCTCACCATTGGACAAATAAACAACATCCATATAAATAGAGAAACAATTGAAGTTGTCAGAGACTTCATTTTGTTCTGCTCAACCATTAACCTTCTTAGAAGTAGCAATCAAAAAAATCAAAAATGTAATGCGTTAGGCAAATCTGTTGCACAAGACATCTTTAAAGTGTTCAAGAGCAAAGATGTCAGTTTGAGGACTAAGGTGTGCCTGACCCAAGCCATGGTATTTTCAATAGCCTCATACGAATGCAACAGTTGGACAGTGACTAAGGAAGACCATAGAAGAACTAATGTATTTGAGTTATGGTGTTGGAGGAGAATAGTAAAAGTAACACTGACTGCCAAAAAACAAACCAAACTATGTTGGAAGTACAGCCAGAATGCTTCCTGGAAGCCAGGAAAGCCAGACTTCATCTCTCCTACTTCAGACATATTGTCAGGAGGGACCATTCCCTGGTAAAATGGAGAGTTGGAAGACCCCAGTGAGATGGATTGTCACAGTGACAGGAGTGATTGGATCAAATCTAGCAACAATTGTGAGGTTGGTGCAGAACTGGGCAGTGTTTCCTTCTGTTGTGCACAGAATCACTTTGTTAAGTGCCATCGAGTTGATTACGATCCATAGCGACCCTGTACAGGGTTTCCGAGGCTGTAAATCTTTACGGGAGCAGAAAGCCTCATCTTTCTCCGGC
>NW_006408586.1:11583478-11599588 GCF_000296735.1 Chrysochloris asiatica
TATGCTATCTGCTTTTGTGGCCTCACAAATGCAGTTACTTAGGTTTTCTAATGAAAGGGAGTAATTTACACAATTTCTCTTTGTATTAAATCCACCAAGGCTGAAAGTAATTGTTGCTAAGCTAGTTTTTCCTAAGGTTTGTAGAACTCATAGTGAAAAGCTGTGAATATTGCCAAATTATATATTTTTACAAGTAAATTCAGAGATAACTTTAAGGGAAGATAGGGGTCAGCTTTTGAGAGTCATTTGCCATGCATAATGTCGCTCCCCCCAGTGCAGCCTTGCCAAGCAACGAGAGTTAAGCGCTCCCCGAACGTAACCACTATGCTACCAGCACTCCTTATAGGATCACGATGAGGTACCAATTCAATGGCACCTAACAGCAACAATAACAAACTAACGTGAATAAAGAATCGATTGTTTCTGGATATTTGTTTTTGGGATTTAAATATGGATTATGAAAATCAGAATAATGGTAAATTTATGGAGTAAACACAGCTGTACTAAACATTGTACACACTTGTCAAGTAAGCTTTAGACAGAAAATAACAGAGAGGCAAGGAAAGAATTGTTGTTAAGTACCATCGAGTCAGTTTAACTAATAGCGACCCTGTATAGGATTTTCATGGAGTTGCTGGTAGATTTGAACTACAAACCTTAAGTTAGCAGTCCAGTGTTTATCCTACAGTGACACACCAGGACTCTATGTAAAAACACAAAGTGCAGAAAATTCTGTCTTACTGTAGTGGATGTAACTCAATTTTTAGTTCCTCTGCTTGCTCCTGGAAAACATTCCTCTTTAGTTTTTTTCATTAAAAAAATGGGAAATGAAAGCATTTTACATTAAAATATGTGGTGATATCTTATTAGGTATAATAGTAGAGTGAATGAAATATTAAGTAAATACATAAATATAATTAGAAGTGAAATCTTCATCACCTTAGAAATATAATTTCACTTATTATAACTTGTTATAACCAGTAAAATTAGATAATCTAATTTTTTTAAGGTAGATGGAAGCTCATTACACATATATACATTTATGAAAACAAAACAAAAGGATCAACATAAGTAGAAATTGGAACCTAAATTTTCATAGCTGTAAAATTTTAATTATGTATGTTGTTGCTATTGAGTTGGTTCTAACTCATAATGACCCTAGAAAGGGTTTCCAAGGAGCAGTTGATTAGTTTCAACCTCCAACTTTGAGGTTAGTAGACCAGTGCTTATCCTATATCCCTAACAACATGCACATCATTATTAAATGGAGTTGAATATATAGTTTTTAACTTACACAATTAATTGTGTGATTTTTCTAACACATCTAAATCGGTGCATATTTATTTGAACTTACATGAAATAGCATTTGAATTTTGAAGAGACTTTAGGGATTATCTAGTCCAATTATGTTTTTATAGAACTGAGCATATTTGGGCCAAAAGACTTTATCTAGATCTCAATGCTAATTGGTTTGCTTAACAAGACCCAAAACCCAGGTCTCATTACTAAAAATAATGGTGGTAATAATTTAGCAGTTTGCATTACAATGATAAAAAATTGCTTTCAAGCAAATATTACAGTATTCAACACACATTCTACTACATCAAAATGGTTTTCCCTCAATTTGGCTTTTCCCATTTATTCTAAGTAACTTTATTGTTGTTGTTAAGTGCTGATGAGTTGTTTCTGACTCATAGCGACCCCGTAAAAGATTCTCAAGAGCAGTTGGTGCTTATCCTATAGCATCACACCAGGACTCCTTCATAATTGTTTAAATGAAATGACAGTTATTTTTTCCTGGCTGCTTTTTACTAGAAAGAAACAATTCCTTTTCCTAAGATAAATGACACTCTTCTATCTTAAGCAATGTGACTTATATGGCAATCAGTAGCAGATTTATTGACCCTGATGAATGAGAAAAGTGAGTTTTTATAACACATTTTCTATCACTGAAATATTTCTTGATCAGAAAACTATTTCCTTTACTCATTTAATCTAAGCTGAAATTCATCCACACATTCCATTCATACAAAGCTCATATATTTGTGTATTTCAGAAGGCTATAATATTATCTTAGAAATATGTTGTAATTACAGCAGTGACAGAAATTATAAGACTAAACACTTTGCTCTGTTTTATGGTAAACTGATTGCTGGTCTGCTTTCTTGAATGTTTTCTTCTAAGCCTCTATTATACAAAAAGTTAATGGTAGTATGTTGAGAGAGAATAGATAATTGCAAATAGATTTTAAATTACATACAATGTGTCTAGTGTGTATTAGCATATAACAAAAGAATGAGGACAGGCTATTTGAATAACAAATGGAATTTGTTGACACTCTAACTCATCATTTTAACATTTGGGGAAACTACCAAATACAGATGTTATGAAAATAGACAAATTATTAAATTGTTGTTGTTGTTAAGTGCCATGGAGTTAGTTCCAACTCATAGTGTCCCTGTATTGGGTTTCTGAGAAGTGGTTGACACAGTATTAAATTGTTCCATATAACATTTGTTTTTATCAAGAAGGCACAAAAAATTTTATCAGACTGTGTCTCAAAAGGCGTTCTGATTAAGTGCTGCACTGCTGACTGAAGGGCCTGCCGTTTGAACCTACCAAACAGTTCACAGGAAAAAGAAGTGGCAGTTGGCTTCCATCAAGATTTACAGCTACGGAAACTAAATGGAGCGGTTCTACTCTGTCCCATAGGTTCACGACTGACCAACAGTTGGTTTGGGGTTTGATTCACTAAAATTGGACTGTTGTTGTTTTTACTGTTACTTTCAAGTTAGTTCAGACTCAAAGTGACTCTGCGTAGGGTATCTGAGTGACTGGTGGATTTTGTGATTAGCAGTCCAGTGTCCACCCGACAATCTGACATCATGACTCCAAAACTGGATAGAACTACAAATATATTTATGTTTTATATATGTAGAGGTAACATGTGGATACAAAGAAAGCTCTTCTTTACTTGATTTATCATTATCCTAATCTATATTTACTGCTTCAAAATAAAATTGTATTCTTTAAAATTTCTGTATTTTTAGGATAAGCAAAATTATTCAATCCCACATCTCAGGTGTGATTTGTATTCCTTCCCGCAATGGAGAAATAGGATAATTCTCAAGATTTAGCCAGCATTATCTATGATTTCATTATCTTTGTTTATCCAGTTATTATTCAGTTATTAAATGATAGGAACACAAGCTATTAAAAAACAACTGTTCTTTATTTCGATACCAAGAAGTCATTAGGATTAGCAAGTTAAAGTTTATCAAAGGACTCAGAACAGTCAAGTGTATGGTTCTGCATTAGTACAAAGGGTAATCTGGCAACCCAAATTAAAAGAACTGAACAGTACGGCAAAACAAGAATCAACGCCTTTAAGAATTAAGTAATTATGTGTAATTAATGGAAAGGAATAATAATTAGTGAATATATAGTACTTACACAATAATCAGTTAACACTTGTAAAATAATTAACTTTCCTAATGACCATTTTCAACAAAATTAATATAGTTAGTATCAGTAGCTGGTGACAACTAAAATACTAATAGCTTCTCATTACAGCACTGCCAGAGGTGGTGGAAATGCTGTAGTGAGAGTAAATCTTCATGGTTTTCATTAGTATATTCCTCATGGTTCTTTTACTGAAGAATAATAATTCCCCTTCAGAAAATTTAACTATGGTCAAATTTGAGTGATTATATATATATATATATGTATACAAAAATAATATGTATGTATATATATATATGTGTGTGTGTGTGTGTATATAGACAAGTATATAATTTTATGTATAATAAAAATAAGTATATAGAGATATATTGTGTTTAAATGCCAGAGAAAATAATTTAAAATTGCATCAGTGTCATCTGCATCAGACACTTTATCATTCCTTCTCCTTACAATCAGGATCCCTAGTGGTGCAGTGGGCTGTGTTGGGCTGTTAAAGGTCATTGGTTCAAATCCAACAGCCACTCTGTGGGAGAAAGATGAGTCAGTCTGCTTCTATGATGATTGTTGTTGTTAAGTATCATCTAGTTAGTTCCAACTCATAGCAACCCTGTGTACGATTTCCAAGGAAAGGCTGGTGGGTTTGAACAGCTGACCTTGTTCTCAGTCCAGTGCTGATAGTGGCCATAGCCGTGGAAGTCCTATGAGTAGTTCTAATCTGTCCTATAGGGTCACTATGAAATCAGAATTGACTCCACAGAAGCCGGCTTGGTTTGGTATATTCAGTCTATTGCCAATCTGTGTATTTTCCTTTTCTATACATCTATTTCAGTCTTTCATTACACATGCTCCCATCACTATATGTCTGATCTCCTCGAGTTTTTAGCATCTAAAGTTCACCCTAGACATAACCAGCAAACTATTTTTCCCTAAAACATGGTTTCCAACCTAGTCTTTTCCCACTAAAAAATTATCAATGACTCCCTATTGCCTACAAAGAAATCCAACACTTCAGTCTGATATTCAATCTGATCAAAATATAACCCAGATTCCTTCTGCAATCTTACATCATTCATGTATACACTCCTACTCTCTAAAGAGTTTGTAAATGAATGAAGTTGATAAACTTATTATCCTCAAGTTGCTAATTCAGGTATCAAATGATAAGATGATTATAATGCAAAATCCTCTAATTAGCCAGGTATTATAATGACCTTTCAAACTATTCCCACTAGTTACCCATTACTACCAGAGAAAGAACCAAGTTCTGATCAAGGAAACAATGAGATAAAACTTGTCCATCCTCTGACTACACCTCTTTCTAAGAGCTTACTACAGTTGACAATTATTTCAAAACAGTAAGTATATCCTGTAGGAATTCGTCTTTTTTTTTTTTTTTTTTTCCTTTTCTAGTGCACTTTTAGGAGCTCTGGTAGTGTAGTGGTTACGAATTGGGCTGCTAACCTCATCGTCAACAGTTTGAAACTACCAGCTGTTTTGCGGGAGAAAGATGAGACTTTCTGCTCCCATAAAGATTTACAGGGTCGCTGTGAGTCAGAACCAACTCCACGGCACATAATAACAACAACATGCACTTTTTTCTCAGGATCTTAGTAACTGGGTGGCCTTGGACTTATTCACCTTGCTGCTGCTGCTGTTAAGTGCTGTGAGGTCAGTTGTGCCTCATAGTGACCCTGTATAGGGTTTCTGAGGAGTAGTTGGTGAGTTTGAAGCACTGAACTTGCAGTTCAAACTGACCTTTCTACTCAGTGCTTATCCTACAGAGCCCACCAGGACTCATCTTAGACATATTACTTTTAATAGAGCATCTCTTGGGAGTCTTTCTGGAACAAGACTTTATTTTGCTAGACTGTATGAGAAAGGAGATAATATAGTAAGAGACACCTCCATTCACAATATTGTCCTAAAGTCTAGTAGAGGGCACAGCTGTATTCGTTTCCAACTCATTGTAACTCTGGATAAGGTTTCCAAGGAGTGGCTGGAGAATTTGAACAGCTGATCTTGTGGTTCAAACCGACCTCATGGTCCTGTGCAGTATCCCCACAGTGCCATAGAGCATTTTTTAAAAAGGCAGGTCTCCTGAGAAGCTGACAAAAAACACAAAAACATAAGGAATTCAATGTTGTGCAATATTAGAGCCAGCAGGACCTCAAAGATCATTTAGTCCAAAGCCCTTATCTTTCAAACTATGTCCAAAGATGAGATGTGACTTGTATAATAGTTTATATAGAGAAAATGAGTATAATATAATAAGAAAATTATTATTCTAGTTACTAACTGAACCATCACTTTTTTATCCGTGCTCAACATCTGGAATATTCAAAGTGGAGAGCACACACACCAGCATGTAACAAAACAAAGCCACTCTACTGAGCATAGAAAATGTCAGCATTTATAATGTATTATTACTTTTCAAATTTAAAAGGGAAAAGAACGTATGTGATAGACCTTCATAAAATGTTAATATTCAAATTGATACTATGCCATTACTAGTATGATCTACGTTTATGTTATTGTTGTGTGCCACAATCAATGCTCAGAGAATCAGCAATGAAAAAATTAAATGACATACTGTAAATCTGCTAGAAAAGATTTCTCTTTACAGTATTAAAAAGATATCACTTTGCAGACTAAGATTTGCCAGGCCCAAACCATATTAATTTATATGTATACAAGAGCTGGACAATGAATAAGGAAGACCAGGAAAAAAATCGATGCATTTGAATTACAGTGTTGAAGAAGAATACCGAATATAACATGGTCTGCCAGAAGAGCAAACAAATCTGTCTTGGCAGAAATATTCTATAGAAGCAGGAAAGTGAGACTTCATCTTATTTATGTTGGATATGTTATTAGGGGGAACCAGTTCCTGGAAAGGAACTCTGGTAGCATAGTGGTTACGAATCAGGCTGCTAACCTCAGGGTCAGCAGTTTGAAACTACCAGCTGTTCCACGGGAGAAAGATGAGGCTTTCTGCTCCCATAAAGATTTATAGCCTTGGAGCCGACTCCACAGCACATAACAACAACAACAACAAAGTTGAGAATCAGTGAAAAAGTAGAAGCTCCTCAACAAGATGGATTGACACAGTGACTGTAGCAATGGGTTCAAACATAGGAACAATTGTGAGGATGATGCAGGACCCAGTAGTATTCCATTCTGTGTTACCTATGGATGCTATGAGTCAGAACTGAAACTGATTCACTGGCAACCTAAAAACAACAAAAATACTCAGGGTGTCCTAGGGAGAGAGAGGTACAGAGGTACTTTCATTTATGCATTTGCTTTAATCTTATCGATGTATATTGTAGTTTATATTTGCACCAAATCTAAAAACCAAACTTGTTGCTATCAAGTCAATTGCACCTCACAGAGATTCCATGTGTCACAAACTAGAGCTTCTCTATAGGGTTTTCTTGGTTGTGATCTTTATGGAAGCAATCCCAGGCCTTTCTTTAGCAGAGCCCATGGGTGGGTTCACTACCAACCTTTAGGCTGGCAACAAATGACAAACCACTTATGCCACCCAGGATCCTTCACATATATATAAGAAAGTGAACTTATGGATTATATTACATAATTTTAGCAAACAAGTGAATGCAAAAGTTACCCAGTTTCAACTAAATTAATACAGCTAACCACACAGTCAGCAGTTCAAACCCACCAGCCACTCCTTGGAAATCCCACCTATACAGAGTCACTATGAGTCAGAAGTGGTTTGATGGCACTTACCAGCAAAATGGGCAAGTAGCTCATTATAATCTTTGCAATGAAACCAAGGTCTGAAGATAATGCTTATAATACAAATAAGTAAATAACAACAAAAATGTCAGAGTCCTAATGTGGCACTGTGGGTTAATACTCTGGACTGCAAGGTCAGTTGGCAGTTAAAGCTCACTAGTCACTCCTGAAAAACCCTATACAGGGTCGCAATAAGTGGGAACTGAGTCGACAGCACTTCATATTAACAACAATATACTATTCGCAACCTTAGTATGAGTGCTTCACTGGTCCTTTTACAAAATAAAATATACAAAAGCCTAATTAGATCTAACAGGAAATCAATACAAAAAATTAAAAATAATCAAGATGATTAAAAATATGAACATACTTCACACTCAATATAAAAAAATCTCATCCTAAGGGTATACTATAATTTGCAATATTCCTGATCATAATATTTATATGTAATTTATAAACAAATAAATATTTGAGTAAATAATGAAAACTATCTGGAGACCATTACTCTGGATAAGGAAATAGATATCAAACAATGCTGTTGTTGTTGTTGTTGTTAGGTGTCATTGAGTTGGTCCTGACTCATATTAACCTATGCACAACATAAGGAAGCACTGCTCAGTCCTACACTATTTTCACAATTACTGTTAAGTTTGTGCCTATTGTTGCTATGTGTCGAGCCATCTCATTGGGGAGGGGGTCTTCCTT
This sequence comes from Chrysochloris asiatica, assembly GCF_000296735.1. NCBI lineage: Eukaryota > Metazoa > Chordata > Mammalia > Afrosoricida > Chrysochloridae > Chrysochloris > Chrysochloris asiatica. Next base: position 11,591,405 of record NW_006408586.1, read on the forward strand.
TTTCTCAATGACCCTCCACTTTACAAGCATGTTATCAAACAACACATGGGTCAAAAATTGCAAATCACTTTAATGGCCATCGAGAGGAGAATGGACAAACAAACTGTGGTGTATTATATAATGGAATACTATTCATCAGTAAATGTAAATATATTATGGATACATTCAACATCATAGATAAATCTCTAAAATATTATGTTGAGAGAAAAAAGAAACAAAATTGATTTCATTTATATAAAGTTCAAATTCCACAGCATCTGAGATTAGAACGATAGGGGATGGCCAGAAGGAAGTATAAGAGGATTTTCTAGAATGATGAAAATGTTTCGATTTGGGTGTGGTTTGTTATTAGTTGCTGTGAATAGGCCTCTGGCTCATGATGTTCCATGCAAAGGGGAACAAAGTGCTGCCAGGTTCTGCATCATCCCTATGATTTGCTGTGCATCAGGCCACTGAGATCCATATATTTTCAGCAGTAGATTGCCAAATCTTTCTTCCCCGTCTCTCTGAATCTACTCTGACAAATAGGTGATGACTGTGCATAAGGTGCATTGGCCAAGAATCAAAACCAGGACTCTATAGAAAGTGGGGGATTCTACCACTGCGGCACCACTGCCCTTGGGCAGTGGTTACAGAGGGTATAATTTTAGCAAAATTGATTGAAGTGATCATTTTAAATCAGTGCATTTCACTGTGTTACAGCTGACCTGGATTCCTGGTGTAGAACAAAAGGATATGCATTTGACCTTAAGGTCAGTTTGAACTGCAAGGCCGGTGGTTCAAACTCACCATCTGCTCCTTGGAAACCCTATACAGGGTCGCTATAAGTTGAAACTGACTAAGCAGCACTTAACAACATGAACAACAAAAGCTGACCTTAATAGAAAATACTAGAATCATATTTAAATAATAAAATCAGATGGAGGTCACTGCACTTTTATTTGGGGCTCCCTGTTTCACCTGTTGCTCTTTAGTACTGTACTTTTCATTCATATGTCCATCTCTCCTAATCAGTGAAATTATTTACCCATTTTTTTATTTGTTTCATATAGACTATCCATGGCACTGGCTCAAGGGAGGTGTTTTTGAACAAATAAATAGAAGTGCTAATTACAGAAAGAATATATTTAATATTTAATTTTACAAGTTGCTTAGTACAATTTTAATTAGTGAGCAGTCCTCACTATAATTTATGAGAAACTTTCTTTTGCTTCTAGAACAATTGTATATAATTTTTCCCAGGTCCCTGAAGGCAGCTTAAAGTTTAAATGAGGCAGTTTGTGGTTCCAAATCCAGATGGGCATTTTACTACTTATGAAACCTTAAATAAATCACCTAACTTTTCTCATCCCGTTTTCTCATCTATTTAAATAGAGATCATTATGACCTAAGAGTCCTGGTGTGGCATTGTAAGATAAACACTGGACAGAAAGCTACGTTTAAACAGCAAGGTTGTTGGTTCAAACTCAGCAACCACTCCTTGGAAACCCTATACAGGATTGCTATGAGTCTGAACTGACTCTACTGCACTTGTGACCTTACATAAAAAAGTTATGAATGTTTATAAGTGACAGAGAGAAAGCATTATCACACACTATGACTCACCAGGTGTCCTGGTCACTAAGTGGTTAAGCACTTGGCTGCTAACAAAAAGGTTAGTAATTCAAACCCACCAGCTGTTCCACAGGAGACAGAAGTAGCAGTGTGCATCCGTAAAGATTTACAGTCTTGGAAACCTCATAGGACAGTTCTACTCCATTTTACAGGGTTACTATGAGTCACAATCAACATGATGGCAATGGATTTTTGGGTTTTGGTTTATGACTCATAAAATTGGTAGGCCATAAATATGTATTTCCTCCTTCTATGAACAATATGAAGGAGTCCTAGTGGTGCCTGGTCAAGTGCTCCACTGCTAACAGAAAGGTCAACAGTTAGAACACACCAGCTGCTCTGCATGAGAAAGATATGGCAGTCTGCTTCAAAAAAGATTTACAACCATGGAAGGGAGGCATTCTCCTCTGTCCTAAAAGATCACTGGGAGTGAGCGCTGACACAATGGCAAAGTGGTTAAAAGTAGCAAGAACAATTAATTCTGTAGCCATCAAAATAATGCAATCTACTGTTTCTCTCAACCTTTAACATGAGTGTAGATGGTCAGAGGGGTTAAATAATTAAGCTCCTTTGCCAGCAAAATTTAGAGTTACCAACCTACCTTTCCCCAGTCCTCTGCTTTTAATTTGTTGTAATTGGGTACATAGAAGTGTTAAACCCCACATCCTTAGTACTTTCTGTGCCAAAACTCTTTTTAAACCCACTAGGAACTTCCTCTTACAGCACATTGCTACTCTCAGGATGTTGACAACTGAATCAGAAAGCTTCGTATGGAATTCAGTTTTATGAAACTGCCAAATTATCTAAGGAGCTTCTCTCCTTCCACTTACTGTTTTACTGCCTACTTTCCCCAAAAAAATGTAGTGTGTCAGTTGTTTCCGGCTAACTGCCTCATAACATTTTCCATTAAAATAGCAAAAACTAGTAAGAGGGAAGTCAGCATTTTATATTAGTTCTATTACCTATGAATGTCCTGTTAAAAAAAAGTAGGCAGTGTTTTTATTTATAGTAATAAAACGTAACTTTGAACTTTGAAAAGGTAGCTACATGGGAAATATACAAGCCTCTGACAAATACCAGTTCCCTTTCCTCAGGCATTTCACAGCTCAGCCTACAGATCACAGAAAGCAAAAAGCTCTAAATTTTACCTTTTATACAATAATGCCTACCAACACCTTCACACATGCAGTGCCCACAAATTTCATTTGTGATAGTTCAGGAAGAAAAATACAAAATGAGAAATGAATCTATCAATATGAAAATATTTATATTTTGATACTAAAACATAAATCAAACTTTCCTGAATCCTTTCATTCCCATTCTAATTCACTAATTTAATTCATGCTTTAAATAACAAAGATGACCTTTACTTATTGAAAAATGGTATTTTATAAGACATGCCAGAGGGAAATCTTGGTAGCTTCAGATAACTGTAAAGTCCACAGTACCTCACTGAGGTAAGTGGTCAGAACAGTTATTTTGTACATATGATGCCTCCATGTTTATTGAGTGAAACTACTCTCAGCCCTTTTGTCACAACAGTTACAGCAATAGTCATTGTATTTTAAAAAGACAAATGCATTGGCAGAACAAAACCAAAGCCAATAATCTCTACCCAATTCAGTTACTCTGTATTTAAAAGCAATTATCTAGGCTCCCATTCCTATTATATTCTAGGTAATACTAAGTTATCAATACTCAGTTCTCTGAGAGGGATCGTACATGCCAACATTAGAAGAACTTTCAGATAAATATTTCTATATAAGAGCTCCATTCACCAAAGATAATTCTTGTGTGACCCTTTGTAGCAGATTATTGTTATTGTTATATGTTGTTGTTTAGCGCCATCTAGTCAATTCCACCTCATAGTGACCCTGTATAGGGTTTCCAAGGAGCAGCTGGTAGGTTTGAACTGGTGACATTGTAGTTTGCAGTCCAGTGCTCGTCACATAGCTTCACACCAGGAATCCTTCTAACAGATTAAAGAGCCTGAATAGTATAACAATATCAGTACTGGGGATAGTATATTTAGTTTTATGTGTATAAAAAAGCAACATCATAAAGGGAATCTTATCATTGATATCTTATGTCTTATTTCTTATTTGAATCTAATTTAACTACTGGGAACATGTTTAAAAAGAATACAACTTAAAGGAACAAAAGAAATTAATTTAACATAGCAGTTGACTGTGAGAATTATGTAATTGAGACAAGAATATTAATTGCCAATAAATAAATGACTTAATTCACTATATTAAACTCCCATTTTCCTCAGGTCCAAAGTAGAGGTTTTATTTCAAATAAAAAAAGGATGACAAATACCAAGTAAAAAATGAAAATTCCCCATAATTCAGGCCACATACGAACTCCAATCATTACTGACTCAACCTTCAACCAAAAAGAGTAAAGAATCAGAAGATATAAATAAATTTCTTTTTTTAAAAAACTCTTAAAAAAGACAGTGCGGACAATATAAACATCTGGGGGCACCAATAGTAGAACTGCTCTATACGATTTTCAAGGCTGTAATATTTATGGGCACACAGACATATACACAAATGTTTAAAAACATGAAAACTATTGTGAGCTATGTTTTGAGATTTAAATTTTTTTCAGAGGTATTCAATCTTCTTAAGGTATTCAGAAAGCATGGTCAGTGGTAAAAATAAGTGAACTAAACCTAAGATTCAGCAGATATATTTGTTTGGTTTTGTTTATTTTGAAACCGATCACGAAACAAAAAGAGTTGTCAGCACTTTAGTTCCAACTCCTTATAATACTTGATAATAAAAATCTGAAATTCACAGCAGACAGTACTGTTTGATTCAGGCTTTTTTCCCTGTGGTTGTGCAAAAGCTTTTCATTAACTGCTTTTCAACCAGACAATAAGTGAAAAACTGCAAACCTACCTTCACAAATTTCAATTTCAAGGAGAATTAAAAAAAAAAAAAAAAGCAGGGAGTATGGTGTCTCTGTAGGATAAACATGGACTGCAGACCACAAGGTTGGCAGTCCAATCCCACAAACCACCAGCAGGAGAAAGAGGAGGCTTTCTACTCCCGCAAAGATTTACCTATCCAGAGTCACAGTGAGTCAGAATAGATTTGATGTCACTTAACAACAACAACCTTTATGGAAGCGGACTGTCACATCTTTCTCCATGGACTGGTGATTTGAACCTGTTTAATCACTGCACTGCCAGTGCTCCGCATAAAGATCTGAAGAAGGTAGCCATTAGATATAGAGCATTTTTGTTTTAGCGTGATCAACAGCAACTTTTAGTTTCAGGAGTCCCTGAAAGGAAATGGACGAAGACAACACTAACCATCAAGCACTATATAACCAAAGAGATTGGGTGGCACAAGTAATTTGTGATTGGCTTAAAGATTGTGGTTTGACCACACCCAACAGTTCTGAAGAAAGTTTTGGTAAACTGTTTCTTTAAAGACTATTGTTGTTAGGTGTGTCCATTCCATTCTGACTCACTGTTTTTTTGTGTGCAGTTGAGTTTGCTCCGACCCACAGCGACCCTATTTCCAAGGAGCAACTGTTTCCAAGTTGTTGGTTTCCAAGGAGTAACTGGTGAGCTTGAACCACTGACCTTGCAGTTCAAATGACTTTGTAGTGTGGTGCATTCACCCACAGTGCCACACCAGGTCTCTATTAGCAGCCCTGTATACAAAAGAACACAATATTGTCCAGTCTCGTGCCATTCTCCTTGATATGTTTGAGCCCAACAATTATTGGATTTTGCAACCCCTATATGAATCCATCTCATTTTGAAGGATTACAACCAAGAAAGCCCTATAAAGTAGTTCTCCCTTAATTATTCAGTTTGCATGCTGAGGAAATAATCTAAGAAAGTAGACAATATGAGGAACAAGGCATCAGGATTTAAGGAAGGCTCATTATCAAACTTTGATTTGCAGATGACATCACCTTGCTTGCTTAAAGCAAAGAGGACCTGAAGCACTTACTGGTGAAGACCAAAGTACAGTCTTCAGTATGGGTTTCAGCTCAATATAAAGAAAGCAAAAATCCTCATAAATGGACCAATATATAATTTCATGATGGTGGTTATGGTGATTATGTGCTGTGAAGTCCGACTCAGAGTCACCCTGCATAGGGTTCTGGAGGCTGTAAATCTTTACAGGAGCAGAAAACCTCATCTTTCTCCTGTGACATAGCTGGTAGTTTTGAACTGTTGACCTTAAGGTTAGCAGCCCACTACCAGAGCTCCTTAACATCATGATACGTGGAGAAAATACTGAATTTAACATGGAATTCATTTTTCTTGGATCTGCAATAAAAAAAATCCGTGGAAACAGTAATCAAGAGATCAAATGATTCATTGCACTGGGCAAGGCTGGGCAAAAGATCTCTTTAAAGTGCTAAAAAAGCAAAGGTAACATGTTGAGGACTAGGGTAAATCTGACCAATGCCCTATCTGTTCTTTTGGCAGTCCACTGTACTTTCAATATATTGGAACAGTTGCACCTTAATCCTCAAAGCAACATCTTGGTTCTTTAACGCTTTGCATTGGGCCCTAGTGTTGCCCAATGCAATGTGTTGCTTAGTTTCTTGACTGCTGCTTCCATAAATATTGATTATGGATCCAAGAACGTGAAGTCTTTGACAACTTCTTATATCCATTTACCATGGTGTTGCTTTATGTTATGAGGTCCAGTTATGAGAATTTTTGTTTCTTTATATGAGTTGCAATCCATACTGAATGTTACATTCTTTGATCTTCATAAGTATTTCAAGTCCTCTTTACTTCCAGAAAGCAAGGTTGTTCTCTGCATATCACAGGTAGTTAACTAATCTTCCTCCAATCCTGATGCCACATTCTTCTTCATACACCCCCCTGGGATTATTAGTTCAACATACAGATTGAATAAATAGCCCCTGGTTCTGTTCTAATGACTTCCGCTTGGTCTATGTATAGGTTTTTCATGAGTACTACCAACCGCTCCGCGGGAGAAAGATGAGGCTTTCTACTCCCGTAAAGATTTACACCCTCGGAAACCCTGTTCAGGGTCGCTATGGGTCGGAACCGACTCGACAGCACTTAACAACAACAACAACAACAATTGTAGCATAGTGGTTATGAATCGGGCTGCGAACCTTAAGGTCAGCGGTTCGAAACTACCAGCTGCTCCGCGGGAGAAAGATGAGGCTTTCTACTCCCGTAAATTTACACCCTCGGAAAGCCTGTACAGGGTCGCTATGGGTTGGAACCGACTCAATGGCACTTAACAACAACATTAAGTGTTTTAGAATTCCCATTCTCAGTAGTGTTATCCGTAGTTTGTTATGATTCACACAGTCACATGCCTTTTCTTAGTCAATAAAACTTAAGTAAAATTTTTACTGGTGTTCTCTGCTTCTAGCCAAAATCCATCTGACATCAGTAATGATGTCATTCTCTCCATATTCTTTTCTATATTCAGCTTCAGTTTCTGGTATCTCCCTGTCAATGTCTTCCTGCAACCATTTTTTAAATTATCTTCAGCAAAATTTTATTTACATGTGATACTAATGATACATTGTTCAATTATTCCTGCATTCCAATGGGTCACCTTTCCTTGGAATGGGCACAATTATGGATCTCTTTCAATCAGTTGGCAAGTAGCTGTCTCCCAAATTTCTTGGTATAGACTAGTGAGTCCTTACAGAGCTGCATCAGTTTGTTGAAATACTGAATAAAATTCATAGTCCATTGGTCCCTGAAGCCTTGTTTTTCACCAATGCCTTCAGTCCAGCTTGGACTTCTACCTGTAGTAGCATCAGTTCTTGAACATATGCTACCTCTAAAAATGGTTTCACATTGACCAATTCTTTTTTAGTACCATGACTATGTATTCCTACCACCTGGTTTTGATGCTTCCTATTTCATTCAATATTTTGTCCAAATAATCTTCCAATATTACAAGTTGAGACTTGAATGTTTTCTTCAGTCCTTTCAGCTTGAAAAATGCTGAGCACGTTTTTGGCTTTTGGCTTTCGAACTTCTGGTATTTGTGAATCTCATTATGATACTTTACTTTGTTGAACTTCCCTTTGAAATTTTCTGTGTAGGTCTTTTTCTTCATAATTTATTCCAATCCATTTAATTTCTCTATGTTCAAGAGCAAGTTTCAGAGTTTCTTCTGACATCCATTTTTGTCTTTTCTTTTTTTCCTGTTTTTTGGTGTTTTTTTTTTAAATGACCTTTTGCTTTCTTCATATATAATGTTCTTAGTGTCATTCCACAACTCTTGTTTTGGTCATTAGCATCTAATGCATTAAATCTGTTTTTGAGAAGGTCTTTAAATTTATGTGGCATACACAAGGTCATATTTTGGATTTGTAGAGGTGTTTTAATGTTCTTCAGCTTCAAACTGAACTTACAAATGGCCAATTGATGGTCTGTTCCTTGTTTTGACTAATGATTTTGAGCTTCTCGAGCATCATTTTCCACAAATGTACTTAATTTAATTCCTGTATCCATTTACCAAGGTCCACATGCAAAATCACTGTTTATGTTATTGAAAACAGGTAATTGCAATGAATAAATTGTTGGTCTTG
>NW_006408586.1:11599998-11601780 GCF_000296735.1 Chrysochloris asiatica
AAAACAATAGAGGCAGACAGACTGATTACTACAAGAACAAGCAAGTTGCTCACCCAGGAGACAACAAGGCAAGGGGTTGGGTCCCCTCAGAGTAAACCCCCTTCTAAGACTAAGACTCAATGGGAATACACTTTCTGATTGGTGACCATGTTCATCACTGATAACAGGAAGTAAGGGAAAAACAGCAATGAAGCTGTGAGATAAGCCCTACAACATTCAATAAACACCTATAAACCTGGGTGGAGACCTGGTTGGCCAGCAGTGTGGCAAGACCAGGGAACACTTGGGCCCAGAGTCAGTGACATAGCCACGGAGGACTGGAGTGGAGAGTGAAGAACCCAGCTGATAAGAAGAAAGGGCACATGCACAATAACACCCATACTTGCAGATAATACCCACTTGACCTGGCTTCAATGACTGGATGATCAGAGCTCAACTAGAAGAAGAATGAAGGGGAAAAGAAGAGTAATCTGATACAACAATTTGATGAACTTGACCTACACCTATGGGTGCAGTAGCTCAAAAGAGGGAACAAATCTTTACAGCAAGGATCATTCCCATCCCCTCCATACACAGAGTAGACAGGGATAAGCAACTTGGATATTGGCTATCCAAAATGGGGTGGGGTGGGGCTACAAAGGCAAGAAGTACCTGGCTTACAAACTTTCAAGACGGAACCTAGATCCAGAGGGTGTGCAGGAAGGTAGAATCTCCACTGAGTAGTATCCAATCTGACTAGGTGGGGCTGATGAAAGGAGATGTAGATAGGTCTCCTGTGGTACAATAGTGAATAATTGTTATCAGGACTGATTGAGAGGGTTGAAAATGTAAAGGTAGACATTTTGTGGCAAGGAGGGGAGTAATTAACTTTGTAATCTAGGAGCAGAGGTCCCTAGGACCATGAAGGGAGAAGAGTGGAGAGCGGGACCCTACCCAGAGAAGCAGTGATGCCTGAGATGGAGGCAGAGATGATGACGTGGAGCGATGGAGCACCTGCGGACTTTAGACCCAGAGAGGGAGAGGGGCTTTGTGCTGACGACCAAGGGGGGACAGCAGGGGTGGGGGGCAGACTTGTAGTATGTACCCTTTGGTTGGTTGATAATGCATGAAGGTGATTGTAACCATGGCAATGAAACTATATACAATAGGATGAATATAAAACTAATATTCTCCCATGTAAACTATCACATTATTCACAATAAAACATTTTTTAAAAAGACTCAAGAGAGAAGCTAGTCTTCAGGATGGACAGTCTATACCAGCCACGGCCTCACCTACCCTGAGACCAGAAGAACTGAATAGCGCCTGGAGACCAGGACTGGCCATTCAGACCAGGAACACAATAGATGGTCCCAGACAGAATGGAGGAAATGTAGAACAAAATTCAAACTCTTTTAAAAATCCAGACTAACTGGACCAGTAGAGACTAGAAAATCCCCCAAAACTACAACCCTGAGATACCCTTTAAACTTAGAAGTTAAACCAATCCCAGTGATCGCCTATGCACAAAAAGACAGAGTGGCTCATAAAACAATATTGCCCACGAGTACTCCTCTAAACAATCATCTAAATGAATCGACAGTAAACACTTACCTTAGACCAAAGACATAAAAGGGAAAGTGCTACAAGGATACTATATTAATGGAAGTAGGACCACCAGGATGGGAATAATGAGAATGTTGACATACTGTGTAAAGCATACACAACACCCCTGAATAATACATAAACCATTGCCATCAAATCAATTTTGACTCATAAAGACCATATTGTTGTTGTTGTTGT
>NW_006408586.1:11603034-11615869 GCF_000296735.1 Chrysochloris asiatica
CTTGAGATATCAAAGAGATTGTCCGATGATTTCCGCATTCTGTTGGGTCACCTCTCTTTGGAATGGGCATAAATATTGATCTCTTCCAATCAGTCGTCCAGATAGTTGTCTTCCAAATTTCTTGGCAGAGATGAGTGACCATATAGGACACAGTAAAACTGCCCCTGCAATGTTCCCCAGGCTGTCAATCTTTATATAGGTAGACAAACTCATCTTTCTCCTGTAGAATGACTGTGTGGGTTCACACCAATGACCTCTCTGTTAGAAACCTAATACATAACCCACTATGCCACCAAGATCCTTGAATAATAAGTATAGAAACTGTTAGATGAAACCCTATTTTGCTATGTAAATATTTTTCAAAATCACAAAAATGTTGAAAATAAATAAATTTACTGAAGCTTGGAAAAAAAGGAGTAAGTTAAAAATATTGCTACAAAATCATAGAAACCTTTGTTAAATAAAAATACAAAAATGTGTAGTTATTGTTTATTGACATATCCTCCATCTGGGTCTATGCATTTCTGAAGTCTGTGTTTTCATTTCTCTAACCCTTCCTTGAAGAATTCTGCACTGTTGGATTTACATCACATAAAAACAGCAGATTTGACATCCTTGAGGGACTCAAATCTTATTTCAATTCAAGGTTTCTTGAGCTTAGGGAACAAAAATAAATCTGAAGGAGTAAGATCAGGACTCTTTAGTGAGTGGACTAAGATTTCCCAAAGAATGAGCAGGTGCACTGTCCTGATGGGAAACAAAATATGTTTCTCACTAATGCAGTTTTCAGTTTTCTTAGAAACTCTTCATAATATGCCCCTATGATTGTCCTGTGTCCTTGGAGAAAATCTATCAAGATTATTCTTGAAATCCATATAACAGTCACCAAAACCTTCTCAGCTCACCACATTGCCTTGAATTTAGCTGGTCCAACAGATTGCCTCAAAATCCACTGTTTTGGTGTAACCTTTTCTAGATCATATTGGTAAATTCAAGTTTCATACTCATTAGGAGTTGCTCTATAAAAGCATCTTCTCTGGTTAGGATCCCACGTTCCACTCATGTTATTCTCCCTTTATGGTCCTAGACTCCTCTGTTCCTGGAATGTAAGAATAACTACTCTCTCCTTTTTCTTACACAACTTCTACCTTTACAGTTGTGACTATCACAATTAGTAATGATGACAATTACTCACTATTGAATCAAAACAATCCTAGCCCCATCTCTTTTCACTAGACCCATATAGGCAAGATGAAAACTATTCAGTGAGGATTCTATCTTCCCACACACACTCTAAAACTAAATTATCTCTTGAAAACGTGTAAGCCAGCCACTATGTGTCTTTATAGCACCCCTTGTCCCCCCATTTTAGGTAGCCAATGTCCAAATTGCCCATTCCTATCAACCCTGTGTACAGAGAGGATAGGTTTGATCCTTGATATGAAGACTCCTTCCCTCTCAGTTAGTATTTTGAGCTACTACATCCATAAGTATAGATCAAGTTCATCAAATTGTAGCAATTTACACTTGCCTCCGTTATCACATTTCTATATCTTCCTCTAGTTGAATTCTGATAATCAAGCAATTGAGGCTAGGTCAAATGGGTATTATCTGCAAGTTTGGGCATTCTTGTGTATCTCCTCCCCACCCCCTTCATAAGAGTTAAAAGCATCACTCTCAGCTCTAGCCCTCAATGGTTGGGTCATTATCCATGGGCTTAGGAGTTCCCAAGTCTCTCAATACTTTGGACCAACCAGACCTTCCTCTTCTCTCTCTCATCTCAATGTCAACAGGAGTCTGTGGAACGTGATTGAACTCAGCCCAAATCATCATTGATGCCTTTCCTCCACTTACACTCCCAATGTAGACCAACACGGTCACCAACAAGCTTAGATGCCTGCCCATGTGTTTTCTCTGAGTTTCAGTCTTGGAGGGGGGCAGGTTTCCTGAAGGGAATTGATTGTTTGCTTTGATGGCACCTCGGCAAACAGCTTGTTTGTTCTTAAAATAGACAAACAGACTGCCATATTCGTTTTTTGTTTTTTCCTGATGGTATTTCTGTCAAGAAGTTACTTTCGTTCATCTAGCTGCTCCGAGCTGGTCTGCATGTCCTTTCAAGTAAGAATATCCCACCTCAAAATGTACTGGATGGGGCTCAGGATTCCACCTAAAGACTCCACAGGAAGTCTATTTTACTGGACAAGTTTTAGAACCCCTTTTCAGTATTCCAATCAGTTATAGGCTGAAGACAGGCTTACAAGCTTTCTGTAATCATGTTCACTGATCCCTTTCTATCCCACTCGAGTGTCTATTTTACAAAAGTAGGAAAGGGAAGCTAATATCCATAAGACAGTCAAGCACCTTAACATTATTCCTCTCTTTTCACCCATTCAGCGTATGCCTGGATCCCTGTATCCCAGAGTCCTGTTGTAAGTTTGAGCATACATCACTGTTTATGTCTGTCCCATTTAGACCATGCAAACCTGCCTAAATGTTCCCCTATCTTTCTTGTTGTTTCACCCACTCCCCCTGCTTGTTTATTGTTCTCCCTTTCCTTATAACTTTCCCTCCCTAGCTCTTGAGCTATGATGTTAAACTAGATGTGACTATCCCTTAATCTGTGCTCTGTCATCCTCTCCTTCACATCCCTGGTAACCAACAAAGTTTTTTTTTTTTTTTCTTGTTTACTAGGGGTACCTTTTGTTAAGGTTTTACAATAATAGTTTTATGCAATATTTGTCCTTTTGAGACAGACTAATTTCAAACAGCATAATATCTTCAAGGTTCATCCATGTTATGAGGTGGTTTGCAGCTTCACTGTTATTCTTCAAGGTAGCATAACATTCCATTGTGTGTATATACCAAAGTTTGTGTATCTATTCTTCCATTGATGGGCACTTAGGCTGTCTCCATCTTTTGCCATTATGACCTGCACTGCGATAACCATTGGTGTGCTTATATCTACTTGTGTTCTGGCTTGTATTTCTTGTGGATATATACCAAGCAGAGGAATTGCTGGATCATAAAGTATATCTATTTCCAAGTTTCTAACGAAGCGCCATACCGTTTTCCAGAGTGGTTGAACCATTTTACATTCTCATCAGCAATGTAGGAGGGTCCCAGTCTCTCCACATCCTCACCAGCATTTATTGTCCCCTGCTTTTTTTGAACTTCACTGTTATGGTTGGTGTGAGATGATATCTCATTGTTGTTTTGATTTGCATCTCTCTAATGGCAAATGATCATGAACATTTCTTCATATGTTTGTTGGCTGCCCAAATGTCTTTCTTGGTGTAGTGTCTGTTCATGTCCTCTGCCCATTTTTTAATTGGGTTATTTGTCTTTTTCTTGTAGAGGTATTGTAGGTTCCTACAGATTTTACAGATTAGTCCCTTATCTGATATGTCATTGCAAAAGATTTTTTTCCCATTCTGTGAGCTCCGTTTTTACTCTTCTAGAGAAATATTTTGATGCACATAAATTTCTAATTTTTAGTATGTCCCAACTATCTATATTGCCTTCTTTTTTTGTGTGCAACTTTTACCATGTTTGATAGTCTATGTGTGCCCTGTATTAGATCTCTTAAATTTGTTCCTATTTTTTCATTGATGAACTTTAAAACTCTAGGATTTACATATAGGTCTCTACTACATGGGAGTCCTGATGTGGTGCAGTGAGCTTATGTGTCAGACTGCAAAGTCATTTGAACTGCAAGTTCAGTGGTTTAAGCTCAACAGCTGCTTCTTGGAAACCCTATACAGAGACACTATGGGTCAGAATCGACTCAACAGCACTTAACAACAACAACAAAACAATACATGTTGAGTTGGGTTTTGTATATAGTGTGAGATAAAGGTCTTGTTTCATTCTTTTGCATATCAATTTCCAGTTTTGCCAGCACCATATGTTGAAGAGACTATATCTTCCGCATAAAATGCTTTTCGGCCCTTCATCAAAGATTAGTTGGCTATATGTGGATGGGTTAACTTCAGATTCACAATTCTGTTCCATTGGTCTCTGCATCTTTCATTGTACCAGTACCAGGCTGTTTTGACCATGGTAGCCATGTAGGAAATTTTGAAATCAGGGAGTGAGAGGCCTTCAACTTCGTGCTTCTTCTTAAGCAGTGCTTTGCTTATCTGAGGACACTTTCCTTTCCATATAAAATTTGTAATCATTTTTCCATCATTTTAAAGAATGTGGATGGAATCTGCATTGGGGTTGCATTATATCTGTAGATTGTTTTGGTGTAGTGTCTGTTCATGTCCTCTGCCCATTTTTTAATTGGCATTTTTCACAATGTTAAGTCTTCCTATCCAGGAACATTTTGAAAGTAATTTTTGGCTTCTTGTAATAGTGTTTTGTAGTTTTCTTTGTATAGGTTTTTTGTTACTCTGGTTAGATTTTTTTCCTAAACATTTCCTTTTTTGGGCACTTATTGCTAATGGTACTGATTTCCTAATTTCCTTTTCAGCACTGTCATTATTAGTATAGAGGTATCCGACTGATTTTAATATGTTGATCTTTACCTTGCCAGTTTTCTGAATCTTCCAATGAGTTCTAGTAGTTTTTTTTTTTTTTTTTTTGCTGAGTTCTTGGGATTTTCTATGTATAGGATTATATCATCTTCAGACAGAGAGAGTTTTACTTCATCTTTTCCAATTTGCATGCCTTTAATTTCCCAATCATGCCCTATAGCTCTGGCTAATGCTTCCATCACAATATTGAATAGGAGTGATGATAAAGGGCATCCTTGTCTGGTTCTTGTTCACAAAGGGAAATTTTTCAGTTTCTTTCCATTGAGAGTGATGTTGGTTGTTGACTTTGTATATATGCTCTTAATTATGTTGAATGCTTTTTTCAGGAATAGATGTTGGATTTTGTCAAATGCCTATTCTGCATCAATTGATATGATCATGTGGTTCTTTTCCTTTTTAAAATTTATATGGTAGATTACATTGATTGTTTTTCTAGTGTTGAACCATTCTTCGATCCCTAATATGAATTCCGCTTTGTCATGATGTATTATTTTTTTTTTTTATATGCTGTTGGATTCTGTTGGCTTGAATTTTGGTGAGAATTTTTTCATCTATATTCGTGAGGGAGACTGGTCTATAATTTTCTTTCTTAGTAATGTCCTCCCCTGGTTTTGGTATGAGGGCTATGCTTGCTTCATAAAAGGTATTAGAAAGTTTTCCATCCTTTTCTCTGTTTTAGAATAATTTGAGTAGAATTGGTAACAGCTCTTCCCTGAATGTCTGGCAAAACTTACCAGTGCAGCCATCTGGACCTGAACTTTTTTTGTTTGGGAGTTATTTGATAAACTGATCAACTTCTTCTTTTTGTTATAGATCTGTTCAACTTTTCTGCTTTACTCTGTATAAGTCTGGGTAGGTTGTGTTTTTCTAAAATTGTATCCATCTCCTCTAGATTTTCAAATTTGTTGGAGTACAACTTTTCATAGTATTCTGATATCATCCTTTTTATTTCCTATTTCCAGTCAATCTTTTAATTTTTTTTAATCCCTGACATTACAGAACTAAACTGAAATATATTAATAGTCCACTCTTACATATCAATGACAAACAGAAAAAAAAACATTCATGAGCCAAAAAAAAAAGGGGGGGGGGGAGAAGCAGATAAAAGTAAATATGGATCTCAGCATTAACAGCTGAACAGAGAAAGGAATTAAAATGCTTTAATTAAAAAATCACGAGTGGATGATAAAGTGTAGAAGCTGAAATTTTATAAACTATTTAAAACCTGGAATTGCTGACTGTTCAGAAGGTACAAAGATGGATTATGGGTGGTGGTGAACAGCAGAAAGGGTTTATGGATGAGTCTACATTTTTCTAGCTGCTCCCCATGCCACCTGTCTTCAAGGAAAGCCTGATATTGATTAGATATTAAGCCAGACTAATGCTGGCAGCAGATCCACTGATGGTAACCTGCATATCAGTAGATCCTTCCACTGGGTTCGCAATTTTGATCTTCACCCCAGACATCTGACGCCTGATTATGCAGCCAATCAAATCATCTGGAATGGTGAGCTCATGAGAAGTAGTCTGAGCAGATGCATCCAAACCTGCACAATAACCTTTCACCTCTGGAGAGCTGGATTCAGTACCACTGAATCCGGTGTTGCTATGTGTCATAGGAAAATGAGACTGTTGCATTGTCAACTGGTGCAGCTTGGTCAAGTCTGGCTGTTGAATGGCATACTGCCCTTGAATGGTATAGGCCTCTAGAGGTGGTCCCTCCAGGTCAGGGTTGAGGCACATGGACGGGGTGGTGTGGAGAAAGCTAGCACATTCTCTCCCTGTGCTGTACCTGCTCTGACCATCTGCAAAGATGACTGGAGAAATGGACGACTTGGACCGGTACGGGATGGTGACTCCCTTCGGGGGGATACTCCAACATGACCACGCAGATCAGTTTGACACACTCAATGATGGATTGCGGAATGCCAGCAATCGTGATGGCCCACTCAGTTGAGTTGGGAAGCATATCCCCTGCCCCAGTACTCTGTTGTGACATCACCCCACCCATGTGGTTTCTTATATCTGTTATTTGTGTCTTCTCCCTTTTTTCTTTTATTAGGTTTGCCAATGGCTTATCAATTTTATTAATCTTTTCAAAGAACCAACTTCTTGTCCTTTTGATTCTTTCTATAGTTTTTCTGTTTTCTATTTATTTTTGCTCTAATCATTATTTCTTTCCTTCTGGTGACTAAAGATTTACTTTTCTGGTCTGTTTCTAATTGTTGAAGATGTTGTGTTATTGTGTTGATTTGGGTTCTTTCTTCTTTTTAGATGTGTGCACTTATTAATATAAATTGTCCTCTCAGGACTGTTTTTGCTGTGTCCCAATGATTTGGGAATGTTGTGTTTTCATTCTCATTTATTTTGAAGAATTTTGTAAGTTCACTTTGAATTTTTTTTCTTCGGTTCCCCCAGCTTGATAAATGCTAAACCTGTTCTTCCCTTTTGGTTTTCTAACTCCAGATCTTTGTATATTTCATTATAAGATTTGACTTTGTGTTCTCTAGCTGACCTTTGAAATTTACTGTTCAGTTCTTGTACCTCCTCATTTCTTGCATTTGTTTTAGCATCTCTATGCTTGAGAGCAAGTTTCAGAGTCTCTTCTGAAATTCGTTTTGAACTTTTCCTTCTTTCTTGTCTTCTTTGCTTTCTTGACTTTTTGCTTTCTTCCTGTATGATATTCTTGATGTCATCCCACAACTTTTCTGGTCTTCAGTCTTTAGTGTCTAAAGTATCAAATGTGTTCTTCAGATGATCCCTAAATTCAAGTGGAATACTTCCAAGGTCATATTTTGGCTCTCGTGGATTTGTTTCATTTTCTTCCGCTTCTGTCTGAATTTGCATATGAGCAATTGATGGTCTGTTTCACAATCTGCCCTTGTCCTTGTTTTAACTGATGATATGGAGCTTTTCTGCCATCTCTTTCCAAAAAGTTAATTTGATTTCTGTGTGTTCCAACTGGTAAGGTCCGTGTGCATAGTCATCTCTTATGTTGTTTAAAAAAGGTATTTGAAATGAACAAATTACTGGTTTTGCAGAATTCTGTCATGCGATCTCCAGCATAATTTCTATCACCAAGGACATATTTGATACAACCTTGCTTGCTATGTGGCTGGACGTTGACCAAACAGATGTTCAGCAATATAGATCCATATTTGGTGTCATTGAAACCAAATATTTTATTAATTTCTAGTCTTGTCTTTCTGCTTTTAGGCCTTGCTTTCTCACAGTATCTTAAGGAATAGATGTCTAAGATACTCATCCTACTTTACTTCACCTTTTAGCTACCTGGCTCTCAAATGTTTAATAAAGAAATAACAAAGAGTCCACTAACAGGATTGGGGAACCAAGACTGACTCCATGTGTAAGTAAAACAAAACTTAAAACTAACCAGCAAGGCACTGCCAATTCAACTTATCTTACATGACTGAGTCCAATAAGGTAAAATGACAGACTTTAGCTTCACTTCCAGTCTATCTGATAAAATCACTCCAGTGCTGTCCCTCAGCAATAATTCCAGCCACTTTGGATTTGGGTTGATGTCTGATCCGTGAATCATTTTGTGCTCGATTAAAATCATTCAAATTTTTATTAAGGGTTGATTTTTTTTCCCCTTTATATGTTTTGTGACTTTTCTTCCTCTCATCTTTCTTTCATGGGGACACCAAACCAGACCCTCAAATCCCTCCTTTTTTTTTTTTTTTTACATACTCTCTATCTTCAATCACTGCCCACCTTGCTCCTCCTTTTTATGATAATATTCAAACTTTAACCATAAATTTTGTACACATGTTTGCTGCACTTTGGATTAGTGGATTTGGTTTGGTTTTATGAGACTTGTCCATTCAAATATATAACCAAACTAATTTACCTTAAATGGCAGGGTGATGCTGGATCAAAATTGTGGTTTCCAGAAAGAAGACTGTATTTAACGTAATAACTCTCAGTTTTATAGGGGTAACATCATGAATTAAATTATTCTAAGGAGTCCTGGTATGGTAGTGTAGGATAAGCACTGGACTGAGAACCACAGATTAGCAGTTAAAATCCACCAGCTGCTCCTTGGAAACCCTATACAGGGTCTCTATGAATTGAAACCATCTCCACTGCACTTAATAACAACCACAAGGCACCATCCTGGTGTGGTGCCATAGGATAAGCAATGGACTTATAAACATTAGTTTTGGTGGTTCAACCCTACCAGTCACTCCTTAGAAACTCTATACAGGGTCACTATGGTTTGGAACCAACTCAGTTGTACTTAACAACAACAAAAAGGCACAAACCTAGAATGTGATCTAATTTTAAATTATAAATTTATAGAGAAGAGAATCCATCTCTTACCAAATGGGAAAACAAAAAGCAGCTGGACTAGAGAGCATAACTATTCTTTACCTACCCACCACTTATTATGAGAGGCAAATTAATTTAATTAAACTTGGCAAACATTTATTGATGTCCTTTAAGTAATGGTGACTGTGCTAGATATTGTGAAAAATAGAGCAATAATTTAAGTATAGTGTGCTGGACTGCAAAGATGGTTTGAACCACAAACTTGGCAGTTCAAGCTCACCAGTTGCTCCTTGGAAACTCTATGCAGGGTTACTTTGGGTTGGCACCAACTCACTGACATGTAACAACAGCAACAACTTTCCTTCCTGCACTAAAGAAAAAAAGGTCTGCCCTTGGCCCTAATTAATAAACATACAAATGACCTTGTAAATTCAAATTACCTCTCCTTTATGATGAAGTAGACATTGAATTTTAAACTCAGGTATTAGAAGTTGTTGTAAATATGTATCCTGACAGATTTTTACTCTTAGTGGTGAAAGAAATGTTATTGGGTGTGTTGAGTTGATTCTGACTTATGGTGATTCATTCTTCTTGGATCAACTAGCAACACTGATGGAAGCAGCAGTCAAGAAATCAAACGATGTATTGCATTAAGCAAATCTGCTAAACAAGGCCTTTTTTAAAGTGCTGAAGAGCAAAGAAGTCAGCTTAAAGACTAGGGTGCGCCTGGCCCAAGCCATGGTATTTTCAATAACCTCATATGCATGAGAAAGCTGGACAGTAAATAAGGAATAAGGAAGACCACAGAAGAATTGATGCTTTTGAGTTATGGTGTTGGAGGAGAATATAAAAAGTGCCATTGGCTGCCAAAAGGACCAACAGACCTGTGTTGGAAGAAGTGCAGCCAGAGTGCTCCTTGGAGGCCAGGATGGCCAAACTTCATCTCTCATACTTCAGACATATTGTCAGGGGGGACCAGTCACTGGAGAAGGATATCATGTTTGGTAAGGTGGAGGGTCAGGGAAAAAAAGGAAGACCCCCAGAGATATGAATTGGTAAATTGGTAGCATCAATGGACTCAAGCGTGGCACAATGGTGAGATTGGTTCAGGATCAGGCAGTGTTTCGTTCTGCTGTTCATAAGGTCACTATGAGTTGGTACTGACTTGATGGCACCTACCAACAATATAGTGATCCCATCTGTTACAGAGTAAAATTGTCCCATAGGGTTTTCTTGGTTGTCATCTTTACAAAAACAGACTACCAGGTATTTTGCCTACAGAGCCAATGAATGGGTTTGAATTGACAGTTTGAATTAGCTCCTGAGCACTTAACCATTCTGCCATTAAGACTCCTTGATGAGACAAATAAAACCCAAACCAAACCAGTTGTCATCAACTTATAGTGACTGCAGTAAAAAGTAGAACTGTCCCAGAGGGTTTCCAGAATGTAAATCTTTATAGATGTTAACTACCACATCTTTCTCCCACTGCATCAAAAGGGCTGAATCATGAGAGAAATTGTTGTTATTGTGTTTTTAAGTGCCATCGAGTCCTTACCAACTCATAGTTACCCTATGTACAACAGAAAGAAACACTGCCTGATCCTGGGTCAATCTCACAATTGTTGCTACGCCTGAGCCCATCGCTTCTGCCACTGTGCCAATCCATCTTGCTGGAGGTCTTCCTCTTTTACTCTGACCTTCCACTTTACCAAGGAGTCCTAGTGTGGTGCTGTGGGTTAATGTGTTGGACTGCAAGGTTAGTTTGAACTGCAAGGTTGGTGGTTCAAGCTCACGAGCAGCTCCTTGGAAACCCTATACAGGACCACTATGAGTTGGGTCCGACTTGACGGCACTTCACAAGAACAAACCACTTTATCAAACATGCAATCCTTCTCCAGTGACTGGTACTTCCTGAAAACATGTCCAAACTATGAAAGACGAACCCCAGTCATCCTGCCTTCTAAGGAGCACTCTGGCTGTACTTCATCCAACACAGATCTTTTTGTTCTTTTGCCGGTCCATAGTACTTTCAATATTCTCCTCCAACAGCTAACTCAAATGCACCAATTCTTCCACTGTCATCCCTATTCATTTTCTAACTTTCATATGCATGCCAGGTTTTTGAAAATAACTTGAGTCAGGAGCACCTTAGTCCTCAAACTGACATCTTTGCTCTTCAACACTTCAAAGAGGACTTGTGCAGCAAATTTGCCTAATGCAATGCGTTGTTCGATTTCTTGACTGATCCTTCCATGAGTGTTGATGGCAGATGAATGGTGGGGTGAGAGGAAACAGAGACATCTAAATTCCAGCTATTTAGAGTATAATGGAGGCACTTACATGTCCTGGTTCCCCAAGTAAATTATCAAAGAAAGGAACTGGTTTTCAAAACACTTACATCAAACTACACAATAAAGCTAAGCTTATAGAGGCTGCCCTTGGAATTAAGAGATCCAGACTCATTGGAATTTCATTATTCTAATGCAACATTTCATCAATATTGGGTGATATTCTTTTTAGTTCAGAAATTTAGGATATGGTGATAGAAAATCTGAGGGTAATTCTTGAGTAATTCCACTAATATCTATGATTGAATCTGTTTGTTGTATTCTTGAGCTATTAAAAACAATCTGGAGGTCAATATTCCTAGAATATATAGAGTCTTAGAAGGGAAAGACACTCATCTGTCAGTTTGTCGTACTGTGGTGGATTGTGAGTTGCTGTGATTCTGAAAGCTATGCCACCAGTATTTTAAATCCAGCAGGGTCACCCATGGTGGACAGGTTTCAGATGAGCTTCCAGACAAAAGAAGAAACAGTGATGAACTACTCCCAAGTACTTAGTCACTGAAAACTTAATGAATAACCGAGAATCACGGTCAGATATAGTATCGGAAAATGAGCCCCTCAGGTTGGAAGGCACTCAAAATGCGACTGGAGAAGAGTTGCCTCCTCAAATTTGAGCTGACCGTGATGACGCGAATGGAGTAAAACCCATGGGAGAAAAGCCCACAGAATCTTCATTTGCTAATAAGGCACAACTCAAAATGAAGAGAAACAGTTATAAACATCCATTGAAAATTGGAACATGGAATGTACAAAGTTTGCATCTGGGAAAACTGGAAGTTGACAAAAATGAAATGGAATGCATAATCATCAATATCTTAGGCATTAGTGAGCTGAAATGGACTGGTATTGGCCATTTTGAATCTGATGACCACATGGTTTACTATACAAGGAATGACAAATTGAAGAGAAATTGGGTTGCATTCATCTTCAAAAAGAACATATCCAGATCAGTCATGAGGTACAACGCTGTATGTGATAGGATAATATCCATGCAACTACAGGGAAGCCCAGTTAATACCACTATTGTTCATATTTACACACTAACCACTAAAGCCAGTGAGGAAGAAACGGACAAATTCTACCAACTTCTTCAATCTGAAATCAATCAAAAGTGCAATCAAAATGTACTGATCATTACACGTGATTGGAATGCAAAGGTTAGGAGCAAAGAGGGAGGATCAGTAGTTGGAAAATATGGCCTTGGTGATAGAAATGATGATGGAGGACGCATGAAAGATTTCTGAAAATTTAATGATTTGTTTATTTCAAATACCTTCTTTAGACAGCATAAGAAACGACTATACACATGGACCTCACCAGATGGAATACATAGAAATCAAATTGACTACATCTGTGGAAATAGAAGATGTAAAAGCTCCATATCATCAGTGAAAACAAGTCCAGGGGCAGACTGTAGAACAGACCATCAATTGCTTATATGCAAATTCAAACTAAAGCTGAAGACAAAGAAAACAAGTCCATAAGAGCCAAAATATGACCTTGAAATATACCCCACCTGAATTTAGAGATCACCTGAAGAACACATTTGATACATTAAACACTAAAGACTAAAGACCAGAAGAGTTGTGTGATGACATCAAGAACATCATACATGAAGAAAGCAAAATGTCATTGAGAAGATAAGAAAGA
>NW_006408586.1:11616572-11632267 GCF_000296735.1 Chrysochloris asiatica
CAAAGGCTTTCGATTGTGTGGATCATGACAAGCTATGGACACCATTGTGAACACTTAATTGTGCTCATCAGGAATCTGTACCTGGACCAAGAGGCAGTTATTTGAACAGAACATGGAACGCTGAATAGTTTAAATTTTAAAAAGGTGTGCAACAAGGTTGTATTCATTCACCATATTTATTCAACTTGTATGCTGAGCAAATAATCCAAGAAGCTCAGTTATGTGAAGAAAAACATGGCATCAGGATTAGAGGAAGACTTATTAACAACTTGCTATATGCAGATGATAAAACCTTGCTTGCTGAAAGTGAAGAGGACTTGAAACATTTACTGATGAAGATCAAAAAGCACAGCCTTCAGTATGGATTACATCTCAATGTAAAGAAAACAAAAATCCTCACCACTGGACCAATACACAACATTCTTATCAATGGAGAAAAAATTGAAGTTGTCAAGGACTTCATTCTTCTTGGATCAACTATCAACACTAATGGAAGCAGCAGTCAAGAAATCAAATGATGTATTGCATTAGGCAAATCTGCTGCGCTGAGGACTAAGGTGCGCCTGACCCAAGCCATGGTATTTTCAATAATCTCATATGCATGTGAAAGCTGGACAGTGAATAAGGAAGACTGTAGAAGAACTGATACTTTTGAGTTATGAAGTTGGGGGAGAATATTGAAAGTGCCATGGCAGCCAAAAGAACCAACAGATCCATTTTGGAAGAAGTGCAGCCACAGTGCTCCTTGGAGGTCAAGATGGCCAAACTTCGTCTCTCATACTTCAGACATATTGTCAGGAGGGACAAGTCACTGAAGAAGGATATCATGCTTGGTAAGGTGGAGGATCAGAGAAAAAGAGGAAGACCCCCAACGAGATGGATTGGCCAAGTGGCAGCATTGATGGACTCTAGCCTGGCAACAGTAGTGAGGTTGGCCCAAGATTGGGAAGTGTTTCATTCTGCTGTGCATAATAAGGTTGCTATGGGTTGGTACCGAATCAATGGCATGGCACCTTATAACTAGAAGGGAAAGAAGTCACAGAAATCATCTGCTGATGAACCATCACTAATTAGGGGAAAGATAGTACCAGAACAAGCCTCTTGGAGATATGCTCTATTCCACTAACATCAAGTAAGGAAATGGGGAGCTTGTATACTTGATAGTTTCATTTGTCTTTTATCCATATGTTCCTAGAAACTTTCACATACAAACATCATGTTTCATAAAACTCTAGATTCTGTATATTATTGTTGTTAAGTGCCTTCGAGTCGATTCCAACTCATAGCAACCCTGTAGAGAGTTTCTAAGGAGCAGCTGGTGAATTAGAACCACTGACCTTTCCGTTCAAATTGAACATTCAGTACATAGCATTCCCCACAGCACCATAGCAGAACTCAAGATTCTGATTGGCGGTGGTGGTGGTGGTGATTTGTGCTGTGGAATCAGTTACAACTCATAATGACCCTGTATAGGATTTCTGAGGCTGTAAATCTTCACAGGAGCAAAATGTTTCATCTTTCTCCTTTGGACAGCTGGTAGTTTCTACCTGCTGAGTTTGAGGTTAACAGCCCTACTGGTAACCACGACACTACCAGAGCTCCTTAGATTTTTCTTAGGTGTGTGTTTTTTCACATTTTCCTGCTAATTTCTAGTTACCTACCATAAGGAATTAAGGAGCCCTAGTAGCAGAGCTGGGCAGCTAACTACAAAGTCAGTAGTTCAAACCAATCAGTCATTCCAAGGGAGAAAGATGAGGTTTTCTGCTTCTTTAAAGATTTAGAGCCTCCAAAACCCTATACAGGATTGTTATAAGTCAGAACCAACTCGGTGATACATAACCACCACCAAACATAATAAATAAGTAATGAAATGTTAAAACATACACACACACACACACACACACAGGCTTACTATCTAACTTGAGTTGAAGGTTGGGGTACTGGTGACTATGACTTGAGGTTGTGTGATCATGAATTATATATAATCCAGCCACCAGGTGGCCAGGTAAACAAAATCCCAGAACTAATACTGTAACCTTTTTCAATCTACAATCATGTATGTTAAATCATGGTCCTTTACCCTTCCTCCCCCTCTCCTTCTGAAGTCCCTCCTGTGACAATGATGAATTGACCTACCACCAGTCATGATCTTGTGATGATTTTCTTTGTTCTGTATTGTAAATAGTGAAAACCAAGGCTGTGAGTTAGCAGGTGGATTCCATCAGCCTCTGTACTGTATGCATGCTGACAGCTTCCCTCATCCAGATGATTGTTTGTTTTGTCCTTGTCCTGTTTAAGCCTTAATAAAAGAGTCTCCATAGAACATGTTTGAAACTTGGGTCTTTTTCCCTTAGTACATACTCATCATAAAACAGGAAATTTCAGCCTTAAACTCTTCTTACAAAGAAAATTTATTTTTATTTGAACCAAAATTATATTTCTTAATCATTTTCCAAATCATTGTTCAAAATTACTTAAAAACTCAAAATTCTATTTGTAACCAAAAGTACAGCAAAACCTGTGAGAACCAGAACTCAATAGCACTGTTTTATTTTTCCAGGTCTCACAGGTTTTCCGCCTCTATCACCGTGCAGTATTTCACTTTCCTGTTACTATTGAAGTCCTGGTGTGGCAATGTAGATTGCAAACCACAAGGTTAGCAGTTCATACCCACTTGCTGCTCCTCAGAAACACTATACAGGGACGTTATGAGTCAGAATCAACTTGGTGGTACTTAATGACAACAACGTTCACTCTCTATTAGTTGAAAGTACTTGAATTTTCCTTCTCTGACAGACTGCTGCCTTATACAGGTTCTAGTTTTCACAGGTTTCATCCTACTTACTTCTTGCTACAGTAGTCCTTACCTAAAGAACAAAAATGACAATATGACAACCAACTTAATCACATTTTATACCAGACCAAATGTAAATAGGAATTTGAAAATGTGCCCTTGCAATTTTAAGTGAAATGCATCATCTCTCCTTAATAAATCAATCAGTTACTTTTTGGACTGGCAAGGTAATAGTGCATATTAACCAGGATGTTTTTTTCAGTCTCCAGGGGAAAAAAAGTAACTAAAATAGAGTTGTATAGGAAAAGAATCAACACAGAGAAAAAGCCAAGGAAACAGAACAATGTGAAATCTTATGATTTGTATGATGAAAGTTTTATTTCCCTATAAAAGTGGAGGGCAAGTGGATATATAGTGAATATATACAACAAGGGCCCAAAATCATCAATCAAACAAAGGATATTTGACTGAAACATCCAACATGAAAGAATAAGAAACAAGACAGAAGGAAACACAAGAAAACAAAAATATATTTGACTGTACACCTAACTTTCCCTGGAAACAAGCCCTGATTCTCCCAGGTTTGTCATTTCTCTCTGAGAGTTAAAAAAAAAAAAAATCAAATAAAGGGAAAAAATGTACCAGAAAACTTCTTAGCCAAACCTTAGGGAAGAAATTTACAGGACTTGGGAATTGAGGGAAGGAATGCATGAACGGAATGGTAGCTGGATTCAAAGAGGCCCAGTCAGCCTTTTTGATCATCTCCAGTAATGATTAATACCAGTCACTGCTGGTCCTGCAAAGCCTCTGGTCCTGCTGAGTAACCATCTGAGTATTGAACTACATGACCTTCCATGATTCTCAAATACTGTAGTGGATCAGTTGTATTTTACCATTTGTACAGCTGGTTACTTGGTTAAATGTGGTCAAGTCCCCAAATCCTCATTTGATTTTGGAATGTATCTTTTCACTTAAAGCAGACCGTAATGTGCTGGCTTGGAGAATGTATTTATACCAGGGAATTCACTCTCACAAACAAAACACTCCTTGGAAAAGGTAGAAGACATTCTGGCTTCATTGGTAGCAGACCTAAATGCATACTATCTAACAATGGTTACTTTTAAACAGAAAATCTATTAAGGTTAGTAGAGAACAAAAAGCTTAAAAAAAAAAAAAAAAAAAAAAGAGTCAGTGATGGTGAAAGTAATCCCAAATAACTCAAATTATAAAGTACTAATGTTTCCTGGATTTAACTTCCTTAAAGAGTTGATTCATGCAATACTAGAACATTGAACACATTCTAAAGTAGGAGTGATTATGAGACTTTTTATTAATGTTAATGACATCTTCTACTAATCAAAGGATTTTAAATCATTTTATTATAAAAAAAATTATTTTGTATGGATTTCTTCTTTCCATCTAGTGAGGAAAAAAGTAATTTATTTGTGCCCCTTTAGAAAAAAAAGTTATGAGGTTATTGGTTTGATTTAATCAGACAAGTCCTCTATAGTTGCTCCCATTTTCTACTGCTATTTCACAGCTTACTGTCTGCTCCCAGTTCAAAATTCATTCCCCTAATGCAACAGTTATGGATACTTCTTCCGAATTCGCCTTAGGTTATGAGCTATTTTGGAGAAAAAAATTCTAAAATGTTACATTTGTTTAGTTACTATTTAAAGAAGATATTCACACTCAACCTCTCTAAGTCTCAATTTCTCGGTTGCTTAAGCAGGAATGATCTTTAAATCTATCTTTAAAAGGATTTACAAGAAATACAAGAACAAATATATGTAAAGTGCATAGCATATCACCTTACACATAGAAAATGTTCCATCTATATTGTTGTTGTTAAGAGCCGATGAGTCAGTTCTGACTCATAGCAACCCTGTAGAGAGTTTCTTAAGAGTGGTTGGTGAGCTGGAACTGCCAACCTTGTGGTTCAAACAGACTTGTGGTCTAGTGCTTTATCCCACAGTGCCAAACCTGGACTCCACTACATCCATATTAGCTATTATTATTAAGTAATCATCTATGTCAAGAAATTTGGAAGACAACTATCTGGCCAACTGATTGGAAGAGATCCATATTTGTGTCCATTTCAAAGAGAGGTGACCCAATAGAATGCAGAAATAATCAGACAATATCTTTGATAGCCTATGAGAGTAAAGTTTTACTAAAGGTAATACAGAAACAGCTGCACTCATGCATTGACAGAGAGCTTCCAGAGGTTCAAGCCGGATACATAAGAGGATGTGGAATGAGGATATCATTGCTGATGTCTGATGGATCTTGCCTTAAAGCAGAGAATATCCAAAAGATGTTTACCTGTGCTTTATTGACTATGCAAAGGCTTTCATTGTGTGGATCATGACAAGCTAAGAATAACATTGCAAAGTATGAGTATTCCAGAACACTTAATTGTGCTCAGGAGGAATCTGTACATGCACTAAGAGGCAGTTGTTTGAACAGGACATGGGAACACCAAATGGTTTAAAATAAGAAGGGTGTGCGACAAGGTTGTATTCTTTCACCATACTTATTCAACCTGTATGCTGAGCAAGTAACCTGAGATGCTGGGTTCTATGAAGAAAAACATGGCATCGGGATTGGAGGAAGATTCATTAACAACCTGAAATATGCAGATGCTTGCTGAAAGTGAAGAGGACTTAAAATACTTACTGATGAAGATCAAAGAGCACAGCCTTCAGTATGGATTGCATCTCAAGGTACAAGAAACAAAAATTCTCACCACTGGACCAATAAACAACATTCTCATCAACAAAGAAAAGATTTAAGTTGTCAAGGACTTCATTCTTCTTGGATCAACTATCAATACTCATGGAAGTAGCAGTCAAAAAATCAATCTACATATTGCAAATCTGTTGTACAAGACCTTTGTAAAGTGTTGAAGATGTCAGTTTAAGGACTAAGGTGTGCCTGACCCAAGCCATATATTTTCAATAACCCCATATGCATGAGAAAGCTCAACAGTGAATAAAGAAGACCATAGAAGAATTGATGCATTTGAGTTATGGTTTGGGAGCAGAATATTGAAAGTGCCATGGCAGCCAAAAGAACCAACAGATCTGTGTTGGAAGAAGTGCAGCCAGAGTGCTCCTTGGAGGCCAGGATGGCCAAACTTCGTATCTCATACTTCAGACATATTGTCAGGAGGGACAAGTCACTGGAGAAGAATACCATGTTTGGTAAGGTGGAGGGTCAGAGGTAAAGAGGAAGACCCACAGTGAGATGGATTGGCAAAGTGGCAGCATCAATGGGCTCAAGCATGTCAACAATTGTGAGGTTGGCCCAGGACCGGGCAGTGTTTCATTTTGTTGTGCATAGGGTTGCTATGAGTCAGTACCTACTCACTGGCACCTAACAACAATAAGAACATTACGTACTAGACTGCTAAAAACAAAGGCCAGTCCTTGAAAACCTGATTCAGGGTCACTATGAGTTGGTGCCAACTCAATAGCACTTAACAAAAACAACAATAGCACCATTCTAGTAAAAGACAGGGAAGCACAGTGCATCTGTAGTATAAACACTAGACTTAGAACCACAAAGGCAGTAGTTGGAGCCCACCAGTTACTCCTCTGGAGAAAGATGATGTTTTCTCCCTGCAAATCAGAAATCCTATACAGGGGTTGTGCTGAGTCAGAACTTACTCCAAGACACCACTTCTCATCTGTCAGTTTGTCATACTGTGGTGGCTTGTGAGTTGCTGGGATTCTGAAAGTTATGCCACCAGTACTTTAAATACCAGCAGGGTCACCCATGGTGGACAGGTTTCAGATGAGATTTCAGACCAAGACAGACTAGGAAGAAGGAGTGACGAACTACTTCTGAATATTTAGTCACTGAAAACCTTATGAATAGCAAGACACTTAACAACACAGCAACAATTAAAAGACAAACAAACACCTAAAAATCTTAAAAGATACTATTAGTTTAATCTTTCAAAGTAAAAAGGAAGAAAAGAACAGAAAAAAGGAGATAGAGAAATTGCAAAACCAGAATAAATTTTAGTTCATTTTATGTCACCTTAATCCGTTGCTTAATATCTGCTTCATGCTCTTGTTGTTATTATTGTTAAGTACCATCTAGTCATTTCTGATTCATAGTGACCCTGTATAGGGTTTCCAAGGAATTGCTGGTGGATTTGAACCACATACCTTGCAGTTAGCAGTCCAGTATTTACCCTACAGTGCCACACCATGCTCTAAGTGCTAAAAGAATGAAAGTTTTGTTGATTCTTAATCCCATCCTATTTTGCCTACTTTTAAAAACATGCTATTTCAGACACCGATTTCAGAAATGCTACACTTCTAAGAAGAATAGAAGTTGGCTATCCCTATGATATTTTTATGCTTTGGCACCTAAAATTGATGATATGTACAAACAGAGAGTGGGAGGTGGTAGTCAGGAGTGGGATGCAAGTAATGAAAATCCATTACAGAATTAACAAAAATATACCTAACATGACTGGGGAGTTGGGGAACAAAACAATCGGAAATAGATTGAAATAATACATCCATGAGTATTTTTAGTTGCTTCCGAGTCCATTATATTTTTAAGAGGATGAGTTTTAGAAAAAGCATGTGTATTGGTACCGTGTATGGAGTTAAGAAAAATTTAAATGGAAGAAACCTCCCTAGAACCATCAGTTATCAGTTACCTCTGTACAAGTAGAATTACTTTTGACTTTCTGGGTTCTATGGAATGTTACAAATTAAAATCATATTTCCTTTACAAAGCAGTGAGGAAGGAACAGACAGCAGAGATGCAGGAATCGACCTCAAGGGGTTAATGAGAATGCAGGAGATGGAAGGGAGAACAGCTAGGTAGCTGGTACAGCTGGGGATCTTTAATAGCAATCAAGGGCCTCTATAAACAAATCAGCAGGAAACAGAGAGCCTCTGCATTTTCCTGGCTTAGTAGCAGGAGCCATCTGGATAGAGGGAATTTGGCATAAAATCCTCACAAGAGAACTTGACTTTATTTATTTATTTATTTTAAACTGTTCCAGCATAGTAGGTCACTGAAGTAAATAAATTGGCCCTGCTTATTAAATTACCACCACAAAAATATAAAATTCTCAATGGATTATGACTAATTTAGCAAAACAATATAGGAAGAATTTTATATCTATGGTAAAAATAAATGCAATCTTAAGAGAACTTAAGGAAAATTAAAAGAGAAAAGTACAGAGGAAAAAATTGTATTGATATAATATAGGAATATATAATATATACACATCTATGTATATATACATAGATGTGTATATATTATATATTCCTATATATACAAGGAGCTCTGGTAGCGTAGTGGTTACGAATCGGGCTGCGAACCTTAAGGTCAGCGGTTCGAAACTACCAGCCGCTCCGCGGGAGAAAGATGAGGCTTTCTACTCCCGTAAGGATTTACACCCTCGGAAACCCTGTACAGGGACGCTATGGGTCGGAACCGACTCGACGGCACATAACAACAACATGTATATATACACATTAGTTTTATAAAATAAATCATTGATTATTTAAAAGCATTTAAGTCAGTGGAACTGGTGGCCAAAATCAAATCTGTTTGAAAATACCTTAACATCTTACAGGCAGTCCTGCATACAGTAGCTAAGGAGGATGGAAGTAAAGGACAACCTGAAAAACAGACAGACACAGACTTTTCCTCCAACAAAAGGAATTATCAATCACACTAAGAAGTTCTGGTGTGGTGGTAAAGGATAAGTACTGGATTACTAACCACAAGGTTGGCAGTTCAAAACCAACAGCCACTCCTCAGAAACACTAAACAGGGTCCCTATAAATTGGAACCAACTCAATGGCACTTAACAACAATAGCAAGAAACAGCAAAAAGCAAATGAGCATATAAGTGAATGATAGCTTTTCCTAAGCCTTCCTCTTAATGATGTATTCATATACTCCATTAGCTCTGCCTAAAACCCAGACCAGACTGCAAATATTCTTTTCTTTTGCTTTTTGTTATCTTTTTTTTCTTTTAGCTTAACCTTTGCTTTATTTTATTTCTATCGATAGAAACATGGCTTACTTTATTTCTTTATATAGATTGCAACAACTCATTGTCAAGGACAAGAATAAGTCAATCAACTAGGGACAAGGGAATTCTTCATTTATGAATTAACAGGGCTAATTAGCCATTTCTCTGGCTTCCTGTTTTCTCCTTTTCAATTTCCAAATCATCAACTCTTTGTATGACTGATTCTTGAAAATTGAATCCAGTCAAAAAATTGATTTCAGCACTTAGGTAATTAATAATTTCCAAGAGAAATGAAGCAAACTAAAGACCCTACATTCACCATGACTTGGCATTCTTTGCTTCTGAATACTATTAAAAATTGGATGTTTAGAAAGTTGCTATGACACATTTACCATTAGAATCAGTTGGATAATTTAATTCTAAGGGGTGCTTGGAAAAATGGCCCTAAAAGTTTAGCTTAAACAGTCAAAAACAGCTTTACTCTTCTGAGACTTAGACGTTTTATGTATATGCATACATAAAATTATGACCTCCACATATATTAATGTATTATGTAATTAAAGTCAGACACATTCAGTGTGGGTTACTAGCCCTCTATTTGATGTATTTGTTGCATTGTGCCATTGAATCTGAATCACCTCATAGAGAGCAGAATAAAACATTGCTTGGTCCTATGTCATCCTCACAACTGTTATATTTAAGCATATTGTTGGAGCCACTATGTCAGTCCATTTTGTTGGGGGATAGGAGGGAGGGAAGGTCTTCTCTTTTTTTTTTGCTACACTTTTGCATTTAGCAGCTATATAATCTAGGCAAGGTGTGTAACCTCCCTGAAATTTAATTTGCTCATCTGCAAAATGGAAAAACTATTACTTACCTTGCAGTGTTGTTGGAAGGATGAGTGTGTTCATTTAAGCACAAATTTTAGCAAAGTGTCAACTGTAAAACATGCTCAAAAAGGTCAAATCAAATGAAAAGTTTCATGATTAAAAGACCAGGCTTACAGGTCAAATAGAGACTGTGGGAATCCTGAGACTATTATACTTGGCCAGCTTCAGGTCTAGAACTGAACTTACCCTCACGGCTCAATTTTCAGTCAAGCAATGTTGTTAGGTACCATAGAGTATTCTTTAATACCCAATCTTCACAATGTTATCTATAATTTGTCACGGTTCATACATTCCAATGCCATTGCATAGTCAATAAAGTACAAGTAAACTTCTGGTGTTCTCTGCTTTCATCCAAGATCCATCTGAGATCAGCAATGATATCCCTCCTTCCACAACCTACTCTGAATTCAGCTTGAATTTTTGGCATCTCCCTGTTAATGTATCGCTGCAACTGTTTTTGAATTATCTTCAGCAACATTTTACTTCCATCAGATTGGCTTCCACATTCTATTAGGTCACCTGTCTTCAGAATGGGCACATATATGGATCTCTTCCAATCAGTTGGTCGGGTAGATGTTTTCCAAACTTTTTGGCATAGACAAATGAACACATCTAGCATTAAATCAACTTGTTGAAGCATTTTAATTTTTATACCATCAATTCCTGGAGTCTTGTTTTTCTCCAATACCTTCGAGGCAGCTTGGACTTCATCCTTAAATTCTATCAGATTTTGACCATATGCTAACTCTTGAAAGGGTTGAAGATTAAACATTTTGGTACAGTGACTGTTTTTTCCCTCCATCTTCTTTTGATTCTTCTTGCATCATTCAACAGTTTCTCCATTGTTGTTAAGTGCTGTCAAGTCGGTTCAAACTCATAGCGATGCTGTGTAGGGTTTCCAAGAAGAGGCTGGTGAGTTTGAACTGCCAACCTTGTAGTTCAAACAGAACAGACCTTGAGGTCCACACCAAGATTCCATTGTCAGATGAGACTGTGAAAGTTGCTATTGAGTATGGAGTAGTTAAGGAAAAAAATAAAATGCTAAGGCTTGATGATGGATTAGGGAGAAGCATTATACAGACCACCAACAGTAATAACACAGAATACAGGATGAAGCAGGTTTAGGAGACAGTCCCAGAACTCTGAACTACATATAAAGGAATATTTTGAAGGATTGAAGGCTTACTGCTAGTGAAATCTGTAGTAGAAGCAAGAAAAGTGGCATTTTCTGATCTACAGCTGCCAGAGGGTGTCAGAGGGGCCATCTTGGGAATGATAGGGCAAGAACAGGATCAGAGGAGTGCTCCCACAGCAGAGGTATGACCAATTGTTGGAGATAAAGGTTTGAACATTTTTTTCCTATTCATTGGTCTCTCATGATCTGCGCTTCTCCACTGTGGTGACAAAAGGGGGTGCCTGAGCAAATGGATGCCCCCACCCCCACCCCAGAGGGTTCTACTAGGCATTCCCACAGATCTGCTAAGCAAAGATCACAGTATGCAGAATCTAAGAAGGGAGAGCGGTCAACAGAAACTGCTTAAAACAGAGCAGTCTCCCAGAATGGCTCCAGCCAGCTGAAAAAAAGGGCATTCAAATCATATTCATATTTTACTATGGTTTTATTTATTGCTCCATTTTTGTGATTATAAGCTGTATTATCTAATATGATTTATTTTTGCTGTTGTGGCTTTATGTTTTGTTTTGGTTTGGTTTGGTTCCCCTTTTACCTTGGGGGTAGGGGCTCTTTCTCTCCCTACATTGTGTCCCAAGAAGAGACAGCAATTGTGGTCATATAGCCAAGCTGCAATCACATCTTATAAAAGCCAATCATCCAGACAAGAGCCAATACCATCTGCTATACACCAGATAGGCAGGCAACACCTGCTACAGTTACTTTGAGTTGAGTAATAAGAAAAGTGAAAAGGGAAGCCCATCTTCTGATCACATCTACCTGGAGACATTTAGAAAGCTTAATAATACATCAACATATATTCGTCTAATTATTGAAAACATGTCTAAGTATTGAAGATGCCCAAAAGACAGTCTAAGATTCGGTGTTTGTCCAGAAACAAGATAGAGTAACTGAAACAAATACCTGCAGGCAGACCTAGACTTACCATTGGAAGGAGGGCAGGCTTTAGCACTGTCTTAGAAGGAATTCAGGAGCATTTTATTGAGGTGCATCCAAATGTTCCAGAGAGCAGTTGAAAAAATTAGGAAGATATCAGGAAAGCACTACAGGAACAATAATAATAATTTTAAAAAGAAATAGCATTGGAAGCAACTCAAAATCTGCAAAAAGAGGTCCAAATTATTAATAATAAAATATCAGAAATGGACAATACACTGAAAGGACAAATGAGTTGAATTGAAAAGATGGAAGCCAGAGCCAGAGAGCTGGAAGGCAAATTTTTCAATACTGCTAAGATAGAAGAGCAAGCAGAAAAAAAGGATTAAAAAAATCTGAAGAAAGTCTAACATTCACGTGAGACAACATGAAGAGGAATAACTTTAGAATTATTGACATTCCAGAACAGGAAGAATTACATAAGACCAGAGAGGAGATAGCTGAAGAGCTTCTGGAAGAAAATTTCCCTAACATCCTGAAAAACAAAAAGACAAGCATCCAAGAAGCTCAATGAAACTCAGAAAGATATACCCCAAAAGAAAATCACTAAGACAGATCATAATCAAGGTCTCCAAAATCAAAGATAAGGTGAGAATCCTGAAAGCATCTAGGGAAAAGAGAAGTGCTATTTACAATGGCAAGCAAATAAGAGTTAGCTCTGGTCTTTCAGCAGAAACCATGCAGGCAAGAGGCAATGGGGAGATATATATATATATAACCGTGAAAGAAAAAAAATGCCAACCAAGAATTGTCTACCCAGAAAAGCTTTCAATCAAATATAATGGTGTAATAAAAAGCATCACAGGAAAAACAGAAGCTAAGGAACTTTGTCAAAGCCAACCTAGTACTTCAAAACATCCCAAAGAGTGTTCTTTGGACTTAGAACCAACAAGAACAGACAATAACCAGAGATTGACACATGTGGCAACACTATGCAGAACTCAATCAACAGATGGAAGAGTCCAGAACAGAACAGAACTACACAAATGATTTCAGAGGATCTGGGAGGTCAGTCTATGATCAAAACAATTATAATGTTAAAGAAGGTAAAAATATAGGAACAGAGATCCAGGTGATGATGAGGTCAGGTAGTTTTCAGGGTAAAATAGCCTGAGGAAAACAATAATAGAATACATGGTAACCTCAAAAAAAATTAATATTTCACAACATAACAAGAAAATGAAAATCCAAGAAGAATATGGAAACATTAAAAATATGAAGCTTAAGAAAAGATACACATTCTAAAAGAAAGAAAAAAAAATCTTTGTTGGCTACCAGGGGTGGGAAGGAGGGGACAGTAGGGCACAGGTTAGGGGATAGACATAGTGTAATTCAGGTGTTGGGGATGACAATACACAATAAGGGAGTGGGGGTGGAAGAACAAAGAAGATAGGGGAACACTTAGGCAGGTTTGCATGGACTAAATGAGACAGAGGTTTAAATAGTGTTGTATGCTCAACCTTGGAACAACAGGGCTCTGTGATACAGGGATCAAGGCATAGTCTGAAAGAGTAAAAGAGGGGAAATAATGTTAAGATGCTTGACTCTCTTAGGAATGTTGGTTTCCCTTGCCTACTATTGTAAAGTAGACACTTAAGTGGGATAGAAAGGAATATTGGGAAACATGATTACAGAAAATGTGTAAGCCCATCTTCAGCCTATAACTGATTATAATACCTAAAAGGGATTCTAGAACTTGCCCAGTGAATTAGGCTTCTTGCAGAACCTTTGTAGTGTATAGGACCTTAGGTGGAATCTTCAGCCCCATCCAGAACCTTCTAAGATGGAACATTCCCACTTGAAATGGCATGCAGACTAGCCTGGAGTGGCTAGAGAAACAGAAGATAACTTCCTGAAAAAAAAAAAAAACCTGCAAGAAAAATTGAAAACAAAAACAGCACTCTGATTGCATACTACAAAAACAAGAAAGCTGTTTTCCAGGGAGCCATCAAGGCAAGTAATCAAGTCCCTTCAGGACAAACTCCCCTCCAAGAATGAAACTCAAAGGGAACACACGAGCAGGCATGTAAGTTTGATGGCAATCACATTGGTCTACTGGTGAGTGGAAGAGGGGGGAAAACAGCAATGAAGATATGGGCTGAGTTCAACCACTTTCCATAGACTCCCATCCACCTGGAGATAATAGAGGAGAGAGGAAGGGCTGCTTAGTCCAAAGTGTCGGGAGACCTGAGGATTCCTAAGCCCATGAAAAAGGATCTAGCAACAGAAGGCTAGAGCCAAGAGTGAAGCCAGCTGATATAAAGTGAGGAGACGCACAAGAACATCCAAATTTGCAGATAGTACCCATCTGACCTAGCTTTGATGGCTTGATGATCAGAACTCAAATAGAGGAAGATAAATTTGATAAAGGAAACAAGTGTAAAGTGCTACAATTTGATGAACTTAACCTATACTTTGGGATCTAGTAGCTCAAAATACCAACTGAGAGGGAAGGAGTCTTCACATCAAGAATCAAACTTATCCCCTCTGTACACAGGGCTGATAAAGATGGTCAACGTAGACACTGGCTACATAAAGCGAGGGGTTGAAGGGTGGCTATAAAGGCACAAAGTGGCTTGCTGACAAGTTTTCAAGAGGGAGTTTAGTTTTAGAGTGTGCATGGGAAGGTAGAATCCCCACTGAATAGATTTCATCTTGTCTAGACAGATCTGGTAAAAAGAGATGGAGATAAGATTCTTATGATTCAATAGTGAGTAATACTTATCATGACTAATTGCTATTGTCACAACTGTAAAGGTAGAAGTTTTACATATAGGGGTGTAGTTAATCTTACAGTTCAGGAACAGAGGACCCTAGGACCATCAAGGGAGAAGAGCATGAGCAAAATGTAGCATTCTATCTAGAGAAGCAGCAACACCAGAGATGGAGGCAAAGATGATGATACAGAGAGATAGAACATCTAAAGACTCTAGAATCATGGAAAGAGAAAGGCTGTAAGCTGGTGGCCAGTAGGCAGGCTTACAGAATGTGCCCTTGGGCTATTTAAATGGTTATATATTCCTGAGTGTTTTTGTGTACATCAAAAAAAAAAAAAAAAAAAAAAAAAAGGCAAAAACACAGAAGGGATAGAAGCAAAAAAAAGTTAAAGTGATGAAGTAAAGAGTTGAACAGAAAACTTCAAAGGGAGATGAAAGACACTGTAAAGCATTATAATGAAATCTACAAAGGCTTAGAGTTAGAAAACCAAAAGGGAAGGACACTCTGAGCATTTCTAAAACTGAAAGAACTGAAGAGAAAATGGAAGACTTGGGTTATAATACTTTAGGAAATCTTCGAACGTATGAGAGACAAAGTCTTGTCATACTGGCTTGTACAGAGCATTCTGGCTGTACTTCTTCCAACACAGATTTATTTGTTCTTCTAGTAGTCCATGTGTATAGTCACCATATGTTGTTGTTGTTAGGTGCCATCATGTTGGTACCAACTCATAGAGACCTTCTGCACAGCAGAATGAAACACTGCCCAAGCCTGGGCCAACCTCACTACTGTTGCCACACTTGAGTCCATCGATGCTTCCACTTGGCCAATCCATCTCATTGGGGGTCTTGCTCTTTTTCTCTGAACCTCCACCTTACCAAACATGATATCCTTCTCTGACAACTGGTGCCTCCTGACAACATATCAGAAGTATGAGAGACGAAGTTTGGACATCTTGGCCTGCAAGGAGCATTCTGGCTGCACTTCTTCCAAAACAGATCTATTGGTTCTTATGGCAGCCCATGGCACTTTCAATATACTCCTTCAACACCATAACTCAAAAGCATCAGTTTTTCTATGGTCTTCCTTATTCACTGCCCAGCTTTCACATGCATAGGAAGTTATTGAAAATACCATGGCTTGGGTCAG
>NW_006408586.1:11632722-11634277 GCF_000296735.1 Chrysochloris asiatica
GATTATTTGCTCAGCGTACAGGTTGAATAAATATGGTGAAAGAATACAACCTTGTCGCACACCTTTCTTAATTTTAAACCATTCAGTGTTCCCATGTTTGAACAATGGCCTCTTGGTCCAGGTGCAGATTCCTCATGAGAACAATTAAGGGTTCCAGAATATTCATATTTCGCAATGTTGTGCATAGTTTGTCATGATCCACACAATCGAAAGCCTTTGAATAGTCAATAAAGCACAGGTAAACATCTTTCTGATATTCTCTGCTTTCAGTCAAGATCCATCAGACATCAGCAATGATATCCCTCATTCCATGGCCTCTTCTGAATCAGGCTTGAACCTCTGGAAGTTCTCTATCAATTGAAATATAGGTATTTACCTTAAATATATCATTGGTCTTTCAAAATGTATTCTACCATTAAGGCTATAGTTTCCAACAACAAATCCTTCCTCTTTGTTTCCAACTCTCAAATTCCAATCACCAATAACTATCAATACATCTTGATTACATGTCTGATAAATTTCAGATTGAAGAAGTTGATAGAATCTTCAATTTCATCATCATTGACTTTAGTGTTTCTTGGTAAATTTGAATAATAATAGTATTAACTCATCTTCTTCATTGTTAACTGACATCAGGTTGGTTCTGATTCATAGCCACCCTGTATAAGGTTTTCAAGTAGTGTCTGGTGGATTTGAACCACCAACCTCATGATTAGCAGTCAAGTGCTTATCCTACAGCACCACTCCTGGACTCCTGGTCTTCCTTGTAGGTGTATGAATACGATCTTATCACAGACTGCATTGTGCTTCAAGCTAGATCTTGAAATGCTTTTTTTGACAATGAATTCGACTGTATTCCTTTTCAAACTGTCATTCCAAGCATAGTGAACCATATGATTATCTGATTCAAAGGTCAATACCTGTTCAATTCAGCTCACGAATGTCTAGAAAAGAATCTTTATGCTTCCATTTCTTTTTTGACAACCTCCAATTTTCCTAGATTCATAATATGTACATTTCATGTTCTAATGACTAATGGATGTTTACAGTTAGGTTTTATTTTCTCTCATTTTGAGTTGTTCCAAATCAACAAATGAAGGTACAGAAAGCTTAGCTCCATCCACATCATTAAGTTCAACTCTACTTTGAGTAGGCTTCTCTTCCCCAGTGGTATTTTGAGTGCCTTCCTATCTGAGGGGCTCAACATCTGGCACTATATCAGACAATGTCCAGTTTCTGTTCAAAAGATTTTCTGTGACAAACTACTTCCGAATCACTAATCACTGAAAACTCTATGAATAGCAGAGAAACACTGTCAGATACAGGACCGGAAGGTGGGAAGGCACGCAGAATGCGACTGGGGAAAAAAATGCCTCCTCAAAGTAGAGTTGATCAAGATGACCATGAGGACGTGAATAGAGTTAAGCTCGGTGGAGAAATGCTCACAGAACCTTCATTTGCTAATGGGCCACAAATCAAACTGAAGAGAAACAGCTGTAAACATCCATTGAAAATCAGAACATGGAATGTACGAAATATGAATCTGGGAAAATTG
>NW_006408586.1:11635926-11653224 GCF_000296735.1 Chrysochloris asiatica
CTGGAGAAGGATGTCATGCTGGGTAAGGTGGAGGGTCAAAGAAAAAGAGGAAGACCCCCAATAAGATGGATCAGCCAGGTGGCATCATTGATGGCGTCAAGTGTGGCAGTGGTAGTGAGGTTGGCCCAGGATCGACCATTGTTTCGTTCTGCTGTGCATGGGGTCACTTGAGTCAGTTCCGACTCGATGGCACCTGACAACAACAACAACAACTATTTAGAAGTATTCCACCCTTCCTTCTTTCTAATCTGTCTTAGTCTGGAAGCTCAGCTGAAGCCTGTCCACTATGAGTGACTCTGCTGATATTTAAAATATCAGTGGCATAACTTCACA
The DNA here is from genome assembly GCF_000296735.1 of Chrysochloris asiatica. Lineage (NCBI taxonomy): Eukaryota > Metazoa > Chordata > Mammalia > Afrosoricida > Chrysochloridae > Chrysochloris > Chrysochloris asiatica. Next base: position 11,636,260 of record NW_006408586.1, read on the forward strand.
ACACAAGTCACCACAGTACTACAAGCTGCCAGATAAGTTATACAAACAATAGATACAGTTACAGGGTGGATAACAATACCAGTGAGGTGCAGAATTCATAGACTGATCGACCATTCAAAACCAAAAGGGCATGTTTTACCTAGGAACAAAATTCAGAAAGATTGGGAAAGAAGAAAGAATGGAAATTAAGAAACACAGGGAGATAGAGCAATAAGTTATGTCACATTAAAGGCATTGCAATCATTGACATGAACCAAAGTGTCTGATTTGTTGAATGTAAAACTGATGATCTGCTCTGTAAACATTCACCCAATTCACAATAAGAAGTGTTTATTTTTATTTTTTTAAGGTATTACTTCCTTTCATTTTAGGCAGACTCTTATTTGTGAAATTATTGATATAATGGCAGCATCAATGGACTCAAACGTAACAATTGTGAGGGTAATGCAGGACCAGGCAGTGTTCCATTCTATTGTACATAAGGTTGCTATGAGTCAGAATCAACTCAAAGGCACTTCTATCTTTCCTTTCTAATTCTTTCCAGTCAGATGCAGTGTTTGCAAACAATTCCTATCAAAGTACAGCAAAAACAATTCTTGTGTTTTGTTTTTTCTCTCCTGGGTAGCAATTATAATTTGCTTAGAACATAGTTTACTGTAAATCATCAAATACATTTCCCTATGGTGTCATTGCATACCACCTACCTACATAATTTTTCTGCTGAATTATTGATTCTCCAGAATAAAAAAATTTTAAAGGCATATGACAAAGAATAGCACTTACTTGTGCATTTTTAATGAATTGATACTTTATTTACAGAAATGGTGATTTCAGATACCATATAGATTTTAAACTATTTCTATGCTTTTAAAAAATTCTTAATTTGGTCTTACAAAAAGAAAGAGAATTTTACATTCAGACTTCAAGTAAAAAAGAAAAGACTACGTCATTTGTACAGATTTTGTTGTTGTTAAGTGCCATTGAGTCGATTCTGACCCAGAGTGACCCTGTATAAGGTGTCCAAGAAACAATTGGTGAACTTGAACTGCCAACCTTGCAGTTCAAAGTGCCTTTGCAGTCCAGCATTATCACATAATTATTTACTTATTTTCAGTCATTAAATTAGCAAACATTTATCAAATATTTCGTGCCTGATCCAATGCCTGGAGACCTTACAGATAACTGGAAAAAAAATATATTTGTTACCCTGGAAATCTGCTAGTATTTGAAACACTAGTGGAAAGTGGGACTACTTATACATCATTTATTGTTGCTGTTAGGTGCCATCGAGTCAGTAAAGACTCATAGCGACCTTAGGCACAATAGAACAAAACACTGCGTGATCCTGGACCAACCTCACTACTGTTACCATGCTTGAGACCATCAATGCTGTCACTTGGCCAATTCATCTCGTTAGGGGGTCTTCCTCATTTTCTCTGACCCTCCACCTTACCAAACATGATATCCTTCTCCAGTGATTGGTCCCTCCTGACAATATGTCAGAAGTATGAGCAACAAAGTTTGGACATCTTGGCCACCAAGGAGCGCTCTGGCTGCACTTATTCCAAAACGGACCTATTGGTTATTCTGGAAATCCATGGCATTTTCAATATTCTCCTCCAACACCATAACTCAAAAGCATCAGGTCCTCTAAGGTCTTCCTTATTCACTGTCCAGCTTTCACATGCAAATGAGGTTATCGAAAATACCATAGCTTGGGTCAAGGGCACCTTAGTCCTCAAGCTGACATCTTTGCTCTTCAACACTTTAAAAAGGTCTTATGCAGCATATTTGCCCAATGCAATACTTTGTTTAATTTCTTGACTGCTGCTTCTGTGAGTGTTGATAGTTGATTCAAGAAGAATGAAATCCTTGACAACTTCAAACTTTTTTTTCATTAATAAGAATGTTATTTATTGGTCCAGTGGTGAGGATTTTTGTTTTCTTTACATTGAGATGTAATCCATACCGAAGGCTGTGCTCTTTGATCTTCATCAGTAAATGTTTTAAGTCCTCTTCACTTTCATCAAGTAAGGTGGTATCATCTGCATATCGCAGGTTATTAATGAGTCTTCCTCCAACCCAGATGCCACGTTTTTCTTCATATAACCTAGCTTCACAGATTATTTGTTCAGCATACAGGTTGAATAAATATGGTGAAAGAATACAACCCTGTCGCACAACTTCTTTAATTTTTAAACCATTCAGTGTTCCCATGTTCTGTTCGAACAATGGCCTCTTGGTCCAGGTACAGATTCCTCATGAGCACAATCAAGTGTTCAGGAATATTCATATTTTGCAATGTTGTCCATAGATTGTCATGATCCACACAATCGAAAGCCTTTGCATAGTCAATAAAGCAAAGGTAAACATCTTTCTGATATTCTCTGCTTTTAGGGAAGATTCATCAGATATCAGCAATGATATCCCTTGTTCCACGGCCTCTTCTGAATCCAGTTTGAACCTCTGGAAGTTCTCTGTAAAGGTATGCTTGCAGCCGTTTCTGTATTATTACCTTTAGTAAAATTTTACTCATATGGGATATCAAAGGGATTGTCCGATGATTTTACTGCTCTTTGTAATGGGCACAAATATGGATTTCTTCCAGTCAATTGGCCAGATAGTTGTCTTCCCAATTTCTTGGCAGAGATGAGTGAGTGTCTCCTGTACCACCTCACTTTCTTTAAAGATTTCAATTTTTATTCCATCAATTCCTGGTGCCTTGTTCTTTTCCAATTCCTTCAGTGTACCTGGCACTTCCTCCTTCAGTGTCATTGGCTCTTGATCATATGCTAACTCTTGAAACGGTTGAACATTAACCATTTCCTTTTGGTACAGTGTCTCTGTATATTCCTTCCATCTTCTCTTGCTGCTTTCTGCATCATTCAATAATTTGCCCAGAGAATCTTTCAATAATGAAAGTCAGGCTTGAATTTTTTCTTCAGTTCCCCCAGCATGAGTAATGCTGAGCATGTTATTCCATTTTGGTTTTCTTAATCCAGATCTTTGCACATTTGGTTGTAATATTTGGCTTTATCTTCTCGAGTTACTCTTGGAAATTTTCTGTTCATCTCTTGGACCTTCTCATTTCTTCCATTTACTTTAGCATCTCTACGCTGGAGAGCAAGTTTCAGTGTCTCTTCTGACATCCATTTTGACCTTTTCCTTCTTTCTTGTCTTCTTAATGACTTTTTGCTTTCTTCATGTATAATGTTCTTGATGTCATCCCACAACTCTTCTGGTCTTCGGTCTTTAGTGTTTAATGTATCAAATCTGTTCTTCAGATGATCTATAAATTCTGGTGGGATATATTCAAGGTCATATTTTGGCTCTTGTGGACTTGTTTTCATTCTCTTCAGCTTCAGTTTGAATTTGCATATGTGTAATTGATGGTCTGTTCCACAGTCTGCCCCTGGCCTTGTTTTCACTGATTATATGGAGCTTTTCCATTTTCTCTTTCCTCAGATGCAGTCGATTTGATTTCTATGTATTCCATTTGGTGAGGTCCATGTGTATAGTTGTCTCTTATGCTGTCTAAAGAACATATATGAAATGAACAAATCATTGATTTTGCAGAATTCTATCATGCATTCTCCAGCATCATTTCTATCACTAAGGCGATATTTTCCAACTACTGATCCTTCCTCTTTGCTCCCAACCTTTGCATTCCAATCCCCACTAATTATCAATACATCTTGATTGCATGTTTGATCATTTTCAGATTGATGAAGTTGGTAGAATGCTTCTATTTCATCCTCTCTGGCCTAGTGGTTGGTGTGTAAATTTCAATAATAGTGGTATTAACTGGGCTTCCCTGTAGGCAAATGGATATTATCCTATCACAGACAGCGTTGTACCTCATGACTGATCTGGATATGTTCTTTTTGACAATGAATGCAACACCATCCCTTTTCAATTTGTCATTCCCGGCATAGTAAACCATGTGGTTGTCAGATTCAAAAGGCCAATTCCAGTCCATTTCAGCTCACTAATGCCTAAGATATTGATGTTTATGCATTCCATTTCATTTTTGACAACTTCCAACTTTCCCAGATTCATATTTCGTACATTCCATGTTCCAATTTTCAATGGATGTTTACAGCTGTTTCTCTACATTTTGAGTTGTGCCCCATCAGCAAATGAAGGTCCCACGGGCTTTTCTCCCATGGGCTTTACTCCATTCACGTCATCATGGTCAACTCTACTTTGAGGAGTCAGCTCTTCCCCAGTTGCATTTTGAGTGCCTTCCAACCTGAGGAGCTTATTTTCCAGAACTATATCTGACAGTGTTTCTCTGCTAGTCATAAGGTTTTCAGTGACTAAATATTCGGAAGTAGTTAGCCACTCCTTCTTCCTAGTCTGTCTTCATCTGAAAGCTCATCTGAAACCTGTTCACCATGGGTGACCCTGGTGGTACTTAAAATACCAATGGTACAGCTTTCAGAATCACAGCAACTCACAAGCCACCACAGTGAGACAAACTGACAGACGAGTGGTGGACTTCTACATCATAGCAACATATAACCACCAGTGTAAAACAAACTGACAAAAAGATGGTAGAATACCATATTTACTTACCAAGAAGAAAATGTGTTTTTCTTTGATTGTTTTGAATTGTGTATACATTTCTTTGTTTTGGTCACTTTTTTGTGAATAATAATCCTGTCCTCTAAAAAGAAAAATATGACTAAGAATAGGCTGGCTTTCAAAGTTGAAACCCAAAATCCAAAATAAATCTCCTCTTATCATGTCGATTGTGACTCATTTAACCTTGTAGGACAGCACAGAACTGCCCCCTAAGGTATTCAAAGCTGTAATATTTATGATGCAGACAGCCTCATCTTTCTTTTCCATAGCTGCTGGTGGTTCTAATCGAGCACTTTAACTACTGTGCCACCAAAGCACCTTTTCAAAGGTAAAAGTGGGACACAATTATTTCCCTTATTTCTAATCCTTCTACAAATACATAATAAGGTCACTCTTGTGGCGCTGTGGGTTAATGCGTCAGACTGCAAAGCTGTTTGAACTGCAAGGTCAGCAGTTCAAACTCATCAGCTACTCCTTAGAAACCCTATATAGGGTCGCTATGGGTTGGAATCTACTTTAAGGCACTTAACAACAACAACATAGAAAAGATAACTTAATGTGGTCACCTTTATTTTTATTTCCTTCTTTTTCTTATCAGCACCTATCAGGATTAATCTCTGTTGGTGTAGCACTGTAGGATAAACACTGGACTTCTAATCACAACATTGGTGGTTCAAATCCACTGGACGCTGCTCCTTGGCAACCCTACACAGGGTTACTATAAATTTAAACTGATTTGACAGCACTTATCAAATGCTATTCAATTCCCATCAGTTCATGGCTTGCTGCAAGCCAAGTCCAATGGAAATTTATCAGTTGATTTTATGTGGTAAATAAAACCTGGAAATAATCTACTTTATCTCATGCTAATCTGAGAAACTGTCTTATATGAAGAACATGGCATCAGCATTGGAGGAAGACTTATTAACAACCAGTGATAGGTATATGATGCAACCTTAATTGTTGAAAACAAAAATGACTTAAAATTCATAATAAAGATTAAAGACCACAGCCTGCAGTATAGGTTGCACCTCAATGTAAAGAAATCCTCACCACTGTAGCAATAAAAAAAAATCATGATAAATAGAGAACGGATTGAAGTTATTAAAGACTTCTTTTTGCTTGGATCCATCATCAACACTCATGAAAGTAGCAGTCAAAAAATCACATAAGTATTGCATTAGGCAAATGTGCTACACAAGACCCTTTTAAAGTAGTCAAGAACAAAGATGTCAGTTTAAGAATTAAAGTGCACCTGACCCAAGCCATGGTATTTTCAATAGCCTCATATGAATGAGAAAACTGGACAGTGAATAAGGAAGACCATAGAAGAATTAATGCATTTGAGTCATGGTGTTGGAGAAGAATATTAAAAGTACCATAGACTGCTAGCAGCACAAACAAATCTGTGTTGGAATAAGTATAACCAGAATGCTCCTTGGAATGGCAAGACTTTGTCTCTCATACTTCAGACATATTGTCAGGAGGGACAAGTCCCTGGAGAAGGACAGCATCCTTGATAAAGTGTACGGACAGCAAAAAAGGGAAAGACCCCCAATGAAATGGATTGACACAGAGGCAGCAGCAATTAGCTCAAGCTTAACAATGATTGTGAGAATGGCACAGGACTGGGCAGTATTTCATGTTGTTGTGCATAGGGCCACTATGAATTAGAAACAACTTCAAGGCACCTTCCAGTGTGGCGCTGTGGGTTAGTTAATATGCTGGATTGCAAGGTCAGTGGTTCAAGCTCACCAGCTGTCCCTCAGAAATCCTATACAGGGTCACTATGGGTCGGAACCAACTCCACGGCACACCACCACCACCACAATCTATTAAAATCATTTAATCAGGGCTCTCCTGAGTTCCTGGGTGGCACAAGTGGTTAAGTATGCAATTGTTAACCAGAGATTGGTAGTTCAAACCCCTCCAGAAGCACCTTGGAAGAAAGACCTGGCTATCTGCTTTGGAAGATCTACTCTGCACACATGGGGTTACTATCATAAATCAGAATGGACTTGATTGCAGTGGGTTATGTATTTATCCTAAGCAATTTAGGAAAATGGAACTGAAGTTTATTTTACTTGCACTTGCCTACAGAAATTAATACAACAAAAACAGTTGCCATCAAGTCAATTCTGATCCATAGTAATCCATGTGTTTCAGAGAACCAGAATATAAAAGCAATCAAATAGGGACTCCAGGAGTAGAGTTGGATATGGATTAGTCTAAAAAGTATTCTCACATTTGTTACATTGACATACTACAGTGGCATATGATACAAAATAATATCTGATTCAATTAATATATGCTTCAGAGACTTGGAAAGGGATGCTTTTGATAGTTTATCAAAATAGGTGATAATTTTTAAAGTGTATAATTTGTTTTCAGAAATGTCCTTCAGCAAAAACAAACAAACAAAAAATATGGACAGAAACTACAAAACTTGTCTAGATCCCTCTGCACCATGGAGTATAACTTTTCCAATTGTCACCTCAATCTCAACTTAGCGTTTTTTCCCTCTGCAATCTAAGAAATGAGAGTTACATAATAAGTCATATATATATATATATATATATTCATGTATTTATATTATTTCCTTAAAACACCATGCCATAGGCAATACTCAATTTTCACTACCAAAATCCTCAGCAGCCCACAATATCAGCCTTCCAAGTCCTCCTCCTTTTTCCTCAAAGCTTTCCGTAGTTAACATTAAGCAGTGGGCACAAGGCTCTTCCTCGACTACGACAAAATCTTTTATGTACTAACCACAAACTTTTACACATGTCAATAACTTCAAAAGCTTCTCTCTTTTTTTTTTTTAAACAGTGCTATAAGGAGCTCTGGTAGCGTAGTGGTTACGAATCGGGCTGTGAGCCTAAAGGTCAGCAGTTCGAAACTACCAGCGGTTCCGTGTGAGAAAGATGTGGCGCTCTGCTCCTGTAAAGATTTACAGCCTCGGAAACCCTGTGTAGGGTCGCTATGAGTCGGAACCGACTCCACAGCAGACAACAACAACAAATTATATATATGAGGCAATATATTAGACATTCCATGTGTTATTTTACTTAATCTTTACCACCATCTTGTGACATAATGACATTATTAGACCTAGGTTATAAGGGTTGAAACTGAGATGCTTAGAACTTCATTGCAAATTTCATGTTAAACCAAAATCTACCTAGTCCACCCTGATTCATAGGGTTTCTGAGACAGTAAATCTTTACACAGATAATATCATCTTTCTCCCATGAAGTGACTGTTTGTTTTGAATGGCTGACCTTCTGGTTAGCGATCCAATGCCTACTCCACAGTGTCACCAGTGGAAAATCTGGGATTTGAACCAAGTTACTGTGGTTCTCTTGTCATTTTTTAAGCAGAACACTAATCTGCTCCTTTGTGTTCTATATTTTTACTCTGTATCTGTGATGTCTATCCTAGTATTCTTTAAACTCTATTGCTATAGGGCCAATGCCAGTTTAATTCAAACTATATTGGATTCGTTTTAACTTTTAAAATTCATTAGGAGTTGATGCAGCTGGGGTAATAACTAAAATGCAGCTGGGGGAATAAACCAACATACAAAATGCTGGTGCATCAGAAAAAAAGACAAGGAACATATGAGAGAAATAGGATGAAGCTATATAAATAATATATTTGCTGAAATTTTCTTTAGGAAATTAATCATTTCTTTCAAAGTTGTCTATTGCCTCAAACCATGGCTAAAAGATTATATTAATATTCTAGATTACTTGCTTTGTCAGAGGAATTCACTTTTTTTTTAATGAAAATAGTACAAAAAATGTGCTGCTGTTTAAAACATGTCTTTACACACAATATTTTATTTATGCATATCAGCAATGACCTTTTTCTTTACCTGACCTAGGTTAAACAAGAGAACAAATTCCTAGGAAATATTTAATGCTGGCAAATGAAAGTTTTTCATGGAACACACACGTATTCCCTTTCATAAGAATTAAAAATACATCTTATAGAAAAAGTTCATCTGCCATAGCAGAAGCATTATTTTGGATCAGTTTCTACTAAATAGGAATCAACACAACGAGACGATAGAAGATTGCAAGCCATTCTCAAAGTATAAGTCATGTGCACTTCTATCTGAATTACCCCATCTCTCTCTTTCACACATACACAGAATAACAAATATAAAATCATCATTTTATTAATGCATAAAGTTCTGTTAATTTATGTGTAGTGGTTATGAATCGGTCTGTTAATCTTATGGTCAGCAGTTCGAAACTACCAGCTGTTCAGTGGGAGAAAGATGAGGCTTTCTGTTCCCGTAAAGATTTACAGCCTCGGAAACCCTGTAGAGGGTCGCTGTAAATCGGAACCGACTCCAAGGCACATAACAACAACAATAACATCTAATAGAAAATAAGTAGATGATCTCTTATCTGGTATTATTTGCTTTCATTTTACAGAAAATGTGTTGAGTATAACAAAACTATATGGCAACTAAATTAATTGTGAGCATGACTTTATTTTGTATATCCTGTAACCCCTTGGATTTGTATTATGTGGGGAGAATTTCAAGCATTTAAAAGTTTGAAAGCACTATTCCACTGCATTCACAAAAAATAAAAGGCAATAGCTTACTGAATTGTACTAGTCAAATAACAGTAAAGTTAAGAGCTTACTTAAGGAGAATATTTCATGTGCTATTCTTTATTCTACAAGAAATTAACAGGAAATAGACTAGTTGTTTATCCAGTATAAATAGTTTAATAGGGATTCTTGTGACGTAATTGTCAAAAATAGATTTCTATATTGGCTTAATGTACCTTTAAGAAATGATACATTTTCAGAGTAAGGCAATGAATTTCTTCAGAGGCTCTCTTACCTTGATATAATTTTTTTAATGCAAGCAACGATTCTGAAGGGCTTAAGAAATGTTTCAAGTGTTTTACACACACAACATGAATACGAAAGCACCAAGTGCAGTCTCAAAAGGGAGAAAAAGAGTTACTACTCTCTCTGAGCTTGAGACCAAATCACTAGATAAAATATATACCAAGCTTCATGTTCACAGGAAGGAAAATACTCAGTACATTTTTATCACCCAGAAACACAGATAGCAAATAATTATACTTAATTATGTTTAAGACAAAATCCATATTGTGGGAACAAACAATCATCATTGTATAAAATGGCTCAAGAAACACAAAACTCATGTTAATTCACAAAATCAATTAGATAGATGCTTGAAGTCCACAAAGAAGTCACTATAGCTATTCTTCAACTGTTCCTTTGATTCATGTGTTTGCTTTCTTCCCAAAAATCAGACCCTGATACTGTCAAGTTGGATTGAAAACTGTCATAGAGTCATCTGGAAATAATACAGTAACCAATGGCCAAGACCAGGTCCCAAATTTATTTACATGTAAAGTAATGAATAAAACAAGAAAAGTTAACAACTTAATTAACATGGTGAACTTAAATTGATCTAATAGATATCATTATAAAGCCTCATAATTTATTAGGCATATTATGCAAATACAGCATTTTCCTTTGTATCACACGCAGCACTAGTCATGAATGAGAGCGTGTGACAACTGATTTAAAATCTTTTTGAAATTGTGGCTATGTTTTTCTCCATACAGATACATCATTGATGGTACTGTACAGCTCCATTAATAAAGAGACTTGACCCATGCCAGGCTCCTAACATGAATAGAGAAGACAGTTCTTTGTTGTCAACCGCAAGCTGCTCAGTTTTTATTCCTTTCAGTTTAACCAGCTTAACAATAACAACAGACTTTTCTTCTCATTCAGATTTTTCTTCTGGTTTGAGATATTTTCCAGGAGTCTTTTCTTTTTTTTAAGAGTTATGAGGAATAATGAAATCGGTTTTGGCCATTTAGATTGCAATATCTTTAAATGCCTGTACATATATATCATTGATAGCAAATTACCACAGGTAGCCAAGGTCAACATTCCTTTATTGATTAGCTGATACAATAGCAGCAACTAATATTTTGGAGGTAAATGGTGGGTACTAGTAATGTGGGCTTCTGATATGGTGCTGTAGGATCAGTACTGGATTGCCAACCACAAGGTCAGCAGTTCAGACCCACAAGCTGCTCCTCAGAAACCCCATACAGGGTCGCTATGAGTCAGAACTGACTCAAGAGCACTTAACAACAAGAACAAATAGTGGGTATTAGTAAAGGACACAACTCTAGATCCAGACTGTCTGCATTGAAGTTCCTATTCTTATAATTTCTGTTACTTTTTTAAAAATTATTTTTCATTTTTAACAAAAATTTTGAATTGTTGACCTCATGGTTAGCAGTTCAGTGATTTTGTTAAATTGCTGTTGTTAAGTACTGTCAAGTCAGTTCCAACTGATACCAACCCTATATAGGATTTCTATGAATGGGCTGGTGGGTTTGAACCACTAACCTTGCAGTTAGCAGTCCAGTGTTTACCCTAGTAAGCCATACTTTGTTAAGCTACTATACCTCAATTGCTTTATTTGGGGGGAAAAAAGTATAATCATACAGTTTTTATAAGAATTAAATAGATTAATATGAATGCAAAACTCTTAGGAAATGTATTGGTGGTGGAATTGGTTCCAACTCATAGTGACCCTGTACAGGGTTTCTGAGGCTATAAATCTTTAAGGGAGAAGAAAGCCTCTTCTTTCTCCCATGGAATGGCTGGTAGTTTCGAAGTGCTGACCTTGAGGTCAGCCTGACTTATAACCACTATGCTACCAGAGCTCCTTCAGAAAATGTATTAGTTGTTTTTTATATTTCATAACTATGGTAAAAGAGTCCTCATGTGGCACTGTAGGAAAAGCACTGAACTGCTAACCGTGAGGTCAACAATTCAAACCCATCAGCTGCTTCCTGAAAACTCTATACAGGGTCATTGTAAGTTACTGACTCCATGGCAAAAGGAAATTGCAATTATGCAAAGAATGGAATAAGATTTGAGATAGTTCACCAATCAGATGAAATGCTGAAAGTACTCATTCATTTATGCCAAGAACTTTAGAAGACAATTACCTGGCCAACAGATTTAAAGATATACGTATTTGTGCCCATTCAGGAGAAAGGTGACCTCACTAAATACGAAAGTTATTGATAAGTTCATTAATATTGCATGCAAGTAAAGTTTTGCTGAAGATAATTCTGAAAGGATAGCAGCAAGGCATTGATAGGGAGCTGCCAGAAATCCAAGCCAGATTCAGAAGAGAATGTGGAAGGAAGGATACAACTGCTGATGTCAGATGGCTCTGGACTGAAAGCAGAGAAAACCAGAAGCCAGTTTACTTGTGTTTTATTGACTACACACACACACAAAGGCATTTGATTGTGTGTATCATTACAAATTAAGGATGACATTGCAAAGACTGGGGATTATAGAACATTTAATTGTGCTCGTGTGGAACCTATACATAAACCAAGAAGCAGTTTTTCAAACAGAAAAGGGGATTTGTTGGTGGTGGTGGTGGTGTTAGGTGCCATATGCATGCTTAAATAAGGAATAGGGTGTGCCCAGGTTGCATTCTTTCACCACATTTATTCAATTTGTATGCTGAGCCAATAAACCAAGAAGCTGGACAATACAAAAAAGAATGAAACATCTGGATTGTAAGAAAACTCAATAACAACTTGCAATATGCAGATGTCACAATTTTGTTTGTGGAAAGTGAGGAAGACTTGAAGTACTTACTGATGAAGATCAAAGATGTCAGTCCTCAGTATAGATTGAACCTCTTTGCAAAGAAAACAAAAATTCTTACAACTGGATTAAAAAGCAACATCATGATAAATGAAGAGAAGACTGAAATTATCAAGCATTTCATTGTACTTAGATCTACAATCAACACACATGGAAACCATCAAGAAATCAAGTGATCTATTGTATTAGGCTAATCTACTGAAAAAGACCTCTTTAAAATGTTAAAAAGCAAAGATACCATTTTGAGTACAGTTACAGCTGACCCAAGCCATGGTATTTTCCATTCATCGTTTCACATGTATTCAAAAGCTGGACAGCGAATAACAAGACCAAAGAAGAACTGATATATTTGATGGATCATGTTGGTGAAGAATACTGAATATAACATGAACTGCCAGAAGAACAAAAATATCTGTCTTGGATGTTGTGCAGACAGAATTCTCCTTAGAAGCAATGATCTGAGACTTTTCTCATGTGCATTGGATATGTTATCAGCAGGGATCAATCCCAAAAGAAGAGCATCATGCTTGCTAAAGCAGAGGGCCATTGAAATACAGGAAGACCCTCAATGAGATAGACTGACACAGTGCCTGAAGCAGTGGCCTCAAACATAGGAACAGTTATGATGATGGTGTAGAACGGAGCAGTGTTTTGTTCTGTTGTACACAGAGTCACTGTGAATCAGGACTGACTTGACAACACCTAACAACAAAAACAAAGAACATTTTGATCATATTACACCATAACTATTTTTTTTATTTCCTACAGAAAGCATAGCTTTCTGGTCTATATCACTGGTTTTCAAATTTGGTTGTACATTGGAATCACATGGGAAATTTTTAGATATACTCATAATGGATGCAGGCGAGAGCATTATTGTTAAGTGCTGTTGAGTCAGTTACAACTCAAAGTGACCCTGTATAGGGTTTCCTAGGAGTACCTGGTGGGTGTGAACTGCCGACCTTGTGGTTCACAATTCAGTGCTGATCCTACAGTGCCACAGCAGAAGCCCTGGCTACAGCATGGTAGTGGTGGTATGCCATGGAGTCAGTTCCAACTCATAGCAACACTGCATAAGGTTCCTGAGGCTGTAAATCTTTACAGGAGCAAAAAGCCTCATCTTTCTCCAATGAAACACCTGGTAGTTTCGAACTGCTGACCTTGAGGTTAGCAGCCCAATTCGCAACCACTGTGCAACCAGAACATAGATCAGTGAGTCTCAAGCTGGATTGCTTATTAGAATAACTTCGAGAACTTTAAAATTTCCTAATATCTATGCTACAGCCATACCTAAATGAAAAACATATAGGTTACAGGTTGTTGCTATCATTAAGTGCCTTCAAGTTGGGTTCCCACAGATAGTGACCCCACATACAACAGAATAAAACACAGCCCAGTTCTGTACCATCCTTACAAATGTCACATTTGAGCCCATTGCTACAGCCACTGTGTCAGTCCATCTCATTAAGTTTCTTCCTCTTTTTAATCTACTCTATACTTTACCAAAGGAGCTCTGGTAGTGTAGTGGTTACGAATCGGGCTGCTAACCTCAAGGTTGGTAGTTCGAAATTACCATCTGTTCCACAGGAGAAATGTGAGTCTTTTTGCTCCCGTAAAGATTTACAGCCCCCTGTGCAGAGTCACTATGAGTTGGAACCTACGCCATGGTACTTAACAACAACTACATACTTTACCAAAGGAGCTCTGGTACCGTAGTGGTTACGAGTCGGGCTGCTCACCTCAAGGTCAGCAGTTCGAAACTACCAGCCATTCTGCAGGAGAAAGATGTGGCTTTCTGCTCCGATAAAGATTTACAGCCTTGGAAGCTCTATACAGGGTCATTATGAGTTGGCACCGACTCCACAGCACACTACCACCACGACCATCATACTTTACCAAGCATAATGCCTTTTTCCAGGGACTGATCATTCCTGAAAACATGTCCAAAGTACATGAAACAAAGTCTCGCTGTCCAGGCTTGTAAGTAGAATTCTGGCTGTACTTTCTCCAAAAATGATGTGCTTGTTTTTCTAACAGTCTGTGGAACTTTTAATATTCTTCATCAACTCCACATCAAATATATCAATTTCTTTCCTCTTTCTCACTTGTTCAGTTTTCACATGCATATGAAATGATTTTAAATGCCATGGCTTGTATCAGATGCACATTAGTCCCACAGTGACACTGTTGCTCTTAAATACTTTATGCAGTTCTTTTGCAATAGATTTGACCAATGCAATATTTCATTTGATTTATTAACTGCTTCCATGAATGTTGACTATGGATCCACGTAAAACAAAATCCTTGGCAACTTCAATCTTTGTTCCATTTATCATGATGTTGTCTGTTTGTCCAGTTGTGAGGGGTTTTGTTTCCTTTACATTGATTATAATCCATACTGAAGGCTGTAGTCTTTGATCTTCATCAGTAAGTACTTCAAGTCCCTTTTGCTTTCAGCAACCTAGTTTGTATTATCTGCATATAAGTTTGTTGAAGAACCTTCTTCCAATCCTAATGCCACATTTTTCTTCATATATTCTAGCTTCTTATATTATTTGCTCAGTATTCAGATTGATTAAGTATAATGAAAAGATACAACCCTGACTCACACCTTTCCTGATTTATACTTATTTAGTATCACCTTATTTTGAGTACACAATTGCTCCCTGCTCTATCTCCAGGTTACTTATGAACACAATTAAGTGCTCTGGAATACCCATTCTTCACAAAGCTATCCACAGTTTGTTATAATACATGTAGTTGAATGCCTTTACCTAGTCAATAAAGCACAAGTAAACATCTTTCTGGTATTCTCTGCTTTCAGCCAAGAGCCATCTGACATCAACCGTAACATCTCTCCTTCCATGTCCTTGTCTGAATCTAGCTTGAATTCTTGGCAGGACTCAATGTATTACTGCAATAGCTTTTTAATTATCTTCAGCAAAATTATTCTTGCATGTGATATTAATGATATTGTTTGATAATTTCCACACTCTGTTGGGTTAAATTTCTTTGTAATGGGCACAAATATGGATCTCTTCTAGTCAGCTGTCTTCCAAATTTCATAACTTAGACTAGTTGAGTATTTCCAATGCTACATCATTTTCTTGAAACATTTCAGTTTCTATTCTGTCATTCACTGGAGTTTTTTTGGCAATGTCTTCAGTGCAGCTTGGACATATTCTTTCAATACCATCAGTTCTTTTTTTGAGGGGGAGATTACTAGGATTTTATTTGCCTCAGGCTTATGACTTGCAACCAAAGACATTGTGCAAAGAAAGCAAAGATTAAGTACACTTTGGGGATAAGGAGACTAAACACACTGGTAACATAGGTGGATCAAGGAAGCTACCCAATACACTGTATAAATCACAAGAGACAATAGTGTTTTTGACAAAAACATTGTAAAAATCAAGAACACAAAAGAGATAGAAAAGTAAGCGTTGCTTACAGTAGACATAAATGGTATACAATTCCAAATGCATTTCTTTTTTAGCTCTTAGATCAAAAATGGGAAAGAAGAGTATATGCAGCTGAAATCTACCTACTGTACACTGACCACCTTCAAGCAGCTTACATATACCACAGTGTCAATAAAAAGAAAGAAAGCAAAAACATTACTACCAAACAAATAAAAACCTTGAGCATCACCTGATGCAAAATAAAATAACCAGTGGCTTTACGTGGCGTCTTCTGCTTATCAGCACTACAAAACTGCAGACTCTTCCCATCTTGGCACCTGATGGAACCAGGCACAGTTCAAACCCCAATCTGACCCAACCATAGAAATATATGACCGACCCATATATTTCCTATCCAAAAAACGTCTTGGTTGTGCTTGTTTGTATTTTTGTTGTTGTTGTTGTTGTTGTCTGCTTGTTTTAATCTTTGAATCTTTGAGGCCTGTTTGGTCACAATATGTTACAAATACTTCTGTGTGTGTCTCTGTGTGTGCTTGCATGTAAACGTGTGTTTTTTGTTTGTTTGTTTTACACCACGATATCATACTTTTGTCTGGTACTACCCTATAGCTAAAGAGCTATGGTAGTGTAGTGGTTACGAATCAGGCTGCCAATCTCACAGTCAGCAGTTTGAAACTACCAGCTGTTCCGCAGGAGAAAGATGAGACTTTCTGTTCTTGTAAAGATTTGCAGCTTCGGAAACATTTATTTTGGTGCTTCCTAAACCATTCAATATTTTGCTCATAGAATCTTTGAGTATTGCAACTCAAGGTTTGAATTGTTTCTTCAATTATTCCAGCTTGAGAAATACTTACCAGATTTTTTACTTAGAAATGTTGACACTTTTGGTTTCTTAACACCAGGCCTTTGCACATTTCATTAAAATATGTTTCTTATTATTTAAGAGTGAGTAATTGTTATCATGACAAATTGCTACTGTCACAATTGTAAAGGTAGAAGTTTTGTAACAAAAAGAGGGGAGTAGGTGGGTACAAATAAGATGGCAGATTGGGTCGACGTGTACTACAGAGCTCCAACAACAACAACACAGAATACCCGACCAAGCAGGCTCAGGAGATTGTCCCAGAACTCTGAACCACATGTAAAGGAATACTTAGAAGGTTGGAAGGCTTACAGCTGGGGGAATTTGTGGCAGAAGCAAGAAATCTATTGCTCTCTAGTCCGGGATGCTCGGCTGCTC
>NW_006408586.1:11656493-11661287 GCF_000296735.1 Chrysochloris asiatica
AGTTAATCTTACAGTCCAGGAACAGAGGACCTTAGGACCATCAAGTGAGAAGAGCAACACCGGTATGTGAGACCCTATCCAGAGAAGCAGCAACACCAGGGATGAAGACAAAGATGAAGGCATGGAGAGAGAGAGCTGCTGAAAAAGAGGGAATCGAAGCAAATGCTATTGAATGATGATGCACAGAAGAGATTGTAATCATTGCAATGAAATGATGAATGTAAAACTGGTGTTCCCCCATGTTAAACCATCACTCAGTTCACAATAAAAACTTAAAAAAAAAAAAAAAAAATACATTGTCTTCTCGAGCTGCCTTTTGAAAATGTCTGTTCAGCTCTATTACTTTTCATTTCTTTCATTGGTGTTAGCTACTCTATATTCAAGAACAAGTTTCAGAGTCTCTTCTGACATCCACTTTGGTTTCTTATTCCTTTCCTGACTGATGTTCTTCATATCATCCTACATCTCCTCTGGTCTTTGGTCATTAGATGCAATGAGGCAAATTGGTTCTTGAGATGGTCTCCAAATTCAGATGGAATATACTCAAGGTCAAGTTTTGGGTCTCATGAACTTGTTTTAATTTTCTTCAGCTTCAACCTAAACTTCCATATGAGCAGTTGATAATCTGTTCCACAGTTGGTTCTTGGCTTTGTTTTGATTGATGCTTTTGAGCTTTACCATCATCTCTTTCCACCGATGTAGACAACTTGATTCATTTTTATGCCATCTACTGAGGAACATGTGTATGTTGTTTATGTTGTAGAAAATACCATTTGCAATGAAGAAGTCATTGTTTTTGCAAAATTATATCATGTGATCTCCAACTTAATTTGTATCAGCAAGGCCATATTTTCTAACTACTGATAGACAGTAAGTAAAGTTGAATCCTCCAAAGTGATTGGGTTTGGTTTTAACTAGTGACAAAAATCTCAGTATATTTACTGACTCTGAAGAATATTACTCAAAATACACCATTATCACAATAATGGACTCAAGCCTGCCAACAATCATGATGATAGTGTGAGACTAAGCAACATATCATGTTGTTGGAGCTACTGAAATGACAGCTAACAACAGCAATAGTTATGAATTGCTCTTCTTTTCCAGGCAATTCCTTTACATTGATAACAGAGCTCTACGCAATGGAAGGACTTTAAGACCACTAGATTGACCTGACTGGAGCTGCTGGTGATGCTGGTGGATAATTACTGGGCTGCTAACAATAATGTGAGCAATTTCAAACCTACCAGCAGCCACACTGGAGAACATGAGGCCTCAGAAACCCTACAACATGACACTATGAGTCAGACATGACTCTGACACACAACAACAGGTTGTTCTGCTCTCTTTATAAAAACAGATTGTTCTGTGCCCACTTGCAAATGCTTTTAATCTCAGCTGTAAACTTAACAATGAACCAAACTAGAGTGATGATGTGCCTTGGAAGGCAGAGATAATTGGCTGACTTTGACTCATTTTTATATCTAAACTCAGGTTAGTTTTCCATAGCTGTAAACAGATAGCATAAGGAAACACATGAAGAGCTTTAGTATCATGATTTCATGGGACATAACAGTTAATTAGCCTAATGTCATGTTTAGTGGTCTCACAGGAACTTTTTAAGGTGTTGAAGAGCAGAGATGTAAGCTTGAGGACTAAGGTGTGCCTGACCCAAGCCATGGTATTTTCAATAACTTCGTATGGTTGCAAAAACTGGACAGTGAATAAGGAAGATTGTAGAAGAATTGATGCCTTTGAGTTGTGGTGTTGGAGGAAAATACTGAAAGTGCCATGGACTGCCAAAAGAACCAATAGATCTGTTTTGGAAGAAGTGCAGCCAGAGTGCTCCTTGGAGGCCAGGATGGCTAAGCTTCGTCTCTCCTACTTTGGACATATTGTCCGGAGGAAACAATCGTTGGAGAAGAATGTCATGCTGGGTAGGGTGGAGGGTCAGAGAAAAAGAGGAAGACCCCCAACGAGATGGATCAGCCAGGTGGCATCATTGATGGACTCAAGTGTGGCAGCGGTAGTGAGGTTGGCCCAGGATTGGACATTGTTTTGGTTTGCTGTGCATGGGGTCGCTATAAGTCGGTTCCGACTCGATGGCACCTGATAACAACAACAACAACAAATCCATTGAGTAATACCAGTAGTCTTAAAATTTTACAAGGTACAATAATAGTCTCCATGCATCTAAAGTAACAAAGAAAAAAGAGGCAAGAACAGAATAAATGGAATTTGTGGTTAATTTGCCTCTGAACAACTGCCTTTTGTCATGAGGCCATGAGAACTAGATGGTGCCCAGCTACTAGTACTGAATGCTTTGATCAAAGATTCTATAGAAAAATTATGATCAAGAGTGAGAAAATGAGGAATTTCAAATTCTCATGCATCTAGGAAAATAGGAAATTGTCAAAAATGAAATGGAACAAAATGGACCAGTATTGACCATTTTGAATCTGACAATCACATGTTTTATTTACTATGCTGGGGATGACAAATTGAAGAGGAATGGTATCACATGCATCATCAAAAAGAACCTATAAAGAGCAGTTATAAGGTACAACACTGTCTCTGATAGGATAATATCTATCTGCCTACAAGGAAAACCAGTTAATACTCCTTTTATTCAAATTTATGCACCCAACCCTAAGCCAGTGATGATGAAATTAAAGAATTCTACCAAATTCTCCACTCTGAAATTGATCAAACATGAAATCAAAATGTATTGGTCATTGCTGGCAATTGGAATGCAAAGGTTGGGAAAAAAGGGGAAGGATAAATAGTTGGAAAATATGACCTTGGTGATAGAAACGATGCTGGAGATCACATGACAGAATTTTGCAAGACCAATGAGTTCTTCATTGCAAATACCTTTTTTAAGCAGCATAAAAGATGAACTGTACCAGATGGAATACACAGAAGTCAAATTGACTACATCTATGGAAAGGGTTGGTGGAAAAGTTCCATACCATCAGTCAAAACAAGGCCAGGGGCAGAATGTGGAACAGACCATCAAGTGCTCATATGCAATTTCCTACTGATGCTTAAGAAAGAAAAAACAACAAATCCACGAGAAGCAAAATATGATCTTGAATATATGCCACCTGAATTAAAGAACATCTGAAGAATAGAGTTGATACATTAGACACTAAAGACCGAAGTCCAGAAGAGTTGTGGGATGACATCAAGAATATCATACAGGAAGAAAACAAAAGGTTATTGAGAAGACAAGAGAGAAGGAAAAAAACAAAATGGATGTCAGAAAGAGACTCTGAAGCTCACTTTCCAGTGTAGAGATGCAAAAGCAAATTGAAGAAGTGAGGAGAAAATTTCAGCGGTCAGCACAAAAAGACAAAGTCCAATATTAAAATGAAATGTACAAAGACCTGAAGTTAGAAAACCAAAAGGGAAGAACACATCAGCATTTTTCAAGCTGAGGGAAATGAAGAAAACATTCAAACCTGGACTTGTGGTATTGAAGGATTCTATAGGCAAAATACTGAATGATGCAGAAAGCATCAAAAGAAGAGTTGCTGTACCAAAAGAAATGATCAGTGTTCAACCATTTCAAGAGGTAGCATATGATCAAGAGCCAATGAAAGAAGAAGTTCAAGGTACACTGAAATCATTGACAAAGAACAAGTCTCCAGGAATTGATGGAATAAAAATTGAAATCTTTCAAGAAAGTGAGGTGGCACTGGAGGCACTCACTCATCTATGCCAAGAAATTTGGAAAACAGCCACCTGGCCAACAGACTGGAAGAGATCCGTATTTGTGCCCATAACAAAGAGAGGTGACCCAATGGAATACGGAAATCATCGGACATCTCTGATATCCCATGCAAGTAAAGTTTTACTAAAGGTAATACAGAAATAGCTGCAATCATACATTGATAGAAAATTTCCAGAGTTTCAAGCCAGTTTCAGATGAGTACATGGAATGAGAGTTATCATTGCTGACGTCAGATGGCTCTTGGCTGAAAGCAGAGAGTATCGGAAAGATGTTTACTTGTGCTTTATTGATTACGCAAAAGCTTTGAATTGTGTGGATCATGACAAGATATGGACAACATTGCGAAGTACGATTATTCCGGAACACTTAATTGTGCTCATGTACATAGATCAAGAGGCAGTTCTAACAGAAAAAGGGAACACCGAATGTTTTAAAATCAAGAAAGGTGTGCACCAGGATTGTATTCTTTCAACATAATTATTCAATCTATATGCTGAACAAATAATCCAAGAAGCTGGATTATATAAAGAAAAATGTGGCATCAGGATTGGAGGAAGGCTCATTAATAACCTGAGATATGCAAATGATGATTATTGGCTTGCTGAAAGCCAAGAGAACTTAAAATACTTATTGATGAAGATCAAAGACCACAGTCCTCCATATGGGTTGCACCTCAATGTAAAGAAAACAAAAATTCGCACCACTGGACCAATAAAATAACATCCATATAAATGGAGAAAACACTGAAGTCGTCAATTAATTCATTTTGCTGGTATCAACCATCAACACTCATGGAAGCAGCAGTCAGGAAATCAAATGACAAAATGCACTGTCAAATCTGCTTCACAAGATCTCTTTAAAGTGTTGAAGAGCAAAGATGTAAATTTGAGGACTAAGAGCAAAGATGTAAATTTGAGGACTAAGGACAAAGATGTAAATTTGAGGACTAAGAAATACTGACACGGTCAGTATTTCTCAAGCTGGGGGAACTGAAGAAAAAATTCAAGCCTCGACTTTCGCTATTGAAAGATTCACTGGGCAAATTATTGAATGATGCA
>NW_006408586.1:11662727-11673465 GCF_000296735.1 Chrysochloris asiatica
GTGGTGAGGTTGGCCCAGGATCGAACATTGTTTCGTTCTGCTGTGCATGGAGTCGCTATGAGTCGGTTCCGACTCGATGGCACCTGACAACAACAACAAGGAGTGCCTGAGGCAAGCCATGGTATTTTCAGTAACCTCATATGCATGCAAAAGTTGGAAAGTGAATAAAGAAGACCTAGAAGAATTGATGCATTTAGGTTATGTTGCTGGAGAATATTGAAAGAACCATGGACTGCCAAAAGAACAAATAGATCTGTGCTGGAAGAAATACAGCCAGAGTGCTCCTTGGAAGCCAGACTTTGTGTTTTATACTTTGGACATAGTGTCAGGAGGGACCAGTCACTGGAGAAGAATATCATGTTTGGTAAAGTGGAGAGTGGTAGAAAAAGAGGAAGACCCCTAACGATATGTATTGGCACAATGGCAGCATCAATGAACTCAAATGTAGTAACGATTGTGAGGTTGGCTCAGGATTGGGCAGTGTTTCGTTTTGTTGTGCATAGGGTTGCTATGAGTCAGGACTGACTTGATGGAAAACAACATGGAATCCAGAGTTTCTGTCACCGTGAAGGCAGATGAATCCTTGAAACTACTGACCTGAGATAATAAAAAAAAAAGAAAAGTATTCCCTGAAGTTTTCTTAAAACCAAACAATAGTTTAGCTTAACTAATGAAGAATGTTTGTCTTGAGTATTTATCTCTTTTAAGGTATATACAGAATCAAACTGACAACAGCAACTTGAAAGATTAGATTAAAACATTAGAGACCAGTAAGTTTATGTTAGTAAGAGAGAAAGTATTCAGAAAAGGAGGGGAGGGTGAGAATGATTATGCAACTTAAAGGCTGTAATCAATGTCACTGAATTATACATGCAGAATTCGTGTGTGTTCTGCTGTGTTTGTTTTCAAAAATTAAAAAGCAAAATAGTTATTTTTTTAATAAAAACAAATTCATCTTCTAGCACTGGTCTACAGCAAGCATTGAAATCAATAGGAAACTGTTTTCTCCACATATGCATTGTCATTATGCACACCCTTGTTTCCAGGATTTATCAACATGCCCAGTGATGGGATTGCTCCAGGTAATTCATAGACCCTTGTGTCACTGGTTCTCGGTACTAATTTTAAATTAGAGTCACCTTGTGAGTTTTTATTGTATACAGATGCTCAGGCCCCTCCCCAATCCAATTAAGTAAGAACCTGAGTGATGGCATCTGGGGAATCAGTGTGTTTAAAAGTTCCCCAGATGATTCTTATATGCAGCCAAGGTAGAGAACCACTGCCTTATATTAAGAAGTCATAAACTATGAGGTCACTGAGTTTGTGAAGAAAATAGACTACACATTCTAAACCATAAAATACATAAAACTTTTATGGTATCAGTTTTACAATGTATAGTTACAAACTTTATACTTACAGCCAACTGTAGTTAGAAACAGCCTAGAATGGGAGGAGGCTGTAGGAAAACAAATAGAGTAAGACCCTTTAGGCAGTTTTTCTCATCCTTTCAGCTCTATAATTGTTACTCAGTAGAATATGAGGATATTTTTCTAGGAGTACTAAACATGTGTAATACACCAGGTTTATAGGAATAATACTTAAATCTTAATAAAATATAAATTTAAATGAATATTCTTTTTTTCTTTATTTAGACTTAGCATGGTATTCTGAAGAGCTGGCTAGAGAATTGCTTTGTAAATATCCTGGAGTTTTCTTATAAAATTTGATCAGCAGAACAGAGGCAAGTTCTAAATCAATTGAGGAATCTTCCTGGTTCCAGCCTAGACACGTGCTCAATAAGTTATTGATTGGCTGATAGAGGGTAGACTAAGTGTTAATTTTAATATCTAAGATATTTATAAATACTTGTTTTAACACACACACATAGGCAGTCAATCAGGTTCCAAATGAGATCATTTCTTAACTGTATCTTTGAAATTTTGGAGGTCAGTTCTTACTTGGCCTTACTTTAATGCAAGAAGATAGTCTAAACCTTCTCAGTTATTTAAAAGCTGTGCATGCAACAAGTAAGCATGATTATGATGAAGAATTTGCTGTGAGAAGGGACTGGTTCACTCACTTCAAAGTGAGGGCTAATTTGCAGAGGGCAAGTGGGAGTACTGGTGCTAAAGGATCAGCACTGGACTATGAGCCACAAGGTTGGCAGTTCAAACCTACCAGTTGCTCCTTGGAAACCCTATATAGGATGCTGTGAGTTGGAACAGACTCAACAGCACTTGAGGGCAAGTAGGAGTTGTCCATAAATCTAAATGTTAGAAAAACACTATAATCCTTCAGAAAACATTTACAGTACAGAAGTGCTAGTGTGTCTCAAAGAGGTAAATTTGAGAAAGATCAAAGAATAATATGTAGAAAGCATAAGAATTATTGTGGGGCTTTATTCCCCCAAATACTACAGATTTTACATTTAAGAAAACTACAAATATCTTGAAGAAGTTTCAAATCATTATTCAAAGAAGCGCTTGATAAATAAAATAATGCAAGTTTGAATGTGTGAGTGGAGTACGCAGTTACTTACATGGTCAGATTACAGGAATAAGTGTGCCATAATGCCACACCTGATCGGTTCTGAGTGCAGTGCTACCAGTGTTGTTAAACAGAGCTTCAAGTATTGATGAATTACAGCATTCTGAGAAACTAGCAGTCTTGGTGAATTAAAGCATCTTTAAGAGATGTTTTAGAGTACTGGTGTGGCACTGTGGGATAAACACTGGACCGTAAGGTCAGTTTGAACCACAAGGTCAGCAGTTCAAACTCACCAGCCACTCCTCAGAAACCCTATACAGTGTCTTTATGAGTCAGAACCAACTGGACCACACTTTACAACAACAACAAAGAGACATTGTTCTGAAAGCACATCGTGTGAGGTGTATTACCAGGAACTTCCAGACAACAGGTTAGGTTGCCTTCATCTACTTTCCAGAAATTAAAATTATGAGTCTCACTTATAAATTCTTAGGATAAGCTCCATTTGAAAAGATGTAGGTCCTATTCTAGAATTTCTGGTAAGTTAGAGCTACTTTCTATCTGAAATAATTTAATAGTTTGAAGACTAAAAGCAAATTCACATATAGGAACTTTTAGCCTTACGTAGAAAAAGGAGTCCTGGTGGTTTGGGGGGTTAGGAGATGGGCTGCTAAACTCAAGGTCAGTGGTTCAAACCCACCCATGGGAGAAAGCTGAGGTTGTCTGTTCCTGCAAAGATTTATAGTCTCAAAATATAGGTTTAGATTACCATGAATTTTAATCGACTTGATGGCAGTGAGTTTGATTTTTTGGTTGCTCTTACAGAAAGGGTTTGACAAGAACAATATACCTTATAATTTGAAGAAAGAAATAATTAAATAGTTCCTTAACAAAATAAAGAAAAACTTAAGCGGCTTTACCAGAATATCAAGCACTAGTAGACAATAAACATGAACACTTCATTTAAATTATTCCATCACTTTTTAAGATAGCATGGATTACTAATGTGTGCTTCTTAAACAAGTAAGGCTGGTGATGTTCTTAACTGTCTATTTAGTGTGTTTGTTTTAATTAATTTTAACTTTTAGTAATGCTTCATTTTGTTCAGTTGTAACAACTAAAATTACATGTAACCAGATGTAATTTTTTAAAATGGATGAGATTGTAAACACAATATTAAAAATGAAACATTTAGCAATATTTTATCTGTGCTACTTGTACATGTTCTAAACATACAAATTTTAATTTACTCATTTAAGTAGTGATTGAGAAATACTATAGTCAACACTGAGTTTTCATAGATTTCTTAAAAATAAAAAACTTCATTCTAACTAGATTTTATATTTTACATATATTGCAAAGTAATTATAGAATATCTATATCTGTTTGAATATATGATTGGTAAAGCATAAATTAATGAGTCGAACAAATGCTTCCAATTTTAAATGTGTGCTGTTATTAGTCAGAATTTAAGTCAGGAAAAATATATACAAACTTCTTTAAGTGAGAACACCTCACTTAAATGTTGCTTAATAGCCAGCAATCAGCTATTTAGTTTCTGCTTAATGCTCGCTTTGTTATCAGCAAGTTTCTAAAATTTAAAACTAACTTATCTCTGAAAGCATGATAAATATCATTAATCAGGCAAATCTTCCTAGAACATAAATTTCATTGCAAGGTTTGGGAGGTTTAGAGTTGTTTAACTAGCATATAATTTAAAACAGTGTTTTTATATTAAAACAAAAACTGATACCATGGAGATAAAATAATGCTCCAGAATTTTTAGAATTAAACAAAGATGTCAAATGTATTTAACACAGCTGCTTCAAGCTATACTCTTGCTATCTGTGATACTCAGCCACTCTCCTCTATTTTAAGGAGAACTTCAGAGGAAACATTTGAGAACTTGTAGCTGGAGTCCCTTCTCCTTCCTCATTGAACTGCCAACCGATTTTCTCACTCTGAGTAATACAACCAAAAATTTGTTTCTTTAATTCAATTCTCCAAGTAGTAATAATTCATTATAAATCCAGCACTTTAATAGTGTATTTAAAGGGGTTCTCAAGAATGAGTACAAGAAACAGTAACTGGGGAAAGAAACAAAACATAGCAATTTTTGAAACATACGGATATATTGCATGAGGCAAATCTGCACAAGACCTAGTGTTCAACTCATTAATGTCAGTTGAAGGACTAAGGTGCGCCTGACCCAACCACTGGTCTTTTCAATAGCTTCATATGCATGTGAAAGTTGGACAGTGAATAAGAAAGACCAGAGAACAATTGCCGCATTTGAGTTATGGTGTTGGAAAAGAAATATTAAAAGTATCATGGACTGCTAGGAAAACAAACAAATCTGTGTTGGAAGAAGTACAGTCAGAATGTTCCTTAGAAGCCAGGATGGCAAGGCTTCCTCTCTCATACTTTGGACACAATATCAGGAGGGACCTGTCCCTGGAGAAGGACATCATGTTAGGTATAGTGGAGGGGCAGCCAAAAAGAGGAAGACTCCCCACTGAGATGGATTGGCACAGTGGCAGCAGCAATGGGCTCAAGTTTAACGAAGATTGTGAGAATGACACAGGACCAGGCAGTGTTTCATTCTATTGTGCAAAGGGTCACCATGAGTAGGTGGTACCTAACAACAACACTCTTCATGGACATTTACAGAATAAGAAACCACAGTGTTGTGAGTTCAGTGGAATAGGGGTTGTAACTTCCTACTCAACCCTCAATGTGTCTAGCACTTCTTCAACTGTGTAAGATTTAATGATATATTATACTGTGTCAACTGTTTACTCAGCTGAGGAAAGAGACATCAGCCTAAATAACACTAGATGGTTAAGATTTGACCCAAGTGCTAGATTAAGTCAACATTGTTGAATTAAAACTCCATAGTAGATAACAAGTATATGAAGCAAATGAATATCACTCCAAATTAACGACTTCTGATTTAAAGGATAATGTGTGCCGTTTAAGAGAAACACCGAAAGAAGCTGAGTTAAAAGAAAATGTAAAATAAAAGTTCATAATTGTAAATTATTCTGAGAATGCATAATTTAATAGATGATAAAATATCACTTCTAAGACACCATCATATTTGCAGACTGCATATTCTTAGGTCACAAAGTTATGATTCATATATATCAAGTCACTTAACACTACTAGCAAGTGTTGCCAGCCTGAAATATAAAACAGAGAGGATAATAAAACTTTAACAAGCAGCAATAAAACTAATGAAATATAATCTCAAATATACTACTCTAATTCATCCAGAGAGGAAACACAATCACCCAGTCTTAAGGATGAGGAAATGGAGCCAGCTCCATAAAAACACATATTCATCATAGTAACATGGATCATTTTAGAATTAGAACTAAAGAGAATTCAAGCTGGTTATAGTAGTGTAATTATCATGGCCAAATAGATGAGGACAACAGGATGAAGCCGCAAATTCACATTTGCTAATTTTGGCTCCATATTTAAAGCTATGGAAATGAAAATATTGATGCTATTTTTAATAGGCATAATCTTTCATGCTGAGGATAGAGAAATTTCGTGATAGTCAGATTGTGCAGCATTTAAGAAGTTAGTTATGCCTTCCAAGATCAATATGTAAGTGGGTCACGAGTTTACTTATATACAGTTTGCATGTGCCTAAAATAACCATGCAAAGTTGTCCAAAATAACTTCAGGTTGATGTTTTATTACAGTGTCCCTTGAGGTTGTAATTTCACAATTGTGTGTTTCCTCTCCCTTACTTCTCATTTTTCTCATATGCTTTTGTGAACTTACTACCTCGAATTTAAGAAAAAGTGAGAGGAGAGGAAGAGTAAGAAGGGGAAAACATTTCAAAGAAAGGTTAATTTGTTATGCTACCTTTCTCTGTAGCATTAATGTTGTGCACACAAAAATGATACAAGGAAGCAAATAAATAAGAATTTGTCCTAAGATAATTTCACAATAGATACAATTTCTTTTTCTTGGGATACACAACCTCTGTGGCTGCAAATAAACTACAGTTTATGTATTCAAACAAATTATAAAAGGAAAATAAATCCATGGTCTATTATCTGAAGCATCTACAAGACAGCTAGGAATTCTGTGCTCAGACTTCCCATCATAGAAAGATATAGGAAAAAATTAAAGGAGTTCATATCAGTGATTGACTTCTATAATCCACAGTGCCTGAGGAAACACATAATGTCAAGTCTGGTCAACAATGGCTATGATAGGATATAGGACTGGATTCAAGTATGTTTACGATAAGCAAAATGGTGGAGAAGGGAGATGGTATGTAATTATTCTGTAGAAAGTTTCACTTTTGTTAATCAAAGGGCAATCTACATGGACTTGTATGTATATTATCCTAATAGAATGATCTCAGAATGTGAGATTATCTACGGCAGGCTGAATTTATTGGAGCATGTTTTTAAACTTATCTTGTAAGGTGCTTGAAAATGCAACAATGTAAAGAAAGAACAGGTCATATAAAAAAAAAGTATTAATAATAGGAATGACTTTTCTTTGTTATCTCTACATTTTTTAAAGTAGAGAATAGAATATGAAATTTAACTCTAAGAAATATCCAATTGATTTTACTTTCTGGTTCCTCATATATCTTATTTAAAGACATATCCTCCTATTGCTTTCATTTCAATTTGGTAGTTTGGCACAAACACTGTTCTCAAAATTGTGTCATTGGAGAAGACAGCTCATTATTTCTGGCCTGAAATTTTAATATATAAGTAACATATTTTCCATCATTAAATGACAATTATTTTGTTTATTATTCACCTATAAATGGTGTCTTGGAAGTTAATAAGAAAAGCACTTCACAGAAGTGAAATGCCAAAGAAATGAATTAATAAATTTTCTAAGAATTATGTGTTGAGAAATTATTAATGATTCTAATTTTCTATTGAATACAATAGAAGTCTGATCATTTTTCCACTAAAAATTAAATCACTACAATGATTTTACCAGATATCTTTCATTGAATACAAGTAATTACATAAATCTATGAGGTACAAGGACTTCAATGTAAACAGCAAAAATTAACAATATGTTTCATATCAGAAATATTCTTTGGAATAGGAGTATTGAATTTGGTCACATTTATGTTGTAAGTGGGTAATTTGGATTGTTATATTGTACAATCTGAAACAGTCTTTAAGAGCATGTGTTCATTTTTAAGATATTCATTTACTGCCATCTTATGGTAAAGCAAGCAAATAGCAACTTGTTTGAAATGCTAGCCTCAAGGAGAAAGAATAATGCCATTAGTTTTATTCATACTGTTAACTTTCATTTTATCAAAAAAAGAGTCTAGCAAAAATTGCTAGAGGTATTGACTATATACCATACAATAGTACAAATTCATCCACTTCAAACAGTGTGTATTTGGA
The DNA here is from genome assembly GCF_000296735.1 of Chrysochloris asiatica. Lineage (NCBI taxonomy): Eukaryota > Metazoa > Chordata > Mammalia > Afrosoricida > Chrysochloridae > Chrysochloris > Chrysochloris asiatica. The sequence continues at coordinate 11,670,623 of NW_006408586.1, forward strand.
GTCAGTGCTAAGTCAACCTAGCTGGTAAGACCACAGGAAGAAGACATGTTTAATATTCTGGTTATCTTAAATAAAAGGACTATTAAATAGTCAAAGTAGTGCTGTCTAATTATTTCCAAATTCACAGATTACTGTTAAAATGGTATTTTATACTTGTAGTTTCTTATCTAACAACAAAAAACAAATACAACTGGGTAAATAAATACAGATATTGGGAGAATCCGAGTAATTTATACTGGAAATGTTAAACACAAAACATAATACTGTATTTTCTCACTAAGATCTTTTGCAGCTATTTTATATAAATTAAAATATTTTACAAATATTGTTATTTCCAAGAATACAAAAGCAAACATTTGGTTCAAATTTCTTCTACTTAATTTTCAATATTACCTCTAATATTGTGTGAGGGTTGCAATCATTCAAATGATGATCATGTAAGACTATTTTAGCAGTATTTATATTTTGATGCTCATTTTAGTAGTATTTATGTTTTACAAACTAAAATTTTTCTTCTGAGATCAGCAAAATTTGCTTCCAACACTTGTAAAATAAAATCTAATTTTAGGAAAGGAGTAAGTCTGGATTTAAATTCAGAAGTTCTTATCTTATGAAAGATTTTTTTTATCTTTTTTTTTTTTTCAGGAATAAAACACTCTCAAAATTTAGATATATTAGAAAGAAGTGCAGTTCCTTTAAGGACTTCTCTCACTTTGCTGTTATTAAAGTGCCGTCAAGTCAGTTCCAACTCATAGCAACCCTGTATAGGGTTTCCAAGGAGCGGCTAGTGGATTTGCACTGCCGAGCTTGCAGTTAACAGTCCAGCGCTTGTTTTACAGTGCCACATCCAGGATTTGTTGGCTTTATTTAATAGTGTAAAAAGAGAATTGTGGCCATTTGTGCTTTGATATGTTGTTTTAAAAGTGCCAAATTCTTATTAGAAATATCAAATGTTTTCTAACATATTATCTCAAATTATAAAATTTAAATATATTACTCAATTCTGATTTGTATTTGATCTTTTCCCTTTTCTATTGAACACCAAACACATTTTGCTTATTAGATTTACCAGATACAAAATTATCAATAGATCACCATGAATGTAAATATACATCTAACTCTTTGGACACAAACTGTCACTAATTCTATAACTTCCCTCCACTTAATATAATAGCTTTCTGCAACCTCTTCATGATTTTGCAGTACACTTACATAAAAGAAGTTTACTCTGATGGTCTTCAGTATAAAAGAATATCTGTATATGAGAGAAAAAGAAAAAGAAATGTCCTTGTATGTAAATATCCAAATTAAGAATGAAAAAAAAAATACATACATATATATATATGGAGTAGAGTCAGAGATTATCTAATCCAAAGGTTATGTAAATATTGTTATTTTGGTCATGCATATCCATTTTATGGAAAATAAATCAAGCCCAGTAAAAAGAATAATAAAACAAGTAGAACGACTAACCAAATATTGACATTTTTAAAGATCTTAGTAATTAAGAGTGGTGAGACCACAATTAAGATCAGTCTACAAACAATATAATTGCCTGTTGATCCCAGAAAAGATTTAATATAATCAGCATGGGTTTGGTTCAACAGAAGTCTGAGTGTCTGGAGCAGCTATCAATGGTACATTTACAAACTGAAAGTCTCTGGACTCTCCAGGCCTCATGAAGGACATCCAGAACATCTAGCTGAGTAACATCAAGGAAGGAGCATTGGTAAATTTCTTAGATATTCATCTGTTTTCTTAAGGAGAAGGAATAATGAAGGTAGCAACAGAAACTCATTTGAGTTGCATGAAACAAAAAAAGAACACATGTTAGATGGCTGCAAATATATATTGTTATTCAAAGAATAGTCCAAAATCTACACTAGTTATAATCCTTGATAAAATTAGGTATGTTGTTGTTCTTGTTATTAGGTGCCATCAAATCAAATTTGGAATTTCCATTCTTCCCAATGTTATCATAGTTTGTCCTAATCCACACAGTCTAATACCTTCGCATAGTCAATAAAGCATAAATCAACAATCAACATCTTTCTGAAATTCTCTGCTTCAGCTAAGAGCCATTGTTGTTGTTGTTGTTGTTATGTGCCATGGAGTCGGTTCCGACTCATAGTGACCCTGCACAGGGTTTCCGAGGCTGTGATGTCCCTAGTTCCACATCCTCTTCTGAATCCCACTTGAATTCAGAATTACATCCCTGTAAATGTACTGCTGCAAGCATTTTTTAATGATTGTCAGCAAAAATTTTACTTGCATGTGATATTAATCATACTAGTTGAGGCTTTCCGCATTCTGTTTGGTCACCTTTCTTTGGAATGAACACAAATATGTATCTCTTCCAATCAGTTGGCAAATTTCTTGTTATAAATGAGTGAACACCTGTTGCACTGATCAGTTTGTTGAAACATTTCTATATGTGTTCCGTCAACTCCTGGAGACTTATTATTCATCAATGCCTTCAGTGCAACTTAAATTTCTTCCTTCAATACCATCAGTTCTTGATCATATACTACCTCTTGAAATAGTTGAACCTCCACCAATTATTTTAGGTACAGCGACTGTGTAGTCCCTCCATCAACTTTTGGTATTTCCCGCATTGTTCAATATTTTTGCCCCTTATTCTTATTAAGTGCCATTGAATCCGTTCCTAACAAAAGCTGTCCTGAATAGGGTTTCCAAGAAGTGGTGGGTGGGTTTGAACTGACAATTTTGTGATTAGCATTCCAGTGCTTATTTAACAGTACACCATCAGTACTCCCATTAATCTTTCATAGAATCCTTGAATATTGTAAACTGAATCTTTGATTTCTTTCTTCAGTTATTTT
>NW_006408586.1:11679665-11683118 GCF_000296735.1 Chrysochloris asiatica
AAAATATAATTTGGTACCCAAGAGTCAGGTGCTTTAATAACATGGAAGTGAGTGGTTTTTGCATAGGATAATGGATTTTAAGGAAGAGTTTTAATGTCCCAAATTAAAAGCCTAGATTGTGATGCTGTAGGATAAACACTAGACTGCCAATCCCAAGGTCAGCAGTTCAAATCCACCAGCCACTCCTTGGGAAAACCATAAGGCTACTCCTGTAAAGATTTAAACAGTCTCAGAAACCCAATATAGAGTCCCTATTAGTTGGAATTGAGTCCTGGTGTGGTGTTGCAGGATAATTCACTGGACCACAAGAACTGTTTGAATCACAAAGTCAGTGGTTCAAATCCACCAACCGTATAAAGGGTCACTATGAGTCAGAACTGACTCAATGGCACTTAACAACAACAATGAATTGGAATGGACTCAATGGCAGCAAGTTTGGTTTTATTTTTGGAATTGTAAAAGCTTAGATTACCTTTCAGAGACTGTTGATAGAATGATAAATGTCAAAGGCAGTTCTGGTGAGATCTCAGAAGGAAATGAGGAAAGTAATGGAGAAAGTCTCTAGCATCTTATGGAATACATATGGTACCAGCAACTGACTATTGCTAGAAATGTGGGGGTTAATGTATTTGGACATTGGAGGAAGGGTAATGTTTTTTATGCAGTGGCAAGGAACTTGTATGAATTATATTCAACTGTTTAGTGGAAAGTAGAATTTGTAAGTGGATATGTAGCTATTGGATATGTAGCTCAGGATATTTCTAAGCAAGAACTTTAAGAGACCTTGTTGTTGTGCAAACTAAGTACACGTATCCCAAAGTATTCATCTAATACATGACTACAAAATTTGTTGTTAAAGTGATTAAGCCTGCTACTGATTAATCTAACCAACTGCCATTAGCTAGGCCTGAGGGCTCCTTGTTTGATTTCAGATTGTTGAATCTTCACCAGCTCAGTTCTAGAATTTGAGGTTGTCATTTAGTTATGCCAGAAGGACAGATTTGTAATCCAAAGTAGAGGGTATAGAGCTATCATGCCCAAGGGGCAGAATAACAGAGACTGAGGGGTGAGGTTGCCAATCAGATGGACAGGAAGAATTGAGCAGTTAACAAAACTTTTTATAAAACATAATTATAACTGGAATCATCAAGTTATTAATTGGCTTGAATTGGCTAATCTGTGCCTCATTTACAGATCCATAAACATTGCTATACCAGTGGGCCTGGAAGGTGGAGCTGGGTTAGCAGCTGGGATAGTCACGGAACTTTCACCCAGAATTCAGAGGGCCTAGCCAACACTCAGAGTCTGCAAGGCACGACCATTATCCAGATAGTCTCAGAGAATGGGAGATTATTTCCAAGCCTTGAGAGCTAAGCTAATTCTTTTCTACTAGATTTTGGATTTGCTTGGTGCTTTTTATACCTTCTGTTCTATCATTGTACTTTGGAAGCAGATAATTTGCATTATAGATTTTTGTCAATGAAGAATTTTGTTCCAAGATGGACTACTCCTAAAGCTTCACCCATTTTGATTTAGATGTCTCAGAAATAAGATTTTGGACTGGGAACTGGATTTAAGACTTGTGGAATGATATGATGGAATGAATGTGTTTTGCAAGTGGCAAATATATTTATTTTGGAGGCCGAAAGTTGGAATGTTATGGATTGTATTGTGTATCACCAAAATATATGTGTACATCCTAACTTTTATGTCTGTTATATTGTAGTTTTATTTGGGAATGGGTTATCTCTGTTACGTTAATGAGAAAGTTATAGGATAGGGTGTATTTTAAGTCATCCTTTTTTGAGATATAAAATAAATTATTAGACAAGCAATGGAGAAAAGCAGAGATAGGGAAGAGAGATGTCAAGTCACATGAAGATTGCTCTAGAGTAGAAATTTAGGAGAGACAAAGACCTTCTTCCAGAGCTGACAGATAGAATCAGCACACTGAATTCAGACTTCCAGCCTCCCAAATTGTGATAAAACAAATTTCTACACGTTAAAGTTACCCACCTGTGATATTTTTGTTGCAGGAATAAATAACTAAGGGAGTATCCATGTGCATTGATACCCCAAAATTTCCTTTAGCAACACTCTGTGAAGGAGGTCCTTTAATTAGTGAAACATCATTGGTAGCATAAGCATAGAGCAGGAGTGCTTGAGAGTTTGCAAGATGACAGCAAACCAATGATTTCCTTACACAGGAGTATGAAACCTGCTTTCTTGCCTTGAGTCAGGAAAAAGAATGAGGTGCAACCTTGCATTCCAGAGTTTTCCTGTGGATCACACTGTTATCATTCTGGTTTGATGTAAGACCCTTACTTCTTTTCTTCCTTTCTGCTCCCTTTAACCCTTGCCAGTTTATCTGGGAGCCATTTTTTAATAAATTACTTACACACAGATCCCTTGTTTAATGTTTCCTATTTTGAAGAATCAGACTTAATATTAAAGGCATCTCACAAAAAATAGTGCAACGTGCTCATAAAACAAAGAGTATATCATATCTCCAAAAGGAAACATGAGCAATAAAACCTCATTTTAAAACTGGTACCAGGCCACCCAGCTCTTTTCCTGAGCATTTCATGAACTGCTATCTATGTTTATCCTTGCATATCTATTTTATTACTTTCTCTGCACTGATCAATCTCTGTTTTACTGGACATAACCTTAAATTTACCTTTTGGTCTTTATTTTTTGCTAACTCAACAATTCTTTTCCATTTAATACAGTAACACTCTAAAATTGGTTCATGGGTTTTACAAAAGTTTTATATAAACTTAATTTATTATTGCAAACTTTAATTAAAATGAAGGGTCACTCCACAGATCTAGATATTACAAAACTCTTTCACATGATGTTGTTGTTGTTGTTGTTAAGTGCCGTCGAGTTGGTTCCAACCCATAGCAACCCGGTACATATATTTCACATGACAAACGAGATTATTGCTTAGTCCCACTCAAGTTGAAATAAAACAGGATTTGATTGACCCAGATTGGATTGGAGGGAAGTGGTAACAATATTGAGTAGATATAGAATTCTATAGTAAACAACATGATTGCCAACTCCCACCCCTTAAAAAAGGGTCTTCTCTTTTAAGAAAACAAGTCAATGATATGAGTAGAAATCACCCAAGTTTATGCAACAGGAAACATCCGGAGAATGGCATGAAGAACCTTGTTCCTGGAACTTGGGTAACAAATTGTGTGAAACCCTGACAAATAGGGAGGGATATCCTAGACCAACAATACATTTGTCTTAATACATTATACAAGTACAAACAGGCTAAAACTGAATATGACATAAGGAAAGATCTTAATAATTGTATCATTTTCTGAAGAGTGATATCTTAATTTAGCTATTGGGAGCTGTATTAATTATAACCATTTAAGAAAACTTCTGTCTTCATTATGATTAAATATAATATTATAATCATTATTTAAGGAGTTCTGG
>NW_006408586.1:11683218-11684629 GCF_000296735.1 Chrysochloris asiatica
TACCAGCCGCTCCACGGGAGAAAGATGAGGCATTCTGCTCCCGTAAAGATTTACAGCCTTGGAAACCCTGTACAGGGTCGCTATGGGTCGGAACCGATTCAACGGCACTTAACAACAACAACATAATCATTATTTAAAAGATAACTATTACTTACTGATTACCTGCATTATTTACAGATTACCAGACAAGGTATTTAGATTTCTACATGTATCATGTATTATTTCACTTACTTGTCAGATTGATATTTTGATGTATATTTTATACTCATTTAAAAGATTTAGACCAAAGACTCAAAGGGTAGTAACTCACTTAACGTCACACAACTAGTAATCTGAAAGGGGATCCCAGATATTTGTAACAAACCCAAGTCATTTCCACCAGCCATGCCATCTTAACCTCTCTTCTGCTGTGGGAACAACTCTTTCCCCAAATGTGTTAACCAATGACCTTGTCTCTTAGCCATTGTTCATTCCGCATATCAGCTGTCTCCACTGCACTTCTTTGTCTCTCAAAGTCCACAAATCCATTTTGAAAATGGAAGAGATTCTAGAAGAATGAAGATGTCACATGTGTACACTGTTCCATCCCAAGCCCTGACCATTTTTTATACTTTTTCTGTGTGAGAGTTATGGAAACTTTTCTCATTCCATATGAGAAATTTCAAGTAGGCTTAAATATTCCTGTCTCTGGAATGAATTAAATGCAATTTGGCAACAAACAACAGAATTTACCTAATAACCAATGACTTCCTACTCCATTTTGGTTACTTGATTCTTTTGTTGAAATTTTAACTAGATATAACTTCAGCCATTGAATAAAGCTAAAGATATCCACTGCCACTGAGTCAAGTGTGACTTATAGGAACAGAGTAGAACTGTTCCATGCAGTTGCAGAGTCTGTAGATCTTTTCAGAAGCAGACTGTCTCATTTTTGACCTGTGCAGCTGCTAGTGGATTCCAACCACCAATCTTTAGGTTAGCAATCCAAGCTTAAAGATGGGAAATCATTTTTATCATCTTTATTGAAAACAGGAATTAAATATAATTTTGTCCCACTGAAGACTTCTATAGGTATTTTTGTTGTTGTTGTTAGGTGCCATCAAGTCGGAACTGACTCATAGCGACCCCATGCACAGCAGAACGAAAAATGTCTGATCCTGGGCCAACCTCACTACTGCTGCCACAGTTGAGTCCATCAATGCCACCACCTGACCAATCCATCTCATTGGGGGTCTTCCTCTTTTTCTCTGACCTTCCATCTTACCAAGCATGATATCCTTCTCCAGCGACTGTTCCCTCCTGACAATATGTCCAAAGTATGAGAGACGGAGTTTGGCCATCTTTGCCTCTAAGGAGAGCTCTGGCTTCACTTCTTCCAAAACAGATCTATTGGTTCCTTTGGCAGCCCATG
>NW_006408586.1:11684729-11686990 GCF_000296735.1 Chrysochloris asiatica
TTCTTGATGTTATCCCATAACACTTCTGGTCTTCGGTAATTAATATCAAATGCATCAAATAAAATAATGAAATGTGCAAAGGTCTGGAGTTAGAAAACCAAAAGGGAAGAGTGCACTTAGCATTGCTCAAGCTGGCAAAACTGAGGAAAAACTTCAAACCCATCATTTTTCACCTATTGGTCCTTCCTCTTTGTTCCAAATTTTCACATTGCAATAATCAATGCATATTGATTGTATGCTAGATAAATTTCAGACTGAAGAAGTTGGTCAGATTCTTCAATTTCATCATCATTAGCTTTAGTGGTTGGTGCAAACATTTGTATAATAGTAGTATTAACTAGTCTTTCTAGTAGGCATATTGATATTATTGTATCATTGTTGTTGTGTTGTTAAGTGAGTTGGTTTCGACTCTTAGCTACCCTGTACAGTTTTCCATGGAACAGCTGATGAGTTTGAACCTCTGACCTTGTGGCTCAAACTGACCGTGAGGTCCAGTGCTTTATTACATAGTGCCATACCAGGACTCCTATCATAGACAGCATTATACTTTAAAATACTTCTTAAAATGCTCTTTTTGACAATGAATGAAATCCCATTCCTCTTCACAGTAAATCATATGTTTATCCAATTTAAAATGGTCAATACCTGTCTGTTTCATCTCACTAATGCATAAGGTATCAATCTTTATGAGTATCGTTTCATTTTTTACGACATCCAACTTTCCTAGAAGATTCATATTTCCTACATTCCACATTTGAATTATCAACGGTTGTTTGTAGATGTTTGTTTTTTTTTTTCTTATTTTGAGTTGTGCCTCATAAGCAAATAAAGGTCCTGAAAGCTTTGCTCCATTCACATCAGCAAGATCAACTCTACTTTGAGGAAACAGTTCTTACTTCCTGAGGGATTTATCATCTAGCACTTTATCAGAAAATGTTTTCCTGCTATACGTAAGGTTTTAAGTAACTAACCACTCAGAAATGGCCATCCTCCCTCTCCTTCTTCCTAGTCTGCCTTAGTCTGGAAGTTCAGCTGAAACCTGTCCACCATGGTGACCCTGCTAATATTTAAAATACTGATGCTGGTGCTATAGTTTCCAGCATCACAGCAAAATGAAAGCCACTACAGTACAACAAACTAACAGGTGAATAATGGCATAGAGTTAGAAGTTAAGTGCATACAAAGTTGAACAGTTATTGGATATGTATTTTTATCTTCTGATTCTTCACTTCAAAGTATATGAGTTCTGTCTTAGTTTTCAGTGCTGCTATATCAAATCACCATTAACTTGGTGAATTAAAAAGCAATTAACATTTATTCTTTCCCAATTCTGGAGGCCAAACATCAAAAATTAATTTAATTTGTTCAAAACGAAAGTGTCACTTTCCTCTGGAAATTCTACAAGAAAATCCACTCTGTTTCTTCTGGTTTCTGATGCAGGTGGCATTCCTTGACTGGCAGCCACATCACTGCGATATCTGCCTCTGTTGTCACAAAACCTTTTCCTCATATACATCTCCTTTTCATAAGGATACTTCTTGTTGCATTTAGTACTCAAAATATAATCCAGAACAAATATCCTCATCTCAAGATAATTCCAAGAGGCAATTGTTTGACATGAACAAGAGGATGCTGAATGGTTTAAGATCAGGAAAGGTATATGTCAGGGTTGTATCCCTTCACCATACTTACTCAGAGTGAGCAAATAATCTGAGAAGATGTATTATATGAAAAACATGGAATCAGGATTGGAAGAAGATACATTAACAACCTCCGATATGCAGATGCACAACCTTGTTTACTGAAAGTTCAGAAAACTTGAAATATTGATAAAGTTCAAAGTCTACAGCCTTTAGTATAGATTTCATTTCAGTGTAAAACAATGTAGTAATAAGTGACATCCTGATAAATGGAGATAAGACTGAAATTAACAAAGACTTCATTTTGCTGGGATCCACAATTAATACTCAAGGAAGCAAAAGTCAAGAAATCAAAGGCTGTATTGCATTAGGCAAATCTGATGCAAAACACCTCTTTAAAGTGTTCAAGATAATAGATGTCAGTTTGCAGACTAGGGTGGTCCTGACCCAAGCCACGTTATTTTCAATCACCTTATATGCATGTGAAAGTTGTACAATGAATAAGGAAGACCACAGAAGATTCGATGCATTTGAATAATGATTTTGGTGAAGAAAATTGAAAATACCATGGACTGCCAGAAGAATGAACAAATCTTTCTTGGAAGAAGAACAAGCAAGAAC
>NW_006408586.1:11695130-11697077 GCF_000296735.1 Chrysochloris asiatica
TCATATGGTACCTCTTGAAATGGTTGCACATTAACCATTTCATTTTGGTACAATGACTCTGTGTATTCCTTCCATCTTCTCTTGATGCATGCTGCATCATTCAAAAACCATTTTATTGGGCATTACTACAGAGTACTAGACAATGCAAAAACTCCTAACTCATGAAAATTCTATAAAGTAACAATTCATATTTTACACTTTTAAAACTTACTAATACATTCTTTTAAAACATATTAATACATTATACAAGTTACCAAAATTTTTTAGAAAACATAGTTATAACTGGAATCATCAAGTCATTAACTTGTACTTCAGTTGGTCCATCTGTGCCTCATTTACAGAGCCATAAACATCATGTATCTATTACTCCCTACACTTTCATGATTGTGTTGTTAGGTGCCATCAAGTCAGTTCCCACCCATAGCAGTTCAAAGAACAATAGAAAAAAAAATCCTGCCTGGTGCTGCACCATACTACCATTACTGTCACAATTGAGCCCATTGTTGCTGCTACTCTGCCAATCTATCTTGTTATGGGTCTCACTCTTTTGTGCTGTCCCTCCAGTTTACCAAGAATGATATTCCTTTTTCCAGGGATTGGTCTTTCATGATAATATGTCCAAAGTATGATTGTGTTAAATACAGGTAATCCCTAACTTATAATGTATTTGAGTTGCAAAGAAGCACACTTATACTATCTGTTTTGTGGGGGATGAGTTGTATATCTTATTATTAGAAATATTGGGGAATAAATGGGGAAAAGCACAATTTCATCAGCCAAAACAAGACCAGGTCCCACCTGTGGAACAGACCATCAATTGCTCATATGCAAATTCAGGCTGAAGTTGAAGAAAATTAAAACAAGTCCAAGAGAGACAAAATATGACCATGAACATACCCCATCTAAAATTGTTGTTGTTAAGTGCTGCTGAGTCGGTTTCAACTCATAGCAACCTCATATAGGGTTTCCGAGGAGTGACTGATGAGTTTGAAACACTGACCTTGTGGTTCAAACCGAGCTTGGGGTCAAGTGCTTATCCTACAGTGCCACACCAGGACTTCCACCTAAAATTAGAGACCATGTAAATAACACATCTGATGCATTAAACACTAATTACCAAAGACCATAAGAGCTATGAGATGACATCAAAAATATAATACAGACTACAAGAATAAGCAAGCTGCTCGCCCAGGAGACATCAAGGCAAGTGGCCGGGTCCCCTCAGAGTAAACCCCCTTCCAAGACTAAGACTCAATGACCACGTTCATCACCTATAAGGTGAAGTGAGGGAAAAACAGCAATGAATCTGCAAGCTAAACCCTACAACATTCAATAGACTCCTGTGAACCCGGTTGGAGACCTGGTTGGCCAGCAGTGTGGCAAGACCTGGGGACTATTGGGCCCAGAGTCAGTGACATAGCCACAGTGGACTAGAGAGAGTGAAGCGTCCAGCTGATAAGAAGAGAGGGTATATGCACAAGAACACCCACACTTGCAGACAATACCCACTTGACCTGGCTTCAATGACTGAATGATCAGAACTCAATTAGAAGAAGAAAAAAGAGGAAAAAAAGAGTAATCTGATACAATTGGATGAAGTTGACCTACACGTATGGATGCACTAGCTCAAAAGAGGGAACAAATCTTTACAGCAAGGATCATTCCCACCCCCTCCATACACAGAGTAGACAGGGATGAGCAACTTGAACATTGGCTACCCAAAATGGGGGTGTAACAAAGGCAAGACGTGACTGGTTTACAAGCTTTCAAGAGGGAACCTAGATCCAGAGGACATGGAGGAAGGTAGACTCTCCACTGAGTAGTATCCAATCTGTCTGGGCAGGACTGATGAAAGGAAATGCGGATAGGTCTCTTGTGATACAATAGTGAATAATTGTTATCAGGACTGATTGTGAGGGTTGGAAATGTAAAGGTAGACATTTTATA
>NW_006408586.1:11707002-11708499 GCF_000296735.1 Chrysochloris asiatica
ATAGTAACCCTGTATTGGGTTTCCAAGGAGTGGCTAGTGAGCTTGAACCACCAACCTTGCAGTTCAAACAGCTTTGCAGTCTAGAAAATTAACCCACAATGCCACACCAGGAATCTCCATTAGGAGTCCATTGGTGGTGGTTATGTGCCATAGAGTAAGTTCCGACCCATAGTGACCCTGTACAGGGTTTCTAAGGCTGTAAATCTTTATGGGAGCAGAAAGCCTCATCTTTCTCCTGTGAAACATCTGGTAATTTTAAACTGCCTACTTTGAGGTAGGCAGTCAGACTAGTAACCACTACATTACTAGAGTTCCTCTTAGCCCCATTTTTGATAGCCAATGTCTTTGGTCTTAATTATCTATTGTTGCTATAACACATATACCACAAATGGTATTGATGAAGATCAAATACTACAATCATATCCAGTAGATTGTGTCCTACTTCATTAACACAACTGCCCTTTAAACTGCCTCATTACCATCACTGAGGTGAGAATTTACAACCACAAAATGGAACAGAGGTTAGACCACAAAATTGAGGAGAATTATATAATACTGAAAAGCATGGTGTGGTCAAGTTGACATATATTTTGGGAGGACATAATTCAATCTCTTCTTCCCACCTCTTGAACAACATCATTTAATCATCAGGTAATACAAACTCAGAGGAACTTCAGTGGTGTAATGGCACAGAGCTCAGCAGCTAAGCAGGTGTACAATTCGAACCCACCAGTCACTCTGTAGGAGAAATAAACCTGCTGATTTGCTCCTGTAGCATTCTAAATGATGTTGGCATCCAGCAAGCTTGTGTCATCGACCTATAATAAGTTAAAAACTCTATTTATGCCAATTTCTTGCTGGTCCTAATGTCAAATCTTCTTTAATAATCCACTTTCTTATATATGGATTGCCACAACAACCAACAAATGCCTAAATTGCCCATCCCTATCAACTCAGTGCAATGAGAAAACATGCTTGATCCTTGATATGAAGAATCTTTCCATTTTAGTTGGAATGTTGAGAAACTGCATCCGTAAGCAAAGTTCCAGTTCATAAAATTGTTGCAGTTTATACTTGCTCACAGTTTTAAGCACCTTTATCTTTATCCAGCCTAGTTCTTGTCACCTAGCAATCCAAGCTAGGTCAATGGGTACTAGCTGCAAGTTTGGAAGTCCATGCATGCCTCCCTGCACTTCAGACAAGTTGGCCACTTCACTCTTGACTTTAGCCCCCATTGGCTAGGTCAGTGTCTGGGGGCTCAGAGTTCATGCATCTCCTTAAACTGCACACCAGCCAACCCTTCCTCTTCATTCTCTCATCTCAAGGTCAATGGGTGTCAACGAAACATGGCCAAACTCAGCTGCATTTCACCCACTTCCACTTACAAATAGACCAGGGTAATCACCAGTGAGCACACTAGACTGCTTATGAGTTTCCTTTGAGATTCAGTCTTAGAAAGGGGTTTTCTATAATGATCTGACTTTTCTTGCCTACATG
>NW_006408586.1:11708599-11716466 GCF_000296735.1 Chrysochloris asiatica
ACTGGGGTTGGGGGCTGAGAGGGGCAGGGGTGGCAGGCTTATAGGATATACCCTTTGGTTGGTTGATGATGCATTGAGGGGATTGTAACCATGGCAATGAAATGATATACAATAGGATGAATGTAAAACTAATGTTCTCCCATGTAAACTATCACATAATTCACAATAAAACATTTAAAAACAAAACATAATATAGGGAAGAAGCAAAAGGTCATTAAGGAGACAGAAAACAAAGAAAAGACAAAAGTGTGTGTAAGAAGAGACTCTGAAACTTAGTCTCCAGTGTAGAGATGATAAACAAATAGAAGAAAGGGGGAAGTAAAAGAGATGAACAGACAATTTCAAAGAGCAACTCAAGAGGACAAAGTATAGTATTATAATGAAATGTGCAAACATCTGGAGCTAGAAAACCCAAAGGGAAGGACATACTCATCATTTCTCAAGTTGAAAGAACTGAAGAAAAAAATTCAAGTCTCAATTAGCAACACTGAAGGACTCTTTGGGCAAATTATTAAATGATGTAGAAAGCATCAAAAGAAGATGGAGGAATATACAGAATCATTGTACCAAAAATAATACATGTTCAACCATTTCAAATTGTAACATATGATCATAAGCCAATGGAACTGAAGAAAAAAGTCCAATGTGCACTGAAGGCACTGGCAAAGAAAAAGGCTCCAGGAATTGATGGGATACAATTTGAAATAGTTCAATAAACTGATGCAGCCCTGGGGACATTCGTTCATTTATGACTAAAAATTTGGAAGACAGCTTCCTGGACATTTGATTGTAAGAGATGCTTATTCCAAAGAGAGGTTGCCCATTCCAAAGAGAGGTTGCCCAATGGAATGCAGAAACCATCAAACAACACCATTTATATCACATGCAAGCAAAATTTTGGGGAAGATCATTCAAAAACAGCTGCAACAGCATTACAGGGAACTGCCAGAAACTCAAACCAGATTCAGAAAAGGATGTGGAACTTAGGATATTATTCCTGACTACAGATGAATCTTAGCTGAAAGCAGACAATACCCAAAATATGTTTGCTTGTGCTTTATTGACTACGCAAAGACTTTCAACTGTGTAGATCATGACAAATTATGGATAACATTTGGAAGAATCAATATTCCAGATATTTAATTGTGCTCATAAGGCAGTCATTCAAACAAAACAAAAAGATACTGAATGGTTTAAAATATGGAAAAGTGTGTGCCAGGGTTTTATTCTTTTACTATACATATTCAATCTTGATGCTGAGCAAATAATACAAGAAACTGGATTGTATAAAGAAGGATTAGAGAAAGACTTATTTATTAAGAATCTGTGATATGCAGATGATACAGCATTGCTTACTGATGGTGAAGAGGACTTAAAATACTTACTTATGAAGATCAAAGACTACACTCCTCATCATGGATTGCACTTCAATGAAAAAAAAAATTAATTATCACAACTGGTCCAATAAGTAACATCATGATAAATGGAGAACTCACTGAAGTGTCAAAGACTACATTTTGCTTGGATTTACAATCAACACTCATGGAAGCAACAGTCAAGAAATCAAACAACGTATTCCATTAGGCAAATCTGCTGCACGAGACCTCTTTAAAATGTTCAAGAGAAAAGATATTAGTTTGAGGACTAAGATGCACCTGACCCAACCCTTGGTATTTTCAATAGCCGCATATGCATGTGACAGTTAGACAATGATTAAGAAAGACCACAGAAGAATTGATGCATTTGACTAATGGTTTTAGAGCACAATATGGAAAGTAGCATGGACACCCAGAAGAACTCAAGAAGATGGGGAGACTTCATCTTTCATACTTCAGACATCTTATTAGGAGAAACCAGTTCCTGGAGAAGGATACCATACTTGGTAAATGGACCGTCAGCAAAAAAAAGAGGAAGAATCCCCAAGAGATGGATTGTCACAGTAGTAGTAGCAATGGGCTCAAGTGTAACAGTGGCTGTGAGGATGGCACAGGACCAAGCAGTGTTTCGTTTTGTTGTTCATAAGGTTGTTATGAGTTGGGGCAGACTAGATGGCACTTAACAGCAACAACAATAGTTAGTAATGTTGTTAAGTGTTGAGTCGGTTCTGACCCATAGCGACCTGTATATGGTTTCCAAGGAGCAGCTGGTGAGTTTGAACCACACACCTTGTGTTTCAAACCGACTTTGAAGTTCAGTGCATTAACCCACACCACTAAACCAGAACTCCATTAGTAATATATACTACATTAAATGTTGTAACAAACATGTTGATGTGTTGTCATTCTCAGATGTTCATTAGCAGATGGTGAATGTCGTGACTTAATGTTCGAAACACTAATATATAGCAGACTATGAAAACTTTATTTAAAGGTATTTGACTTAAGTCAGAACCATCTTTCAATGATGTCATGTGAAACGAACCCCGTTATAAGTCAAGGCTATTTGTACTATGATGCAAGCATTATACAAGTTTCTAAGGATAACAATTTGAGGAATCCATGGATCCTGCTCTCAGGGGAGAAACTTACAATCTCATTATAATATGTTGTATTCTTATTTACTTAACATACATTTACTGAGTGTATGCTTCCCTGAATTCAGGATAAAAGGTGAGAGGGAGTAAAATAAGGGAAAAGTTGCTTTCTGCTTTAATGGTACACACGATTTAGTAAAGAAGGTGGATATTAATAAAATAATCATACAAATAAATCATTATCCATAAAGCAAGGTTATGAAGGAGAGGAACTGTCGTGTAAGTGTGCGATAGGGGAAAAAGATCTCAAAGAGCAAGAAAGATCTTAATGACCAAAAATAAGTTGAGATAGATGACATAGCAAAAGTGAGTAAAGTGAAAGGGGTCCAGGTGAATATATAAAGTAAAGCTCAACAGAAGGCAGGGTCACAGATAAATTTTTGGAAGTCATCTCATAAGTGTTCAAGCTCTCAATCTGGAATATGAATAAAACCAAAACCATTGTCATTGAATCAAATGACAGCAACTCTACAGGAGTGAATTGTTATTGTTGTTGTTAAGTGCCATCGAGTCGGTTATGACCCATAAAGACCCCATGTAGGGTTTCTGAGGAGCGGCTGGTCAGCTTGAACCACTGACCTTGCGGTTCAAACCAACCTTGCAGTCCAGTGCATTAACCCACAGTGCCACACAAGGACACCATAAGAGAGAGTAGATCTGCCCTATAGGGTTTTCAAGACTGCCTTCTGACCCAAATTGCCACAATCATATCTTGGGTGGTAGGTTTGACGAATGTTTAGCAGCTTAGAACTAACCATTAAGCCACCAAAACTCCTTAAAACACACACAACGTGACTAAAGTCAGCAGTGCACCATGTTCACACTCTGTCACAGCAGATACAAAGTGTGTTCTCTCAGCGCTTCCATTTTACTCTGTGGCAAGAAATTCCAAGTATTTTCCATTGAAAAATAGAAATAAAAACTAAATTCACAGAAACTACTTCATACTAAAAGAATTCATTTTTGAGTACGAGATTAAGGAAGTAATTACCAGAAAATTACCAGGACATTTTTTGGTGGACAAAAAGCTGGGGTAATCATATGGTGGTTAGTTGAGAAATTTTGTTAACAGGAATGGTGGTGGTGGCATTAGGTAGTTAGAACAAGGAAAGAAATAGGTCTCAGGTCATTCTAGGTATGGCCTGTCTAGGCAGACAACAACCCAAGCTTAACAAGGAATTTTCTAAAAAGAGGAGTGGGGAAGAGTGAAGATTGTTTGCCAAAGGAATTGAAGTAAGGGGGTGGGAGAGGGAAGATACTATTGTAAGGAAAAATCAGTTAATTAAGAGGGGCGGGTGAAGGGGGAAACCATTGTAAGGAAAATAAAGTTAGCTGATTATAAACTGAAACTGAGGAAGCAGAATTCACAGAATTGTATATGGACTGTTTCCCAGGGCACTCATACAGCACTCCCTTGAAAAGGGGCATATAAAGAAGAAGCCAAATTTTACTGGGCTCCGCCTCCTTTCCTTCTGTGAGGTGGATGCCCCATTACCTATCTCTATAAGAACATCTCTGATAATAAACCTATCTTTCAGTTCCCTAAGCCTTTAATCTTTCTAATATCTTTTGCACAAAATGAGTGTGCTATGCCTTTCCAATGTTTTGGAAAGAGAGTTAACACTTGCAGGGATTATATTTAACCATGACAGTGCAGTGATGGTGGTATGCCACCAGTCAGTTCCAATTCATATCTACCCAGTTTAGGGTTTCCAAAGCTGTAAGTCTTTACAGGAGCAAAAGGCCTCATCTTTCTGCCATGGAGCAACTGTTAGATTTGAACTACTGACCTGGCACTTAGCAGGCCAGCTCATAATCTGCTATGCTATCAGGGCTCCCTATGAACAGGTTTAGCTGATATCAATTTGTAGTTATCATTTGTTGTTATTGTTCTTAAGTGCCGTTGAGTTAATTCCGACCCATAGCAACACTGTATAGGGTTTCCAAGGAGCAGCTGAGCTTGAACAGCCTACCTTGCAGTTCAAACAACTTTGCAGTCTGACGCATTATGATACCATTAATTGCTACCTACCACATCAAAACCTTAGTAAGTCTGTTACATCCATAAAGTTATGCTTAGGGGAATTTTGGAGAAAAGATCTTTCGTCCACATCTGGGGTAATATTCATTCTTCTGAACAGGGTGGATAGTGTGGGTGGTATTTTAGGGATAGTAAATAATATACAAAGCAGACAACATCCGAAGAATCAGAAACTCATAGCTAGAAGTGACTAGGAAAAGCTTAAACTATACCCCTTCCTTCTACAACCACACTAAACCCCAAGTCCTACAGACACAGAGTACAGTCAATGAGTTTTCATCAAAACAAAAATAAACAAAAAAGACAGACTGCTTTATCTGACATCTTAGATCTTAGTTTACACATACTTGTAAAAAAAAAAAAAATTGAACAATAGTATTTAACCCAAAAAAACCCAGAACCAAAATAAAAACAAAAACCATAAGTTCACCTTCCTATAGTGCCCAGACAGCTTTTCAATTTGAAAAGCAATTGAAAAGCGAGACAGAAGATGTGATGAAAGGTTGCAAAATCTATCATGAAAGTGTATAAGGTGATCAGAAAGTGAAAGATCAAGTCCAGCACATTTCACATTTAAAGGATGACTTTCCAGAGGTGCCTAGCCAAAAACTTAAAAATCAGAGAATCCTGAAAGAGGCATGATGAAGAAGTCAAAAACTGAAAGAATATTCAGATAGGAAGTCTTTGTTAACAGTGTCAATTTTATTGAAAACATCAATGAGAGTTATAAATAAGGCCTTCAGTTTGGCAAGTGAAATCCAATGGTGATTTTTACAAGAACAATTCAAATGGAATGGCTGAGTCATACCGTAAATTAAGTAGTAAATGAGAGGTTTTTAACATGAGGCAGAGAAGATAGGTTACTTACTCTTGGAAGTTACAGAGGGATAAAGGGAAGAAAGAGCAGGTAGCAGTTGAGAGAGAAACAGAATGTATAAATGAAAAAATGAAGAAATCATGGATATATTTATTGTAGACCAAGGAAAACAACACAAGAAAGGACCAATTAAGAATTCAAGGAGCAGAAGGTATTTGACAGCATAGAGGACATGGAACAGGCCCACAGGTGAAGGACTGCCAGGGGCAGGAGAAGCCCTACATTCCCTCTATCTTAGTAAAGAGATAAGAAGGTTGGAAAGCTGGGTAGGCATTGAATGACTGTGAGGCCCCAGTCTTCTCTGGGAAATCTCAGGTTAAGTTACCTGCTGACAGCTAGAGGCATAGGGATGGGCTCAGGCATGAAAGAACTAATAAAGTAAAATTTTATGGGAAATTGGATCAACTAGAGAGAAGTAAAAGAATCTGTGAGCATAATGTGAATGCATTAAATACTACTCAATTGTGCACCTTAAAATGATTAATTTTATATGTGTTTTATCTCAATTAAAAAACAATTATATTAGTGAACTAAAAAGAGAGACTGTAAAACATATAATCAAGGTTAGTGAGAGGTAACAGGAAAATCAGAATGAAAAAAAGAAGTAGAATGCTTAAGGACCATGTATTCTGCCAAATGTATGATGGTTCTGTTTTAACTTTACTGACCTGAAAAAAATCAAGACTAAAATGTGAGTTTATCTTCAAAGGCAGGCCAAGAGAAAAAGCAGCAGTGCAGGCAAAATTATGAAATGTGCAAAAGGCAAAACTGTATTTGGAAATTATGCTTTTAATCAGAGGAGGAAAAGATAGGTCTGGTAAATGAAAATAATCGGTTTCGTCCCTTTGAGAATGAGAAGAATTCATTTGACTTATTCCCAAGGATGTCAAACTAATGATGAAACCCTCCTTTTGTATGATTATTTGAAAAATAATGACATGTCCAGGTTGATATGAAAGTTAAGGCTATCCTCTGAGACAGCTCTGGCAAGATTTGTGGATGTGGGATGTTCTGCAGTAATAAGAGTCATCTGTTCTGCCTGGAACATGAAATTCCAGGAATGAAGAGGAAAATAGGATGCATCTTTGCATGTCAATATCTTCCTTACATGGTAATATCTCTTAAGGATGAGTTGCCTTTTATCTTAAATCATCCTGTTGTGGTTTTGAGTAGAGGTATCCCATTTTTGGAGTCCTAGTGTGGTGCTGCAGGATAATGCACTAGACCACAAGGTCGGTATGAGTCACAAGGTCAGCAGTTCAAATCTACCAGCTGCTTTTTGGTGGATTTGAATTGTTGACCTAGACAGGGTCTCTATAAATTGGAACCTACTTGAGGGCACTTAACAACAACAATAACATACCATTCTTGCTTCCTTACAGAGAGAATAGAAAGACCCCTTCTTTAATGTTTCCCTTTATCTCCAGTTAATGTCCTTCTACCAACACTCATGAAAAATTTCATTGTTGAGAAATTCTCTGTTCTAGAAAAGATGATAGAGAATTATACTTTAGTTCATTTCAACAAGCTAACAATAACAAAAAAAAATCATGAAATGCAACTGCCTTTTTTTTTTTTTTTTTTAACTTTATTCCTTGTTCTCCCTTCTCTTATGAAGGAATCAAGATTTTTATGTATCCACAAAATCGATGATATCATAGAAGGCAAGAAGGTTGTCCACAAGCAGTTGTAGATTCAAAAGGAGTAATCATTTTTTTCTCTCTCCTTAAATATTTACAACCTAGTTGCACAGAAAGTAAAGCAAGTTTAGTATTTGAATAACTTATTATCTCCCATTCTACCAACTCCAAATGGGGCTTATATCTAGTTCTAATAAAGGGAATTATTTTGGTGCTGGAAGTTAGTGGTGGTCTTGAACTCTGGAGTCAATTCCAACTCATGGAGACCTTGTGTAGACTTTTCAAGATTAAATCTTTACAGAAGAAAGCCTCATCTTTCTCCCTCAGACTACCTGGTAGATTCAAACTGCTGACTTGGAGTTAGCAGCCCAACTCATAACCCACTATAATATCAGAACTCCTAAAGCATTATATTGTTTTTAAATGCCACTGCGTCTGTTCTGACTCATAGATCCTATGCACAACAAAACAAAACATTGCCCATACTCACAATTGCTGCTAACCTGAACATATTGCTGCTGTTACTGTACCTATCCATTTTGTTGAGATATCTGTTGTTTCGCTCTCCATCCACTTTACCAAGTATGATGTTCTTCTCTAGGGTTTGATTCCCTCCTGATAATATGTTGGACATATGACAGATGATGTCTCACCATCTTGGTTTCTACAGATAATTTTGTTTGTACCTCTTCCAACAAAGATTTGTTTGTTCTTCTGGCATTCCATGGTATTTTTAATATTATTCTGCAACACCATAACTCAAATCAATTCTTCTA
>NW_006408586.1:11722856-11742458 GCF_000296735.1 Chrysochloris asiatica
TTTTGTCAAACACCTCTTCTGCGTCAAATGATATAATCAGGTGGTTCTTTTCCTTTTTTATTGTTTATATGGTGGATTACATTGATTTTTTTCCTCCTAATATTGAACCATCCTTGGCATGAATCCCACTTGGTTATGATGTATTGTTATTGTTTGTTTGTTTGATATGTTGTTAAATTCTATTGGCTAGAATTTTGTTGAGAATGTTTGCATCTATGTTCATAAGGAATATTGGTCTAAATTTTCTTTTTTAGTGATGTCCTTCCTTAATTTTAGTATGAGGATTATGCTCACTTCATTAAATGTATTGGGGCATTTTCCATCCTTTTCTATATTCTGGAATAGTTTGAGTAAAATTGGTGTCAGATCTTCTCTGAATGTTTTGTAAAATTCACCAGTAAAGCCATCTGGGCCAGTATTATTTTTGTTGGGAGTTTTTTGATGAGCTGATCATTTTCTTCATTTGTTACAGGTCTCTTCAAGTTTTCTATTTCACTATGTGTTCGTTTTGGCAGGCTGTGTTTTTCTAAAAATGTATGCATTTCCTCTAGATTTTCAAATTTGTTAGAGTACAACTCTATCTTTTTATTTCCGTTGGTTCTGTTGTGACATCACTCATATGGTTTCTTGTGCGTGTTATTTGTGACCCCGTATAGGGTTTCAAAGGAGCTCTGGTAGCATAGTGGTTACGAATCGGGCTGTGAACTGCAAGGTCAGCAGTTTGAAGCTACCAGCTGCTCTGTGGGAGAAAGATGGGGCATTCTGCTCCCGTAAAGATTTACAGCCTTGGAAACCCTGTACAGGTTCGCTATGAGTCAGAACTGACTCCATGGCACACAGCTATAGGGTTTCAAGGAGCAGCTGGTGGATTTGAACCACCAACCTTATGGTTAGTAACCCAGTGTTTATTCTACAGCACCACACCAGGTATCCAGTAACACATATAAGATGCATGGAATCCTAACAACAAAGGGAACTATGCAGAGAAGGTACATTGAACCACTGTAGGAAATTGATCAGTTTTACCATTCCACTTGGCTTAAAAAGAGCCAATCCCAGAGCTGAGGGGTAGTAGAGAGTACCTCACTACCATCAAAAAGAACCAGGGATGGAATGCATGCTTTGGACTCAGGGACACTCTGCTGAAAACCTCCTAGACATAGGAAACAGAACACCAACACTATAGCCAATAGCAGTATCAGACAGCAGGTGCCAGGAGATTGGCACATCATGGGGTAGAATAGGCTTCCCAGTCCACAGAGTGAGGCAGCTTTGGTGTGCTTCCTTGACCATGGAGTCAGAGAGCTGAGAGCTTTTAAACAGAAGGCCTCATGGTGGATTGGGTTCCTCTGGGCACTTGTTAGTGAGTCTGAAGAGCTTTGTAACACTTGTCCAAGCAGGACAGAATGCCAAGAGCAAAGAAGAGAATTTCCAATGGGTCCAAGAGAAGGCTTGTTCCCAGGGGGCATGCACATCAGAGAAAAAGGTCTGATTGTGTGCATAGCCAAGAGGAACAGAGAGGGCTGCCCTGCACAGAAGAAAACGATGTGCTCTACAATACAGGGGAGCTTTCCAGATCTACATGTTTCCTGATACTGATCTTAAGATTTAGCCTGTTGGACTAATTTGAAGTTGTACTATTAGTTCCTTAAATAAATCACTTTTAACTTTAAGCATGGTCTTTGAGTCTGTGTGGTCATTGCAACTGATTATCAAATCCCTAAGAGACAAAGAGAGTGTTGTGAAAGGGAGAGCTGATGTCAGAATTGATGAAAAGGAAAAAATAAAGGGCGGGTTTAAGAGTGAAGGAAACCACTTTGGGCCGATGTTTGTTTCTCTAGATTCTCTTCCCCTGCTCCCCATTCCTGAAATTAGATGAAGTACAATGCCACCACACAGTTTTGAAAATTATCAACTGAATCTGAATTACATAAAAAGTTAGTAGAGCTAGACATTGAATTTATTCATTCTAGTACTATAACATTTACTAAGTGCTGAGATAACGAGCAAGAATATATGATGAGTGTAAAGTCCTGAATTAAAGCATGGGATCTGTACTCTATGCTTCTCTTTGACATCCTTGTCTCTATCTCTTTCACTACCCTCTCTTTTATACCTATTGTTTTCCTTTTGCATTACTATTTTCCTCTCATTTCTGCTCTCCCTTCACAAAAAGCTTTTCAAGTCTAGAAATGCTTAGCTTGGAGATGTAAGACAAGCTAAGACTGTTTTCCAGAGTATCCAGCTATATTGTCCACTCTGGCTACTCCATGGCTACTGAGTTGACTCAGGACTACAATCATCCCTGGAGGCTCCAGTCTCAGCCCCAGTGTTCAATATGGCTTTGTTTCAAATATATGTACAAACGCATACACACACACACACACACACAAAGATGAATTCAAAAAGCTCCTGGAAAATTCCATTTTTCCCACAAACTTTTTGAATCCCCTTATATGTTTATATAGTTGATCCACTGTATGGATTAAGGATGCCAACCTCTTACAGAGTCAAAACTCCATGCAATTTACAGTTGACACGGGAACAACATGAGTATGGGCTTGGGCCCATTTGTACATGGATGTTTTTCTCCTGTTTTTGTTGCATTGAGTTCAAATTTTAAGTAGATACTAGCAACACTTGAGCACACTTCAATGTTGTTGCTGTTGCTCTTAAGTGCTTTCAAGTCAGTTCTACTCATAGTGACCCTCCATAGAGTTTCGAGGAGTGACTGGTGGGTTTGAACCACTGAACTTTCAGTTAGCAGTTCAGTGTTTATCCTACAACTACACACATACACACACATATATATACTGACTTATTTTCACTTTTATTTTTATTTATATATTTAAATCCTTCATTAAGAGAATGGGTCAATATTTAAGTGACATCTGAAAATTTTAGCACTATTATCTGTAGTGCCCAAAGAGTTTTCCGATATGACTTAAATATTGACCCACTCTCTTGATGAAGGATAAGATGTGCCAAGTGATTTTTCTATCTGGAGACAAGAGACACTGCTGTTAGAGAATAAGATTTATCTTTCTCAGAATGAGATTTTAGCAAGAAAGAAGATTTCACTAGTAAATTGTAAAATGTATTGGACTCTGCTTCTCTCTTATAGAAGTAAAATTTTATCTGGGAAATGGATTAGCAAAAATAAGTCTTAAATTCATTTAGTGTCATTCTTATCCACAAGGTAATCCTAACATGATTTAACACTCTCAGATCCATGGCAGAAGGAGTTAACTGTGGCTCAGAAAATGTTTCCTAACCTCATTGGTCTCCTATTAGTTCCAAACTCCCCCATGTATCAGTTCTCCTCTGTAAGGGAGCTTCAAAAATTTCATAGAAAATTTTCAATTAAAAGATGATCGAATTTTTCCATGAACTTTTGGAAGCCCCCTCATATTTGTAATTGCCCCTCAATTTCACATTCAAGCATAAATGCAAGATTGATAGAAGATAGGAACGGTAAAACTGAATGGACCCCTAACCACCATAAGTTTTCCATGAAAGCTGGAATCTGGTGTAACAAGTAATTCAAGCTCAAGATCTCAAACAAAACAGTCTCACTAAATAGGAGCAAATGACACAAATACAAGAGCCATGTTCAAAAGTCTTGTTGCATCAGTTTTTTTGGTTTTTGTTTTTTCAGAAAAACTTGACAAGAGTTTCTTTGAAGCTCAAAGGAATAGGAGCCTGAGTATTACCCAAGGCCAACCTAAGTATTGACAATTTCTACTCAGTTTGACCTAGACATTCAAACATTCTACTATCTATGTACAAAGACTGTGTGCTTTAAAAATATTTTTGCTGAATGAATGAATAAACTAGGAATTAATCATACTTTTACCCAAAAGTCTGGTCACCCCATGTTCTTCCAATCCCATTATCCTGGTACCACTTACTAGTAGCACTACTGAGAAATTAGAATGGAATAATTTCAAATATTCCAGTCATTTTTCTGAACTTGTTCAGTTTGTTTTATAAATTCCTTCGGCTTTTAATTGTAGAGGCTTTTAATCTCTACAATTAAAAGCCAAAGAATTTATAAAAGAAATAGGATTATTAAGCAAACACAAAAAATAAGTCCTCCCTCTAGTAATCATCCAAGTTCTAGAATGAAAAGAAAATTGAAAGTACTTTTTCAGTTCACACCTAGGGACTGAGCCTAAAATTACAATTAGATAAGTAATTGGAAGTCACTGACCCTGTTCTCATACCAAAATAGTTCTTACAAATCCATCACCTAGTTCTGTAAATACTCAGTTCTGGGAGATTCTAATGTACTGAATCACTTGGATGTGGTCTACCACATAAAGCTAAATAAAACTAAATATGCCACTTGCTCTTTATAAAATCATTCCTCTCTAGCAATTCTTTAAAAGTAGAAGTCTATCTTTCTTGGCAAAGGTCAAAATTCAAAGATCAAATCAAAGATTCTTAGCTGCAGGACTAGACCTTCTCTCTCCTTCCCTAGGCCATATGTGCACACAGCTCAAAGGCAGTTAGGTGAGATTTATAAATGAATCTTCGGAATTTCTAGGAATACCACTAGAATATGCCTGTAGGTTTTTGCTTCTGATGAAAAATGTGGAATTGATCCATATAACAGAATTGTATCTGTGTATAATTAAGAACCAGAGTTTTCCTCCCCAAAAGCAATGTTTTTTTTTTTTTCCCTTTTCTCTCCCTATCCCCCTCCCCAGCTTTGTTTCCTTATACATTCAGTTTTCCTCTTTCCTTGGTTTCTTTTTTTTATACTACATAAACAGTTAATAATTATATCACTCATAGAAATGAAATTAACTGGGGGGAAATTACATTCAAAAGGGTGATTTAGCATACTTTATGACATGTGTCAGGCACATAATACATATTGCTTCTGTTTTTCTTTCCTATCTGAGCTCCAGGTTACTACAATGTTTGAACTTTATCTATCTTTTAGCTGAAGGACTATTGTGCTGCAAGTACTTCATGTTCTGTTCAAAAAGTTGACAGAATAAAGATACTATTTGTATATATTTTTCAAATATACATTAATTTATTCTATTTTACTTGATGGAAAATACCTGCATTGGGAAAAAAATGTTCATTTTCTAAGACTATCAATAAAATATCTGATGCACACCTGATATAAATGGTGGGTTTATCAGTGATAAAATAAAACTGCTGTTTATAATGTAATACCAACAAGTATGTGGCAATCTTACCTTCTTACTTGTTCAATTATAAAGACTCAGTATTAACTGTCACTCTATGGGAAGCTAGTTTTTAGAATCTGTTTTAGTTTTCATAGTTCTTTTGCCCAGCAATAACTATATTCTGGTATCCCACTCTGACAATTGAGGTTGAATTCAAGGAAAACTGTGAATTTTGTCTTCCACATTGTTGATTCTCCTGTCCTTTAGTAAATCCAAAAGTTCAAGGATGTACCTATCCCAGTTTTCAGTACCCATTCCAACACAATTCATTTCTTTTCTTCATAAAATTAAATTACCAATCAGTAGTATTCATTTGGAGTTCTGGAGTGGTGCTGTGGGCTAATAAGTCAGACTGCAAAGTCATTTAAACTGTAAGGTCGGTGGTTCAAGCTCACCAGCTGCTCTTTAGAAACCCTAAATAGGGTCTCTATGGGTCAGAATCAACTCGACAGCACTTAACAACAACAACAACAGTATTCATGTGATGCTCTCAGAAAACAGTGTCCCACTTATTTCCTAACTTAGTGAAAATACTGTTTCAATTTGAATCCAGATAAGAGGAAGATGGAACCAAAGTTGTGCTCCCTGAGGAAGTGTTTTAGAATAAAACTTTAAAGACTTGTATTCAATTCAGAATAAATAGGTCACTCCCCTTCTGACTCCATGAGGGAAAACAAAACAAAACAAACAAAAATAGTATTTAGTCACAAGCACTTTTGTTTGAGTTTATCAACTTGCCTACTAAGAAACATTGGTATTTAAACATTAATTCTTGATAACAAAATTAAATTTTTCTTACACATACACTAATGAACCAAAATCATCTGCAGCAAAAGATTCAAACTTAAAAGTTTTATATGTTGCATTATTCAATGTCTAGATAGCAACAAAGGTAAGAATATGTTAATGCGATTTGTATCACATATTTTACAGGATATTTTTTAAATTCCAGGAGTCTACGTGCCACAAATAATCAAGTTCTGTACATCACAGTAAAATCCTTCAGCTGCTATTGAAACATAAGTGTAATTTCACACAGAAAAGAGATATTATCAGCAGAAGAAGATGCCTTAATGATTGTCTGTGTTCTTCAAAACTGACGGACAGGAGTGAGCTCTGATATCATTCTGTTTAGAAATGGCTTCATCCAAATCCAGCTGAACACCATTAATATTCACTTCCATGCAGCCATTGTAAAAGGCATTCACAGGCGTAGCACTGAAGGGAACATCTGTAGAAACAGAACATTAGACTTTTAGCTCAAGATTTTTAGCATCTTATATGCTTATAGTTAGGGAAATCATCCAGACTTTCCATTTCTAATCAAATTCTAATCCTGAAGGAAAAGTCAGTAATACAATTCTACCCAATAAACATTTATAAAATGACTCCTACTTGGTTCCAACTCATAGCAACCCCTGAGTGCTTTTGGAAATAGATCACCAGGTCTTTCTCCCAGGCGCATCGGAGTAGACTAGAACTTCCAAACTTTGAGTTAGCCACTGAGAGCATTAAGAGAATAGAGACTGTGGTGGTTCCATGGCGGAATTTTCCTCTTCCATGAGGAGCCTAGGATTTGATTCTCAGGCACAGCTACCACGTCAGTCAGTAGAGGTTTGCATGATGCTATGATGCTGAATATATTTCAGCAAAGCTTCCAGAATAAGAAGGACTAGAAGAAAGTCCTGACAGTATACTTCCACAATTCCGACAATGAAAACCCTGTAGGTAACAACAACAGTCTAATCTCAGGTTTTCCTTGAAATGGGGGGTCAACTCAATAGAAGCCAACAACAATGTATAAGGCACTGGGCTTGATAGTATATTGAGTATATCCTAAGTCTTAGTTCTCAAGTGCTGCTATAATAGAAATAATATAGGTGAGTGACTTTCATGAGAGCAAATTAAATTTTTTCACAGTTTAGGAAGCTAGAAGTCACAATTCAGGGCACCAGCCTAAAGGTGTTCTTGGCAATCTTGTGCCATGTATCTTTCCTCTGTGCTTGCTTGCTTGCTTAAAATCCACTGCTGTCAAGTTGATTCTGACTTAAAGTGACTGAATATAGGGTTTCTGACACTGTAAACCTTTACTGGGGCAGACAGCCTCATCTTTCTTCCTCCCTCGGAGAAACCTTTGACCTTGCCTAACCCACAGCACCACCTGATCTTTTTATACCTCAAAAGAAAGAGAATTAAGACATGTCCTAACTGATACTTTCTAATTAACATAATAAAGAAAACCCATTCCAAAATAGGAATTATAACACATAGTTTTGAGTGGCACAATTCCATATCATAGCACTCTGATTTCCACCCAAAGTTAAGATAAACCAACATTCCTGAAAAGAAAACATCTTATTCTTATCTGTGATATTGTATTTTGTTATCTCATCTTCAGATTTGAACAGTAGTTTAATCATTATCAAATTACTTTTTCAACTCCAAATTATAGTTACTCAGTTATCTCAAATATCTTTTATTATTGCTGGAATAAAAGTGGTGGTGGTGGTGTGCCATGGAGTTGGTTCCTACTCTTACCAGCCCCGAATAGAGTTTCCGAGGCTATAAATCTTTACGGAAATAGAAAGTCTCAACTTTCTCCCACAGTGCAACTAGCAGATTCAAACTGCTCATTTTTCAGTTAGCAGCCCAATGTGTAACCACCATGTTACCAGGGCTCCAAAGAAATATTCTGCTGAGCACATAATAGTAGATCAGGATAGGGAATTCACTTTTAGGTAATATTTGATGTTTTAAAAAAGAATAATTTTAATCATTCCTCAGTGCATCGTTTAGACTCATTTTAGGGACTTAGGATCTTTCTAAACTTTTATTCTTTTTGAAAGTTAATACTTAAGCAACACCCTTGAATTCCTAAGAATGATGGCTCATCTTAAAAACATCTGCCCCTCTGCTTGCTTCCTCTTTTTTTGACATCTCCTTTCCATGAATTTTAATGCACAATTTGCATTCGTCAGTCCTTCCTTATTCTTCCTCTTCAGCATCTTATGCAAAAAATGTCTGATGCAAATTTTCACCTCTAAGTTAACAGAGTAAATAAAGTTCAGACTCTTCTATGCACTCATAGCATTTTTAAGAAGCCCTTTCAATTTCTGGATGACTATCATTGATTATGGCACTGTTATGGAATATTCAGGATCATCAATTTCCTCTGCTAACTGGCACTATAGGATAAGCATTGAGCAGCTTTTTCCACAGTGCCAAACCCCCAACTGCTCCTTGGAAACTCTAAAAAGGATCAATATGAGTCTCATTAACATAACGAAGAAAACCCATTCCAAAAAAGGATTATAGTCACACGTTAGGATTTACAACACATAGTTTTGATTTAATACAACAACAACAATTCCTAATATGCAATTTTGATATTAATAGAATAATATCCAGCCCATAATTTATACTCTAAATATTTCACTTTTCAGCCTTCTTCCATTTTTCTTCATTCTTTTTCTAAACACATCTTGCCTGCAGTTAGCCCTCAGTTCTATTGCTGCTAGAATTTTGATATTTTGAGCTCTTTCATTGTTGGATATCCTACAATTACAATCAACTAATTTGCAAATAATACAGTAGGTATTCAGTATATAATTAATTCATTTGAACTGTAATTATACTTCCTAACATATATACCATACATTGCTACCAATCTAGTCCAAGCACTTCAGCATTCTTATCTGTATAATGGAGAGAATAATAGTACCTATCACAGAATTATTTGGCAAATCAATGAGCTGACACATTTGAAGACAATGCTAAGACTTGTATAGTTGTTGTCACTGCAGTTATTATTATTGCTTCTTCACCTGGTCTACTTTAACAGAATATAAACTCATCTCAACTGCATCTACTTTTTCTTCTCACTGATTCATCTCCACCCATTGTGCAGAGTGGATTTTTTAAAGCTGTAATATTACTATTTTCACATCATTGTCTAAAATTTTTCAATGATTCCCATAACTCTTATTATAAAACCATGACCCAATTCACAAACTCCTCATCCACCCAGTTTACAGCTTCATCCTGTACTACCATCCCCTTGCTCACTTTGCTTTTACCATGCTAATCTTCTATGAGTTCCTCAAGTGTGCCAGCTCCTTTCCACTCTGCCACATTTTATTTGTATATGAACCTAAATATTCATCTCATCACCTTATTAATCTTTCAGATATAAGACTTATTATATCTTCCTCATTTCTTTAGAGCCTTTCCTGGACCTTACTGAGCAGGTCAAGTCCCTAGTCTCAGGATCTCAAAGCAATTCACACATCTCCTTCATAGGAGTAAACACAATTTTAATAATTTAGATTTTTTAAAAATCCATGGTT
The DNA here is from genome assembly GCF_000296735.1 of Chrysochloris asiatica. Lineage (NCBI taxonomy): Eukaryota > Metazoa > Chordata > Mammalia > Afrosoricida > Chrysochloridae > Chrysochloris > Chrysochloris asiatica. The sequence continues at coordinate 11,732,410 of NW_006408586.1, forward strand.
TAACGTCTGCCTCTCTCACTGGACTGTAACTATTTTAATGACAGGAGCAATATCTATTTGTTTACTACTGTATGCAAAAGAAGGAATCCTGGTGGCATAACTTTAGGCTGCTAACCAAAATATCAGCACTTTGAACTTAACAGTTGTTCCACAGGAGAAAGATGAGGCAGTTTGTATCTGATTTACAGCCTTGGAAACCCTATGGAACATTTCTACTCTGGTGTGAGCTGGAATCAACTCAACAGTGGTGGATGAGTGGGTGTCCAGAGGGCCTAACACATAGGTTCTTAAGAAATATGGGTTAATAATGAAAAATCAATATTGAACTCACAAAGTTATGGTGAGGATGAGATGAAATAATAGATCTCTTCTGGTTAGACTAGATGAATATGGCAAAATTTGGTCAGTTTAAGTTCATGCTAAAGAAACAAATACAACAAACTAACAGAAATGTATAAGTAAAACATTCAGTACAAGCTCTCAGAAAAATAATAATGGATACTGAAATTTTATGTTCCTAGAAGATGCCATTGTAGTAAAATTACATAATGAAAGTGCTACAAATTTTATTTAAAATATACTTTAGAACTGAAGAAAAATTAAGCAGATACCTGGAATGCCACCCAGATAAGTGACCACTGGTCCTTTCATTGCTATGTCCAAGATGGCAAGTTGACTTTGAAGATCTTCAGAGAAGGTGGCATCTTTTTCAAATGTATTCCACAGCTCCAGGTTGTGTCTGTTGACTTTGAATCCCAGATGGGATTGTTGACTGGAACACAAATCTACTGCTTCTATTCGAGATATCACTGTACTTTCAACAGACACCAGGACATCCTGAGAAACAGAGCAAAGACCAATATATGCAAGTACTAACAGTAAAATCAAGAGCTCTGGTAGTGTAGTGGGTTACCCACTGGGCTATTAACTGCAAGGTCAGCAGTTTGAAACCACCAGCCACTCTGGAGGAGAAAAGGTTTTCAGCTCCCATAAAGATTTATAGCCTCTGAAACCCTATACAGGAACACTGTGAGTCGAAACTGATTCGATGGCACACAGTCAGCCAGTCAAAATTAGTTTGGAGTCCTGATGTGTCACTATAGGATAAACACTGGACTGCTAACCACAAGGTTGGTGGTTCAAACCTACCAGTCACTTCTTAGAAACCTTCTATAGGGTTGCTATAAGACAGAACTTAAATCAACAGCACTTAAGCACAACAAATAATAATATCATTTAAGAGTGATGTTGTTGTTGTTGTTATGTGCCGTGGAGTTGGTTCCGACTCATAGCGACCCTGTACAGGGCTTCTGAGGCTATAAATCTTTACGGAAGCAGAAAGCCTCATCTTTCTCCCGCGGAACAGCTGGTAGTTTTGAAATGCCAACCTTGAGGTTAGCAGCCCGATTCGTAACCACTACGCTGCCACAGCTAGAATTTCAATAAAGAAAAAAAAAGTTTCATAGTCTCTAAGATTAAATAAAAACTCAGTATTATTAATCATTTAAGAGTATAGATTAGGTTTACAAATCCATAGTTGGCTATGATTTAAATATATGATAGCTTCTGAAAAACAAATAAACCAACAGAGCTGTTTGACAAACATGAAACATAAAGTACATCTAAAGTATGATTTTTCTGTCTGTGAAGCTTTTGAACTTTATAACCATAAACTTCCTAATTTCAGAACAGACATATGAAAAATGAAAAAGAGCAGATCAGTTCCGTTTGGAGGAAAAGGCTTGGAAAACATTAAGTTGTTTAGTAAGTACACATAAGAAATGCCTGAAAATATCGTTTGTGCGATGCAAGCAATCCTGTAGATACAGAACAAAGTCAGTGAAACAGCCCTAAGCGAAAAAAACTAGACATTCCTAGTAATAAATTACAAAGGATTTGCCAGAATTTCTCAAAAATGGAAAATGTATTAATTTTTTTACAACCCTTTCAAATTGTTGATATGGCTTCTACTCAACTTGTTGAAGATAATCTATACACATAACTTATATTTGTGCAGAGAAAACTAAAACAGTAAGAGAGAAGAAGCAAAATTGAAACTAGGGAGACCAGCATTGCTAACCTCCTCTTTGTGGTGTTTCTAAGATGGTAGAAAGATTATCTGAAGTGCATATTCAGGACGCTTAGATACTTATGTTAATTTTTTTTTTTTAATTATGCTTCATAAATATAAGTTTATTTGGGAAAATCTGTTACTTGTGTACATGTCCTGGCTTGGTACAGCAGGTTAATGTGCTGGACTACAAAGTTGGTTTGAACCACAAGGTCAATGGTTCAAACTCACCAGCTGCTCCTCAGAACCCTATACATGGTCACTATGAGTTAGAACTGACTCAACAGCACTTAACAACAACATATCCATCAAAGGTGGTCAGTTGAGACAACATCCAATGTGTGTGGAATAGTGCTATAAAATATTGTACATAGATTTTGAGAAGAGAATTTGACATGCAAAAAAATATGTCATGGAGACAACAATCAAAAACATAGCATGCATAACATCCTATGTGTTTTGAGGTAATAAGACCTTTGTAGATTGCTTATGGTTCTCCATCCCAACTATTCTGTGAAGTGCAAACACCACCCCTTAATTATTACCACAGGCATTACTGAATTGTTACAGGCCTCCTTCTGAAAGGAGTACATAAACCAACATTGGCATAAGCACAAGCTTGTTGCTGTAACTTGCTGGAATTCCCTGTGGATGACACATTGGCAGAACTATTAAGCCCTAATAAGAGTCTGAATAATACAGATCCTCTGTTAACATTCATGCTTCCTCTTATCCAATAGTTTCTCCTATTTGTGCTTCTAATTTCAAATTAGAGTTGCTAACATGAAGCCAAGTAGACTCATCATTTTCTCTTGCCTTTACTCATCTATTCCTGAGAAGAAAATACCGAATGCAAAGAAAAGCACAATTTTTTAAAAACATTTTACTATGCTTTAGGTGAAAATTTACACAGAAAATTAATTTTTCATCCAATAATTCATACACAAATTATTCCCTGACATTGGTCAAATTTCCATAATGTGTCGGTGATTTTCCCCTTTCCACCCTGGGTTTCCCATTTTCATTTGTCAAGTTTCCTTGACTACTGCTTACTTGACTTCTAATCGTAATTTTTGGGCAAATGTTGCCCTTTTGGTATTCAGAGTGAATTGTCCTAAGGAGCACATTCCTTATGGACACTGTTGTTTATTTTACAAGCCAGTAATTATTTGATAGAGAGGTGGCCTCTAGGAGTGACAATTTCCATGTAGCAATAGTCATGGAGTTCCTCTAGTCTCTTTCCGACCAGTAAGTCTAGTCTGGTTGTTGTTGTTTTTTTAAGAACTTGAGTTTTGTTCTACATTTTTCTCCCATTCTAAACATTCGAATGTATCCTTGGTCAGAATGGTTGGTAGTGGTAGCTAGGTACCATCAGTTCTTCTACTCTCAGGCTGTGGTTTATGTCAGATGTTCGGTTCTGTTTACGAATTTTCCATAGTTGTACCCCTTACATGCTCTATTATATTTATGAATATAGATGTAATACATACAAATATGTATGTAGAAAAATCCACAATTGTATCTGTAAGATATGTATTTGGGTGTAGTCCCATATTAAATCCCACACACATTTAGTATACATATATACTTATACACCCTCGGAAACCCTGTACAGGGTCGCTATGGGTCGGACCCGACCCGATGGCACTTAACAACAACAACAACAACAATATACTTATGTATCCAATCTCAAATTACTGGTTCTTACTACTGTTGTTTCAGGATTGTATATTCTATAGTATTTATTATACTTTGTTGTTGTTGTTAGGTGCTGTTGAGTCAGTCCCAACTCATAATGACCTTATGCAAACAGAATGAAACACTGCCTGGTCCTACTTGATCCTCACAATTGTTGTTATGTTGAGTCTTTTGCTGCTATTACTGTGCTAATCCATCTTGCTGAGGGTATTCCTCTTTTTCACTGACCTTCCACTTTACCAGTCATGATGTTCTTCTCCAGGGACTAGTCCCTCCTGATAATATGTCCAAAGTATGAGAGATGAAGTCTCGCCATCTTGGCTTCTAGGGAGCATTCTGGTCATACTTCTTACAAGGCAGATTTGTTTATTCTTTTGGTAGTCTACAGTACTTTTAATATTCTTCTCCAACAGCATAACTCATATGCATCTATTCTTCTATGGTCTTCCCTATTCATTGTCCAGCTTTTACATGTATATGAGGCTATTGAAAATACCATAGCTTAGGTCAAGCACATCTTTCTCCTCAAACTGTTATCTTTGCTCCTGAACACTTTCAAGAGGTCTTGTGCAGCAGAATTGCCTAATGCACTATATCCACCAATGTTTTGCTGCTATTCGTAAGGTTTTCAGTGGCTGTTAATGTGATCCCTTTCAGAGCAGTCAGTAGTGGTTGCCAAGTACCATCTAGTACTTCTATTTCAACATCATGGAGATGGGTTGCCTAGTGGTCCATTATTCTTTTGGACTAATTATTTCCATGTCCAATTTTCATCACTCTTCTTTTCTCCAGAGAGGGAGAGATAAGCAGTTGAACTTTAGATGGCCACTTGTTCATGAGCTTTTATAACCCCAGTAGCTACTCACCAAAGTAGGATATAGGATGTTGTCTTTGTGGACTACGTTATGACAATTGATCTTTTTGTTCTCTTAGACGATGGTCCTCAGCTCCCAGGCCCAGTGACTAATTTCCTCAAACTATGTGGTAATAGCTAAGAAGTTAAGTTTGCATAACTTTGTCCCCTGAATGTTCCACCACATTCATGAACACATTGCCAGAAAAGATAAATACCCATGCACAAATATCCTCTGTCAAACATACATGTAGTTGTGAGTATACGCCCACTTTCCCTCCCATACACATTCAACCTGCTTGTCTATCCATGAAACTACTCGTTGATCACAGTTGCTGCAGGATTATTTATAGAACAGTATTTACCTCTGTTGTCTTTAACTCTTGGACTTCTCCCAATGTTTGCACTACCTCCATCATTTGACTTCCAGCATCCCTCTTACTGTATTTCGTCTTCCCGTTAACCTAGGTTAGCACCTTCTAGCCAGTGATTTAACCTCCCTGTCCCTCTTACCCTTGGTAGCCATCCAAAGAATGCTTCTTTTCATGTGAAAACATTTTCTTGACTTTTTAAAAGTGGTCTCATAAAATATTTGTCCTTTTGTGACTGACTAATTTCACTCAAGAGTCCTGGTGTGGCACTGTGGGTTAATGAGCTGGACTACAAAGTCAGTTTGAACTGCAAGGTCATCGGTTACACTGAGCATAATGTCCTCCAGATTCATCCATGTTGCAAGATGTTTTACAGATTAATAATTATTCAGCATCACTGCACAGTATGCCATTATATGTGTGAGGGGGCTTCCAAAAGTCTGTAGAAAATGGAATGAAGAGATCATGGAATTTTCTATTAACTTTTTTGAGCCCCCTCGTATGTACCACAGTTTATTCATTTATCTGTTGATGGACCCTTAGGTTGTTTCCATCTTTTTGATATTGTGACTAATATCAAAATGAACATGCTGTGCATATGTCTATTCATGTCACAGTTCTTATTTCTCTAGCATATATACCTAAGAGTGGGCTTGCTGGATTGCACTGTATTCATATTGCTAGCTTTTAAGGAAGCACCATATCTTCTTTCATAGTGGTGGTACTATAGCACAAAACATTTCAACTAGGTATTGAATATATGAGAATAACTGTAAACATATTCATTTCTATTTTTGTTAGTACAGATTAATTCCCAGGATGCTTTAAGAAGTCCAGATAAGGGCGGCTCTCTATGTATTCTGTGATGGCTCTAAAACATTTGTGTGTGTCTGCAGAATCTTAGCTGTATGTAGTAGATACCATCCATATATCCCTCCTAGCCTTACTTTTCAGTTCAGGCCTTGAAAATAAAACAGCAAAATTTTTATAATAATGTACACTATCATATGTGCTTAATAAGGTGCTAGAAATTATTACAAATTCTTCACATGAGTTATTTCTTTTAATCTTAAAAATGACTCTTGGAGTAAATGTTGCTATTATATCCATTGTAAAGATGAAAAAAAAAAAAAATCAATTGAGTTTTAGAGTAAAGGTTACCTGAAATTTTCCAGAGATAGAGTCCACCAAAGACAAAGCAAAAGGCACTGTTTTACCAGAAACCAAGGCAAGCATAACACCAGTGCCTGTTGATGGGCGGATATTCAAGGTAACATTTATCTGCCAATCCTCAAAATTGGAAATGTTATCTGTTTAAAACAATGAAAACAGAAGCAGGTCAGCATACAGTTAAAGTATACTAAAAGGAATGATTACAATAAGGTTGACACTCAAAGTCATCTTTGTATAATACTTGAGAATTTAATACTATTTCCTCAATGACCTATACAACCTAGGAAAAGTTTCATAAAATGTAGATAAGAAACAACAAATGGAGTCCCATGAGTCTGTTGTTCATCTTAGAATGGAATGGTTCACGAGTTTTCCTTATTTGATCTTCAGCAGCTTTTCTGTCTAACCAAGTATTGACCAATGATTAAATATCAGAGTCGTCACATTTTTAAAGCACATTTTTAGAAAGAAGTGGTTCAACATATTTATTGTAATATGCTAAGGTAAAATTGGGGTTGAAATATACCAACAATACCACTACATTTTATACTATATAAAGGGATCAGTTTGAACAATGGGGAGGATAATTATATTATATATAATACAGAATATTATACATGTTTACAATATAAATATTATATATACATATATATGTTCTCCTGGTGTGGCACTGTAGGATCAACACTAGATTGCAGGCTGCAGGGTCAGCAGTTCAAATCCACCAGCTGCACCTCAGAAAAAGTATACAGAGTCACTGTGTGTCAGAGCTAACTTGATAGAACTTATCAACATCATATACAAAAATATATAGATATATATGTTGTGATATATATACACATATATAGATATATATATATATATTATCAACATATACATATATATAAAGATATGTTGTGATATATATATGATATAAACAATGTATATAATATTATCTTTATCTGTTGTTGCTTTTGTTAAGAGCCATTGAGTCAATTCCAACCCATAGTGACCCTGTATAGGGTTTCCAAGGAGCAGCTGGTGAGCTTGAACTACCAACCTTGCAGTTCAAATGACTTCACAGTCTGATGCATTAGTCCACAGCACCATACAAGGACTCCATGCCATTAAATTGGTTTCGACTCATAGTGATCATATACACAAGAGAATAAAACACTGCCCTGTCCTGTGCCAACCTCACAATCATTAATATGTTTGAGCCCACTGCTGTTGCTACTATGCCAATCCATCTCTTTGGGGGTCTTCCTAATTTTTGCTGACCCTCTACTTTACCAATCATGATATCCTTCTTCAGGGAGACTGGTCCTTCCTGATAATATGTATGAAGTATGAGCAACGAAATCTGACCATCCAGACTGTACTTCTTCAAACACAGATTTTTTTTTTTTTTTTTTGGCAGTCCATGGTACTTTTCTATTCTGCTCCAACTCCATAACTCAAATGTATCCATTTTTCTACAGTCTTCCTTATTCACTGTCCAACTTTCACAGGCATATGTTGTTGTTAGGTGCCATCGAGTTGGTACCAACTCATAATGATCCTATGAGCAACAGAATGCAACACTGCCAACCTCACAATTGTTGTCATGCTTGAGCTTAATAATGCTGCTACTTTGCCAATCCATCTTGCTGAGGGTCTTCCTCTTTTTCTCTGACCCTCCACTTTACCATACATGATATCCTTCTCCAGCAACTGGTTCCTCCTGATAATATGTCCGAAGTATGAGAGATGAAGTTTGGCCATCCTGGACTCCAAGGAGCACTCTGGCTGTACTTATCCCACCACAGATCTGTTGGTTCATTTGGCAGCCTATGTGACTTTTAATATCCTCCTCCAACATGCATATGAGGCTATTGAAAATATCAGGGCTTGAGTCAGGCACACCTTAGTCCTCAAACTGACATCTTTGCTGTTGAATACTTAAGGAACAAATTTTGTGCAGTAGATTTGCCTAATTGCAATACATAATTTGATTTCTTGGCTGCTGCTTCCATAGTATTGATGGTTGATCTGAGCAAAATGAAGTCTTTGAAAACTTCAATTTTTCTCCATTTATCTTGATATTCTGATGTGGTGTTGTAGGGTAAGCACTGGACTGCAAGGTCCGTTTGAACTACAAGGTTGACAGTTCAAATCCACCAGCCACTCCATGGACACCCTATACTGGGTCGCTATGAGTCGCAACCAACTCAAGAGCACTTAACAACAATAACAATCTTGATTCTATTTATTGGTCAAGTGGTAAGTAATTGTCAAGATGTATTGGTAATTACTAGTGATTGGACTGCAAAGGTTTGAAGCAAAGAGTAGTTGGAAAATATAGTCTTGGTGACAGAAATGATGTCAGAAATTGCATGACAGAATTTTGCAAGACCAAAACTTATTCATTGCAAATACCTTTTTTAAACAATATAAAAGATGACTATACTCATGGACCTCACTAGATGAAATACACAGAAATCAAATTGACTACATCTATGGAAAGAGATCATGGAAAAGGTCCAACTCATCAGTCAAAACAAGGCCACAGACAGACTATGAAACAGACCATCAATTGCAACTATATCTAAGTATACATAATAATGTATTTTTGTTGTTGGATGCTATTGAGTTGGTTCAAACTCAGCGACCCTGTATCAGGTTTCCAATACTTTTAAAATATTTTCAGGAGCATAAAGCCTCATCTTTCTCCTGCAGAGCAGCTGATGGGCTGGAAGCACCAACCTTGTAGTTTATATTCCAATGTTTCTCCTATGGAGTCATTGTGCTCCCAATTATGTACATGTATTAAAAAACATATCTTATTGTGTTTTACTAATGTAAAATAATATAGTAAGCTATACATAATGGAAATAATTATACGTTATTTAATTACACACATACACACAAAGAGCTTCAAAAAGTTTTCAGAAAAATTCTATTATCTTTCAATTCCACTTTTGTTTTTAAGCCACTCATGTATATACTTTATGTCACGAAATAGAATAGTGAGATTGTTAGGTGCTGACTCATAGTGACCCTACACACAGTAGAATGAAATACTGCCCAGTCCAGCATCATTCTCACAATCATTAAGCTTGAGCACAGTGCTGCTGTTACTGTGTCAATCCACCTCACTGAGAATCTTAATTCACTGACCATCCACTTTACCCGGCATGATGTCCTTTCCCAGGGACTGGTCCCTCCTGATAATATGCCTAAAGTATGAGAGATGATGTCTCTTTAGGGGCACTCTGGCTGTACTTCTTCCAACACAGATTATTTGTGTGATAGTAGAGAAACACTCTGTTGTCTGCAGTTAATATTGAAATTACAATCTTGTTCCATGATTCTCGTAATATTCACTATTCTTCATCTCAATTACTAGGTTAATGGCCCTATAAGAGTGCAAGCTATGGGAGGTACATGTACTTCTCAAATTTGTTCCCATAGTAGTCACTCAATAATTATTTGTTGAATTAATTTTCTTCCAAAACAGCTGGATTCGTGAGAAAAAATGAAATCTCCCTCATTTAACATGAAGAAATATATAATAACTAAAATAACAACTGGGGTCTCTGAAAGGATGAATGAAAATAATTTACCATTGACAAAATTTTCTTCCACTTAGCCACAATATTTTTGTTCTTTAATTTGACATTTAATGAACACAGAGAATTTGAACAGGTTCTTCACAGGCATGGTTCTACTACTAATTTGTGGTTACTTTATTTTTTAAGAGGGTGGTACTGAAGAAGTTTACAGCTGTTTCTCTTCATTTTGAGAACAAGGCACCAGGTATTGATGGAATAAAAATTGAAATCTTTCAAGAAAGTGAGACAGCACAAGAGGCACTCACTCATCTCTGCCAAGAAATTTGGAAAAAAACTATCTGGCCGACTGATTG
>NW_006408586.1:11743665-11745146 GCF_000296735.1 Chrysochloris asiatica
GGAAGACCCCCAACAAGATGGATCAGCCAGGTGGCATCATCGATGGCATCAAGTGAGGCAGCGGTAGTGAGGTTGGCCCAGGATCGGATATTGTTTCATTCTGCTGTGCATGGGGTCGCTATGAGTCGGTTCCAACTCGATGGCACCTGACAACAACAACTGAAGAAGTATAAATGCCTAGGTTAGTCTGGCCCTAAAATTCAGGATATTTTAGGATTTACATAACTTAGCATCAGTTGAATCCAATAAAGCCTGTTTCTTGCAACATAGCAAACTTTTGTCTTTTAAAACTATAAAATGAGCAAATATCTGAGACATAAGCTTCAAGTCAATGGGTTTTGTAAGGGCTATTTAAGACTCAGAACACAGGTGTTAAGTATACATTTGACAATTCAAAATTGATTCTTCCTTCTAAAAATGTGGCACAAAAAATAATTTACACCAACTGTTTTTTATTATTGAGTTGCAAAAACCTTTCACAAGATGGTAAAAAAACAAACAAAAATCAAAATGAAAACAAAAATATACTTCACAACCACAGCAAATTAATGTTTCCCATTATTCCTCATCAGCTCTAAGCTCACTATGTGCAATGCACATTAACTATGCATCTACATGACAGACACAGGCTAGGGAATTCTTTATTCTATTTGAAGCAGCTAATGCAAGTATAACCAAACACCAAGCTTCAGGTCATCTTTGTACACAAACTTTATAATGTGGGATTTAACTTTAAAATGTAAAATATAAAATCTACACAAAACTGATAAAAATCAAGCACAGAAATTTATAATCCAGGTAGGTGTGAAAGGGAATCTTGTTTCCTTTCAAATGCTTTATTCAGCTACAGAACAGTCAAACTGAAGATGTAAAGCTTTGTGATTAGTTTAAATTATACATTCTGTAGATACAATACCAATTTTAAAATTTACACATAGCCAGAAATATCGCCAGAAATATCACCATAGAAAGCATGTAAGTCCGTCTTCTGCCTCTAATGGAATGGAATACCTAAAATGGGGCTACAACGTGCCCAGTGAAGGAGGCTTCAGGTGGAGCCTCTGCATTACATAAGACCATAGGTGGAATCCTGAACCATATCCAGATACTTCTGAGGTGAGAAACTTCCACTTGAAAGGACAAGCTGACCAGCCTAGAGCAGCTAGAAGAACAGAAGATACTTCTTGAAAGAAAGACTGACAGGAAAAATACTAAACAACATAGGCAGTCTGACTCATTAGTACAACAAGCAAGTTGCTCACCCAGGAGACATCAAGCCAAGTGGTCAGATCCCCTCAGGGCAAACTTCCTTCCAAGACTAAGACTCAATGGGAATACACACACTGATTGGTGAACACGTTCGTCACCGATAAGGGAACGTGGGGGGAAAATAGCAATGAAGCTGTGAGCTAAGCCCTACAATGTTCAATAGACTCCTATGAACCCGGGTAGAAACCTGGTTGGCCAGAAGTGTGGCAAGA
>NW_006408586.1:11751131-11752251 GCF_000296735.1 Chrysochloris asiatica
GAATTGATTTCTTTGAATTGTGGTGTTGGAGGAGAATACTAAAAGTGCCATGCCTGACAAAAGAACAAATAGATCTGTTTTGGAAGACATGCAGCCAGAGTTCTCCTTAGAGGCCAAGATGGCTAAACTTCGTCTCTCATACTTTGGCCATATTGTCAGTAGGGAACAGTTGCTGGAGAAGGACGTCATGCTGGGTAAGATGGAGGGTCGATGAAAAAGAGGAAGACCCCCAACGAGATGGACTGGCCACGTGGCAGCATTGATGGACTCAAGTGTGGCAGCGGTAGTGAGGCTGGCCCAGGATCAAACATTGTTTTGTTCTGCTGTGCATGGGGTCGCTATGAGTCGGTTCTGACTCAATAGCACCTGACAACAACAACAACATCTTATATGTCATAAGCAAATCATTGCCATCTTTCTGGACCACCCTATGTTCCTTCTTTTGCAGCAAAAGAAAATGATCTCCTGGTTCCACTCGGGGTGCCTGGTCTGCTTTCCTAGTGATGAAGATCAGAGGCCAGCTAGAGAAGATACAGTCAAATATTACAACAAAATGTGCAAAAATCTGGAATCTGACACTAAAAAGGAAGATCACACTCAGCATTTCTCAAGCTGGGGGAATGGAAGAAAAAAAATCAAGCCTCAACTTTTGTTATTGAAGGATTTTCTGGGCAAATTATTGAATGATGCTGAGTCACTGTTCCAAAAGGAAATGGCTGATGTTCAACCGTTTCAGTAAGTAGCATATGATCAAGAGCCAATGACACTGAAGGAAGAAGTCCAAGGTACATTGAAGGAATTGGCAAAGAACAAGGCTCCAGGAATTCATGGAATAAAAATTGAAATATTTCAAGAAAGTGAGGCAGCACAGGAGGCACTCACTCATCCATGCCAAGAAATTTATAAGACAATTATCTGGCCAACTGACTGGAAGAGATCCGTATTTTTATCCCATTACAAAGAGAGGTAACCCAAGGGAATGCAGAAATCATCCAAGAATATCTTTGATATCCCATGTGAGCAAAGTTTTACTAAAGGTAAAACAGAAATGGCTGCAAGCATACATTGACAGAGAACTTCCAGATTGTCAAGCCAGATTCAGAAGAGGCCACGAAACGAG
>NW_006408586.1:11753434-11761545 GCF_000296735.1 Chrysochloris asiatica
GCTATGAGTCGGTTCCAACTCAATGGCACCTAACAACAACCTGATTATATAGTGAAGGTTGTGGTGGAAAAGATGTACAATACTGATGAACAAATGGGAGATTTCAGCAGAGAAGTAGAAAGTAAGAAATATCCAATGAAAATGAATCACTTTGATGGACTTATAATCAGATACCAACAAAAACCAAACCCACAGTCATGGACTTTGTTTCATCTCATATCAACACTATAGGCTAGAGCAGAACTGCTTCTTTGAGTTTCTGAAACTGTAAATCTTTTGGGGTGCAGACATCCTCATCTTTCTCCTGCAGAGCATTTTGTGGATTTGAACTGTCAATTTTGAGATTAGCAGCCCCAATGTTTAGCCCACAGTGCTACCAGGGTACCTATTGATACCACAAAGCAGAGAAATCTATGAACTTTAAAACAGGTCAGTGTATACTACCCCAAATTAGTCAGGTTATGTTTCAATAAATGTTAAAAATAGTATAAGCATATTCAACTGCCTATATATAAAGGGGCTTCAAAAAGTTCATAGAAAATGGAATTGAATGATAACAGAATGTTTCCATAAACTTTCTGAAGTTTGTATTTTCAATTTCTTGGGAAATTTTTACAAAACGTATGTAACAGTAAGAGTAAATCTAGAACATAAAAGGAACTCAATAATGTTTATTGATGGAGTCACTGCTATTTGTCAATGAAAACATTTAGTCATTAATGGGAAAAGATAAAAAAAATGGGAAATCACTTACTATAATTTATGCTAAACTGAGCAACTCCAGAACCAGGATAGTAGGAACCCTTCTCCACATTGATGAGGCAATGGTTCTTTTGTTTTTTTTGAATAATCCCCTTTACTCCTGAAGCTTTTTGATTCATCAAGTTCCATTCTCGTATACATCCATCTAGACGAGGATTAATCTAACAAGTTAAAGTACAGGACAAGGAGTGCATTTTAACCTTAAACTGAGTTGACTTATTGATTATGTTGTTCTTGTTTTTGTTAAGTACCATCAAGTTGGTTATGACTCAAACCCTGTATAGGGCTTCCAGGGAGCAGTGCGTGGGTGTGAACCGCCAACCTTTCGGTTGATTATAGGTATAAGTTTTTAATTTTGAGAGAAATTTTACTTCTTTGAGGACACTAGAAATTATTTTGCACAATTAATTTTTTTTTTTCCTTTGGGAGGTTTCTTTCAGATGGGTAGGGAGTCTTTTTCATTAAAAGTGAGTTACTGCTACCACAGGTATCCACTGGAATCTACCTGCCTCTCCTGTGATATCAAATGGTAACGATTCTGCTCTCAAGTTCTATAAATACTGCCAACTGTAGCCCTAGGTGCTAGACGGGTTTTGGTGTTTCTTTAATTGCTTTTAGAGCATAGCTTTTGGTTTGCCAATCTAAGCCACTTCAGGAAAAAGAAATGATTTTTATTTTTTAGCCAAAACATCCAGCCACATTAAATACATGTGGTAGTGGTGGCTGTGTGCCATGGAGTTGGTTCCGACTCATAGCAACCCTGTACAGGGTTTCTGAGGCCCTAAGTCTTTATGGGAGCAGAAAGCCTCATTTTTCTTCCACGGAACACCTGGTAGTTTCGAACTGCTGACCGTGCGGTTGGCAGCCCGATTCATAACCACTACGCTACCAGAGCTCCTTAAATACATGTAGTAGCCATTTAATAAATATTTGATTTTTAAAACTTAACTTCACATACCTTTAAGTGTCATTATTTATCAGTTTCAAAGAACAGGTAAATTCATTTTGACATCGGTTAACTAATGCAACTTTTATATTATATCACAAAAATCTTTTTAAAGTTAAAGCAGTTGTGAATATCCATGAGTGAAAGATGAATATATAATTTAAATATTTAAGTTAAATCACCAAGGGTTTTCAGTAGGTCCAAGACTTCAAATGCAATTTTTAAAACTTTCAAAAGAGTGATAAGTCTCCTTCAGGAAATCTATTTCAAAGTTATTAGACAAACATCATATTCAGAAAATCATTTATTATGTCTAACCTCAATTTATTACAGGCTGAATTATACTTTCAGTTAGGATTTTTAAAATGTTCCACCTTATATGCAATCTTTATCCTAAATTTAAGCACTTAAATAACTCCGTCAAAGTATTTTCATTAGATTCGATAAAATAATATATTTTGAACTCAAATATGTTAGTAGCTAAATATGGACTACTATGTATTAATTATTAATATTAATACTGAATTGACATCTGAGAAATCCACTTCTTAGTAAGTAATGCTGAGTAAAGATTTTTAAACGCTCAGTAATACTACATTCATTTTATTTCCTTAAGATTATTTCAAGAGCCAGTAATATTTTTCCGTGCTCAGTTCAAGTTGTCACACTTGGTATGCTTAACAAAATAACTTCTATTAGCTCTTAGGAAAATACTTCTTCAAACCTATTATAGATAAAAGGATTTTCATCTATGGTGAATGATGTGGACTTGGATCATTACCGGTTTAATGAGTACATTTTCCATTTTCTGAGGTAATCCTGCAAAGTATACTTTGGTTTCCAAAAATCCATTTGTAGGTGTAAAAAGGTTTCCAGGTTTATTTATATTCATCACCGCTTCTTTGGCTATTTTAACACTGATGCTATGTTCTAATTCTTCCACAGAGATCTACAATTAAAAATATAAAAACTGTCAAACAACACCAAATGCTATACATGTCATTTGAAACACTGAGATTAAAAATCCTACTGTTAATCCAATAAATAATTTTCCAAAAGAATCCCTTTAATTTAAATTTTAAGTTTTTCAACCTATATGAAATGCCATCTTACTATAAAAGAGGGTGTTTTAAGGTGTCAGATCTTAATAAAAAATGTAAAAGCACAGTACATTTTAAGGATAAAAAAGTCAACATTAGTCTTTTAAATTTGAATATACATACAATTATAATATATTTCAACCCCAGTATGCCAAAAAATTAACAATTAAAAAAAGTGAGCCACTTTACTAATATCTTAGGAAAGTTTCAAGTTTCTTTATTCTGCAATTTGTTGTTATTGTTCAGAAGTGCCACTGAATCCGTTCCAACTCATAGTGATCCTGTATATGGTTTCCAAGGAGTGGATGGTGAGTTTGAACCAATGACGTTAAGGTCAAGGGCATATTCTATGGCGCCACACCAGGTCTCCATTTTGCAATTATCTGATAGTAAATATCAAGTTTAAAAAAACCAAACAGGTCCTAGTGTGATGCTGTAGATAAGCACTGGATTGCTAACTGCAAGACTGGTGGTTCAAACTCACCAGCTGCTACTTGGAAACTATGAGTTGGAACTGACTCAATAGCATTTAACAACAACAACATAGGAGGGGGAAATCCTCTAAAAAAAAAAATACAAATTTAGTAATATTTACAGATTTAAAGTTGGTCAACAATCTGTCCTAATTAGTAGCATTTTACTGTATTGAGTATACTCTAACACTGTATTGAGTATACATTTTACTGTATTGAGTATACTCTAACACTGTATACACTGAGAGTGAAATACAAGCATATCTTGGAGATTTTGTGGGTTTGGTTCCAGACAACCACAATAAAGTTAGTCACATGTATTTTCTGGTTCCCCAGTGCATACAAAGCATATGTTTAAACTATACTGAAGTGTGTTAAGTGTACCATAGCATATGAAAAAAGTTTGAAATATTATGAGAATTATCAAAATATAATACAGAGACACAAAGTGAGCAAGTGCTATTGGAAAAATGGTTATCAATAGACTTGCTCAATGCTGAGTTACCACAAACCTTCAGTTTGTTTTTTTGATTTTAGTTTTTTTAAAATGCAATATGTGTGAAGTACAATAAAAGAAAAAAGGAATGTGCCTATAATTTAGCCACTGTCTTGTTTCTCCTTGTTTGTTTGCTGGATCCTCCTTTTCTTCTTATACTCTAGTATGAAACCTAGAAGATTCAGTCCCCAGATTTCTAGCCTTGCAAGTATTTCTAAATAACATTATTATCCTATTTAATGGCATTTGGAAAACTAGAAGAAGAACCACTTCCAGTTGTCACAATGAGTAGTCTTGTTGGTATCGAAAGATGCTTCTTCTTGTTAATTGCTATTGAGTCAGCTCTGACTCATAGTGACCCTGTGTCGGGTTTCCAAGGAATGGCTGATGAATTTAACCTCTGACTGGTTCAAACTGACTTTGCAGACTAGAGCTTTATCCTACAGCACCAACCAGGACTCCTTGAAAGATGCTAAACACCCTGAAATATAAAAGCAGCACAAAAGTAATAAAATATCAATTATCCTGGAAAATCTGAACATCCCCACTGGATGTTCATGTAGGAGATCTTCATGGTTAAAATTATCTGAACTTGTGTACATACAAACAAAATAGTTTTTACACCATTTAGTATTCACTGGCTTTTTCAACAATGCAACTATCTCTTAAACCAAGAAAAAAATTTATTCTGTTTGGATTTTTAACAAAAGTTTTTCACCATTTTGGAAAATTACTATTACTGATGGCAACATCATTTATGTACTTAATGTATTTGAGCTACAGTACAATACTGAATTATGTCTTTTTTACAGCTTTCATGTCATACATAGTATATGTAGGAGCAAGCTTTTGGCAAGTATTGTTGTATGAACATTTACATACTAAAATACATATTATTTTCTCACAACTTTTATTTCTTTATATAATAAGTAGATTGATATACTGATTTCTATTAGGCATATGTGAAAGTAGCTTATACTATCAATATATTTTATCACTGAAGGAGTAAAGGAGTAGTATTAATGTTTGGGCATTGGATGAGTCATTGCGTCATATACATAACCATCTTCATCATCTTAAAAACCATGTTTAGGCTGATTATTCAAAATTTTTATTTACATTGAGTTGAAGGTTTGACTCTAAAGATATATATGCATTCTGACCATTTCTTTCTACCTCCACCAACAACTCTCCAGAGAAAGCTACCATCTTCTCTCCACTAGATTACTGCAATGTTTACCTAACCCCATACTCAGTTCTACCCTTATCCCTACTATTTAGTCTCTAATAAGGCATCAAATCCTGACTAGGATTAGCTTTCAAACATGAAATTAAATCATGTTACTTCTCAAAATCAACAAAGACCTTTCTATATTTCTTCCCATGAAGTTCAAGTCTTCACTATGGTACTCAATACCCTACATGACCTTATCACCGACCACTTTTGTAAACTTATTTTTAACCACTCTCACTTTTTCTTACTTTATTGCATCTATATAGACATTTGGGTTGTTCCTCAAAAACTCTAAACATACTCTCTCCCCGTGAAATTCTGTACTTGCTGTCCCCATGGTGCAGAACGTCTATATATTTCTTATGACTCGTGCCATGCTTCGATCTAATCTTATCAGACAGAGGTGCCTTTCTGATTCTATATGCACACTCACCATCATTACTCACTATTGCCTTGACTTACTTTTATTTTTCCACATAACATTATTCCCCATCTGACATACCTGCCTAGGCACGCATTCATTATTAGTATCTTATATCTAGAGTAGTGACTTTGCATTATTCACAGTCACATCCTTGTCATTTAGGATGCTTATTACATCAAATGGTCAAAATTATTTCACTGAATGAATACAATTATGATACAAATTGCAGATTTTCTCCCAAGTATTAGGATTATACCCAAATATGAAACATAATCATTTTATAAAGTAGCAATATTTATTCCCATGACTCACAGTAATAACAATTACTTGATAAGTACACAACCTGTTTACATTAATTACAAAGCAATTCTAAATTAAAGCTTAATTTGACTTATTTTAATATGCTTTTATTCAAAATTTTAGTCATTCAAAATTAGTAACATATCACCAAATTCACAATAAACAGTTAATAAAATTAGTCACATGTTATCAAGTCAATATTCAAGTTTATAGAATAATTTAAATTAATAACTTTGTCAATTAAGAAGTTTACTTAAAATATTTATCTGAAGTACTTCCTGACTATAGTAAATTTGCTTGATATATAACAGCTTATAATAAATTATCAAAGATATATTTACAACACAGACAAAAATGGTAGCTGCTGAAACTGATTATTGTTGTTGTTAGGTGCCGTCGAGTCAGTACCAACTCATAGTGACCTTATGCACAGCAGAACAAAACACTGCCTGATCCTGGGCCAACCTCACAATTGTTGCCATGCTTGAGCCAATTGATGCTGCCACTTTGCCAATCCATCTTGCTGGGGGTCTTCCTCTGTTTCTCTGACCCTCCACCTTACCAAACTGATATCCTTCTCCAGCAACCAGTCCTTCCTGACAATATGTATGACGTATGAGAGACGAAGTTTGGCCACCCTGGCCTCCAAGGAGCACTCTGGCTGCACTTCTTCCAACACAGATCTGTTGGTTCTTTTAGCAGCCTATGGCACTGACAATATTATTCTCAACCTTTACAGAATTTGTTTCTTAGTTTGAGAGTTTAGGGTCATGGTTTTATGAGGCATCACAATTAATTGCTTAATAGCATGTTTAGTGCGTCTGTTTTACATTCTAGTTTGATGTGTAACGTTTGAGTCACTTAAAAGCTTATAAGTGATCACCCAAAGCCCACCAATTGGTCTCTATTTGTCTAGAACAAGAGAAGATGGAGAATCAGGAGTAGGAGGAGGATATGGAATGGGTTCCTCCTTTGCCAGAAGAGCCGAGTGGTGTCCTGCTACCAGTACTGAACATTTTGATTAGAGAATCTATAGGAAAAAGGTAATAAAAAGAAGAAAAATGCAAAAGTGCATTTCAAATTCACATGGACTTCAGACTTCTTGAAGTAATAAAGATTAGATGAACCCCTAAAACTTTCTCTTAGATAATTTTCAAACCTTAAATGAAAAATAGCTCCCAAAGTCTTCTTAAAATCCAAACAATAGTTTGGCACAACTAGTAAAAAAAAAATCTGCTTTGAGTATTATGCTCTTTAAGAACTATCTAAATGGGATCATATTGACAATAGAAACTCAGATGATTAGTAAGGAACTTCATTGGGCATGGAGATTATGTTAATGAAGGAAGAACAGCTCAGAAAGGAGGGTGAAAAGGTTTATATAGCTCAAAGAATGTAAACAATATCATTAAGTGGTACTCATGGAAACTGTTGAGTTGATGTATGTTTTGATGTGTATATTATGGACAACAACAAAATAAATGCAATTATGTAAAAAAAGTAAATGAATAAACTGTCAAGGTTTATAAATTGGTAAAAAATATTATGTAGTAATAATATTTAAATAAAAGATGAAGCACAAAAAGAAATCTTGTATATATCAACAGCATGAAAATTAATGAATTATTAAGAAGTTAAATTAAAGTCATAAATTGTTAAAATACTCAGAATCTAATTTATTAATAATTTACTGACTTGCTTATGTGTGAAATGTTTCTAATATTTAAAATAAAATTATATTCAGCTTATCAACAGAGTTTTAAAGTATAGGCATATTACTAAAGAACAGTTTTATTTTAATGATAATAAACACAGGACACCAAAATGTATGTAACTAAACAGATGCTTTCCATCCATCTCAGAATCCTGCTTTTTTTTTTTAACATTATTCAGGAACAATACTTGAGTGATTATGTATGATATTAATGTCATGGTGGTGGTGGTGGAGGTGTGCCTAAATTACTCCCAATGGAGAGAAACTGAAAGCCTTCCCTCTGCAAACAGGAACCAGACAAGGATGCCCTTTGTCACCACTGCTATTCAATATTATGCCGGGTGTCTTAGCAAGAGTTATACAGCAAGACAGGGAAATTAAAGGCATCGAAATTGGCAAAGAGGAAGTAAAACCCTCTCAATTTGCAGACAATATGATCATGCACATAGAAAACCCCAAAGACTCAGTAAAAAAAGTTACTAGACCTCATTAGAAGATTCAGCAAAGTGGCAGGATATAAAATCAACATACAAAAATCAGTTGGATTCCTCTATACCAATAACAGCAGCGCTGAAAAATACGTTAGGAAAGCAATACCATTTACAATAGCCACCCAAAGGATGAACTATCTAGGAATAAGTGTAACCAGAGAAACAAAGGAC
>NW_006408586.1:11764323-11765425 GCF_000296735.1 Chrysochloris asiatica
GGATGAATGTAAAGCTAACATTCTCCTATGTAAACTATCACATAATTCACAATAAAACATTTTAAATAGAGAGAGAGAGTGAAGCCAGAGAATTTCAATGATTTCTATGAAGAGTTTCAAGTGATCCTATGAAGACATTCTTTCAGAATGAAGAGTCTAGAATCTAACGTTGCCAAAGAACAAATACCCCCCTCTTTTGGTGAACTGCATCTATCCCAGTTGCACTTTGTTTATACCAGTACTACTCATATTTCAAAGGAGTACTGGTGTGGCACTGTGGATTAATGCGCCAGACTGCAAAGCCATTTGAACTGCAATGTCATAGGTTCAAGCTCACCAGCTGCTCCTTGGAAACCCTGTACAGGGTTGCTATGGGTCGGAACTGACTCAACGGCACTTAACAACAACAACAACTCATATTTCATCTTATATTGCATTAGTTGGTTAAGTACTACACAGAGAGGTACTTAATTCAAAGGCAATTAAATTTTCTTGAGATAATTCTAGTGTCTTAAACACAAGAATTTAGCATGTAAAAGAATTCACTATCAGGTTACTGAAAAGAAGAATGTGTAAGTGGTTAAAGAAAGAATGAAAAAAATTAGTTATTCATTTGTATATCTTCTCAAAAAGACTTTTGCACATAGGCAAAGTGTCTCTTTTGAACAACATACTGTATTTACTTTACATTGTAAAGTGGAGTTGATCTTCTCTCAGCTAACCTCTGCTGAAAGTTTCAATGTCTTGGTGCTGTGGGTTAATCCGCTGTACTGTAAAGTTGGCTTGATCTGCAAGGTCAGTGGTTCAAACTCACCAGCCACTCCTCGGAAACCTGACACAGAGTCACAACTGACTCGACAACTCTTAACAACAGCAAGAGTTGAAGACAAAACCGTTCCTCACTTTGTTGTTGTTATTTTTTGTTGGATGTCATTGTGTTAGTGCTGACTCATAGCAACCCTTTGCACAACAGAATGAAACACTGCCCCATCCTTTGCCACCTCATAATCATTGCTATGTTTGAACCCATTGCTGATGACACTGTGCCAGTCCATCTCATTGGGGTCTTACTGTTTTTCTCCAATCCTCATTTTTCCAAATA
>NW_006408586.1:11765690-11789598 GCF_000296735.1 Chrysochloris asiatica
CTCAAACTGTTATCTTTGCTCTTGAACACTCTAAAGAGGACTTATGCAGCAGATTTTTCCTTCTTCACATTAGACTATCAACAGTCCTTCCCCCCGCCCCCTCCCAAAAAAAAGTTCCATATTAATTCAGTAGACTAAAGGGTAGTTTCTAATTATTAAAATAAAGGTTTATGATGGGGACTACCTAACAATGTTCAATGTTGAGGAGCCCTTGTAGTGCAATGGTTAAATGCTCAGCTGGTAACTAAAAGGACAGCAGCTTGAACCCTCCACAGCCATTCAGCAGGAGAAAGTCCTGGCAGTTGTTTCCATAAAGATTATAGCTCCTCTGCTCTAAAGAGTTGCTACGAGTCAGAAACAACTCTCCAGCAATGGGTTTGTGATTTTTTGCTTTGTTTCATTTTTTAAGTGTAGGAAGCTTATGCAAAATTATCTACCTTTGTGCTTATACATAAATTAAATTAACTTTTCAGCTATTTTACTATTCATATTTCTCTTTCATTTTATAAATATGTGAGGCTATCAACTGTAATTATTCTTGGTCAATGCTGTCTTTGCATATACTGTTATATATGCTTATTGAAGATATAACCACCATTCATCCTACAACAGTTACTAAACAAAGGAAAAGATTAAATAGTTGAAAGAAATTACTGAAAATAATTTCAGATAGTTATAGAAAATTCTAGATATATTAAGTGATGGTAACATCTTGTAGGCTGTTACAGCATGCACAATATATTTCATATAATATCAGATAAACCCAAACCCATTTTGGTTTTGGTATAACTATAGTAATAAATTTAAATGATTTTATACAAACTGCAACAAGGTGGAAAGATTCTTTATGAAATCTAGATAACATACCATATTCCATAGACCATTATTAATAACTTTGCCTCCAATGATGATTTTGGCTGTATCCTCATTCTTAAATTGAATTTCAATCTTTCCATCACGAAGTGCCAACAGGAACCATGCTGAGTGATCAAGAGATTCTGCATAAAGTATAACACCTTCTGAATCATATGTCCGGAAATCAAATTCAGCTGAAAAGCTAAACAATGGACAAACAGGGATGCTTAGTACTCAGAAATCTGGATGATTCAGTTTATTATTGCTTTTTTTTTTTTTTTAATCTTGTACTGGAAAGCAGTAAATAATGGAGAGTCAATTGTTTATATTGTTTCCTGTAATTAATAATAATAATAAAGAAGAGTATAACCAAATTGCTGATGTAATCTCTTGCCCCACGTGTGTTTAGCATCAACTCATTATATATCCTTCCTTATTCTTGGAGCCTTTTTTTCCCAGTGGACAGATGAGTTGGTAATTTTCATCTTTTTTTGGCATACATTTTAAAGGTGATCCTTTATATGCTGGAATTAATACACATGCACAAATTTTAGGCATATTGTATTTTTCCTGGAGCCTTTTATGCACAGTCCAATCTGACATTAAGATTTTTTTTCCTACATCCATCTGTGATTAGTAAAAGATGTTATAATTTCATGAGTGGTTTATCCACCAATGTCAGGAAGGAATAATTCACAGAGATCTACAGAAAGCATCTGGATGATTGCAAATATAATTAAGTCTTCATATGAGGTAAGGAAGGAACAAGTCAAAAACTTCAAAATGTATTGTTAGCTTGATTTCAAAAGCTCCCCCCGCCCCCCAATTCTGATTGCAAAAATCACTGTACTGGTACATATGAGAGGAGAGCTGAAGGGATATAATGAGAGGAGAGTTGAAGGGATATAGTAGAGCCAAGTATTTTTAAGATATCTGAGCTCTGGCAATGCTTACTGTTGTTAAGATTCTGGACATGTGTGTAGCTATTATGTTGTTGTTGTTGTGAAGTGACACTGAGTCAGTTCCGTGTCATAATGACCCTGTATAGAGTTTCCAAGGAGCAGCTGGTAGGTTTGAACCTCTGACCTTGTGGTTCAATCAGTCCATTGCTGATCCTACAGTGCCACACCAGGAGTCTATGCTATTATAGAAGAAGAAAAATGTTTATGAGAATCATCATTGGAGTCTCCATGGGAACAGAAAATCAAAATGATTAAAAAAAAAGAAGAAGGCAAACTTGGGGGGGGGAGGGAGGAAAAGTAGTTGAATCACTATAAATCATCTGGATTAAGTTTAAATAAAGGTAATTTAAGTCAAAGCTTCAAAATTCAAGATCATTGTTAAGTAAGTTATTTTTGTTGTTGTTGTTAAGTGCCATCAAGTTGGTTTTGGCTCATTGTGATCTTGTATAGGGTTTCCATGGAGTGACTGGTAGGTTTGAACCACCAACATTGCCAGATAGCAGTCCAGTGTTCATGCTAAGTGCCACACAGCAAGAAGGAATTCCACACCATTATCTCCAAATACTAAGGTTGTGGAACTAAGGTTAATCAAATGCTTGTAGCAACTATTGGTCTCTCCCTGTGCAGACAAAAAGAAGAATGATGAAAACTGAAGATGCGTGGAATCTTCACAAGCTCCATTAGTCTAGTGGACTAATGGAACATGTGAACATTAGCCTCCATGAACCTGATCATTACCAACTGTTTTGAATGGGATTGTATTCGAAGGTCCTAGATGGTGGTGGTGGTTATGTGCTGTGGAGCCAGTTCTGACTCATAGCGACCCTGTACAGGGTTTCCGAGGCTGTAAATCTTTACAGGAGCAGAAAGCCTCATCTTTCTCCCGCGGAACAGCTGGTAGTTTCAAACTGCTGACCGTGCGGCTAGCAGCCTGATTCATAACCACTACGCTACCAGAGCTCCTTAGAAGGTCCTGGATAGACTGGTAGAAAATGTGAAAAGAAAAAAAAAAAAAAACCCTCAAATTTAAAAATAAGACTAGGTTTACTGATTAGAAAAAGACTGGAATAAATTAAGACTATGGCCCTTGGTCACCCTTCAGATCTGGAACTGAACTCACCATTGTGGCTCAATTTTCAGCCAAGCAGTAGATAAGTATTTGGGGTGGGGGACAACAACACTAGTG
Source organism: Chrysochloris asiatica (assembly GCF_000296735.1). Lineage (NCBI taxonomy): Eukaryota > Metazoa > Chordata > Mammalia > Afrosoricida > Chrysochloridae > Chrysochloris > Chrysochloris asiatica. The sequence continues at coordinate 11,768,694 of NW_006408586.1, forward strand.
AGGGATGCACACCATGGAATGGTCAACCATTCAAAATCAAAAGGGCATCATTTACCTAAGGACAAAATTCAGAAGGGTTGGGGAAAACAGTTGAATGGAAATAAGAATCATAGGGAGCAAATGGCTTATATATAGAAGCGATTGCAATCACTGAGATGAAACAAAGTATATGATTTGTTTTCATTTAAAACTGATGATTTGCTCTATAAACCTTCACTCAATTCACAATAATACTTTTAAAAGTTTGTGGAAAATGTAATTAAAAGATGATAATTATTTCCGTGAACGATTTGAAGTTCCCTCATCTAGATCCACAACATGTTGCTATAGGAAGAAATCACCAAATACTATTATGTCAGATTTCTTACTCTAAAGTCCATTACTGCATTTTTTAAACATCCTAAAGTAAATATTTCCTATGAATAAGTAGACTTTTCCTTTATCAAAATTGCTGCAAGAGCTTAAAAATAAAGACATGTTTCACAGCAGAGTTATGAAATTTAATGCTTATCATTAAAAAAAATGAAGAAGGAATAAGTTTCTAAAAAACAACTGAATTGGAAAAGTATTCTAAATTTCAAAATAAATAGAAGAAACGCAACAGGATATATTTTCTGGCCAGCATAACCTAGATGTAATAGATTCATATCTGATGACACTAACAAATGTTATAGGAAACATAAGGAGACAAATGAGTGGCTGTCAAATAGAAAACAGACATTGTTGTTACTTCAGACCTACAGATTCAGGTCAAATACCTCACATATAGAAAGTACCCTCTGATGCAGCAAGCCTAGCTCAAATAGCAAGACAAAACAAAACAAAAGTCGCTTTCTCAGGGTTGTGGTTGATGGAGAAGCTGTGCGAAATCTTCTCTTTTAATGGCACTCCTGGACAATTCCTGAATACAAACCGTAGGTCCTATGAATAGTAAGAAGATTGCCCCAGTAATTTAGGATTGTCCCAGACTTAAGAAGTAGAATCGCTACAAATCACATCCTAGATCATTGGACAGAGAGTGGGTGTATATATTTGTGGTATGTAACAAATTATCACAAATTCACAGGTTTAAAATAGCAACCATTCATCATCCCACAGTTCTAGGGGTCAGAAGTCTGAACACACTTCCCACTAGTCAGGGTTTCATTATTCTGAAATAATGAAATCATCCATCTGAAAATAAGACGCTTCTCCAAAACTCACCCTTTATGTTGTTCTGTTATTCTTACAGTGCTGTGGAGTTCTTTCCAATTTATAGTGACCCCATATAAGGTTTCTGAGGAGTGGTTAGTGGGTTTGAACTGCTGATCTTGCAGTTAGCAGTCCAGTGCTTATCCTACAGTGCCACACCAGTTGGAAGACTGCGATAGATCCCTGTTTGCTTGTTAGCTAGCTATTGCTTGGGACTGCTCTTAGCTTCTTGTCATATGACTTCGTCCATTGATAGATTTGTTTGTTGTTTTTTTTTTTTTTATATTGAAACTATGTTATATCAAACCTCCTTCTAAAACAGTATAGTCCCACTTTGAGAAAAATGGGGGTGGGTAGGAGTAATGTGTGAGGGTTAGGATTGGGACAGTGGCTAGGCCTAGGACTTTATTTAGTGTTAGGGTTATGATTAGGACTAGGGTGAATATTATGGATAAGGGTTGGGTTAGGACTGAGACTTGTTCTAGATTTTAAGGGTACAGTTAGGTGTATTTTTTTTTTCCTTGAAATTTGATTTCATAAGTTCTGCAAATATATTATTCCTTGTTTTTAATTTATGGGTTTTTGTTTTATTTTTGTTGCTGTTGTAACTCTCTCTCTCATCTATTTTCAGTCTTACAGACCTGTTTTGCTTTGAGTACTTATCAATATCTGGGTTTGAGTGCTGGTGTGGTGCTGCAAGATAATGCGCTGGACTTCAAGGTAGATTTGAATTTAACGATGGCACTTAACAACAAAAAACATACCTGGGTAAAGTCTCAGGTGATATCGTCATGTTTTTAGTGTTCTATTGCTGATTCTCTATCCAAAGCATTCCCTTAAATATGTTTTGTAAGGTAGGTCTGGTGTTGACAAATTCTTAACTTCTGTTTGTCTAAAAACAAACTAATTTCATTTTCATATTTGATAGACAGTTATGCTGGATATATGATTCTTGGTTGGCAAATTTTTATGAGAGTTTTATGTATGCCATTCCATTGTCTTTTTGCATATATGATTTCTGCTGAGAAATTAGAGCTTAATCTTAGTAGTTCCTCTTTGCAGGTAACTTTTCAGTTTTCCTGAGCTGTTCTCAAGATTCTTTTCTTGTCTTTTTAGTACTGAGAATTTTTATAAAATGTCTTGGTGTTTTTCTTTTCGGGTCTATCCTGTTTGGGTTCATTTAACTTCTTGAATGACTATCATCTTGTCTTTCATGATGTTAGGGAAGTTTTCTTCCAACAACTCTTCGACAATATTCTGTATGGTTTTTCTTGTCTCTTTCTGTTCTGGAATTCCTATTGCATGTAAGTTATGCCTCTTGATAGTGTCTCACATAAATCTTAGGCTTTCTTCTGTTAATTTTGTTCTTTTTTTTTTGGTTGTTCCTCTAGCAGATGAATATTGAGAGATTTTTCTTAAGCTTAATAACTCAGTTTTCCATTGATTCAATTCTATTTCTTTGCTTTCAGTGCATTATCTACTTATGAATTCTTCCTGTTAATCTTCTGGCTTTCTAATTGCTGTTTTAGTGTGGTTCCCATTTTTAAAAACTATTTTGTCAGTTTATTAATAGATTTCCCTAATTAAGTCAGGTCCATCGGTATACTCACCCTCTTGATTACCTCAAAATCAACTAATTTGGGACCTTAATTGTTGGTTTAGTGGCGGGTTATTCAGTAAACTCCAATTTTCTGTTGTTGTTAAGTGCTATTGAGTTGACGCATGGCAACCATGTATAGGGTTTCTTGAAGCTGTAAATCTTTACTGAAGCAAAAAACCTCGTCTTTTTCCCCACAGAGCTACTGGTAGATTCAAATTGATGAATTTGCATTTAGCAGTCTAGCTCATAACCTGCTATGCTATCAAGGTTCCTATGTGACAAAGTAGAACTACCCTAAAAGGTTTCCTAGGTTAATATTTTTATGGTAGCAGATCACTAGGTATTTTCTTCCATGAAACTGCTGGTGGGCTGGAACTACTGATCTTTTAATTAAAAGCCAAGCACTTGGCCACTGCACAGAAGGCTCCTTGGGAACATAACTGATGGTTATGCACCATGAAGTCAGTTCTGACTCACAGCAACCCTGTGTAGGGTTTCTGAGACTGTAAATCTTTACAGGAGCAAAAAGTCTTGTCTTTCTCTTGCGGAACCTATGGTAGTTTCAAACTGCTGACCTTGAGATTAGTAGCCCAATTTGTAACCATTACACTACCAGAGTTCATCATGACTGCAAAATCCCTTCTGCCATATAATATAATCACAGGAGCAATAGATCATTGTCTGCCCTACAGGGTGACAATAAGTTAGTTATCTACTTAACAGCAGTGAATTTTGATTTAACATTAAGGTCTAAGTTTTCTGGGTGGTACAAGTGGTTTGCAATAAGCTGTTAACCTAAAGATTAGCAGTTGGAAGAAACCTTGAATTTCTGTGGAAGAAAGTCTGATAAACTTCATCTGTAAAGATTCAGCCAAGAAAGCCCTATTTGTTGTTAAATGCCATAAACCTTTGTGAGAGCAGAAAGCCTCATCTTTCTCTCAAGGAGTGGCTGGTGAGCTCAAACACCGACTTTGTGGTTCAAAGTCCAGTGCTTATCCTACAGAACCACTACACTTCCTAGAAAACTCTATATAGCTGTATAGCTGTTTTATTGTGTAACACCAAGAGACAGAATTCTCTCCACAGCAACAAGCTTGTTTTTGTGTTCCGTTTTCTTTTGTCTTTCCCCACTAGGGTATGCCAGAGTCCTGATGTGGCTCTGGGTTAACAGGCTGGACTGCAAGGTCAGACTGAACAGCAAGGTCAATGATTCAAGCTTACCAGCCGCTCCTCAGAAACCTTATACATGGTCACTATGAGTCATAACCAACTCGACAGCACTTAGCAACAACACTAAGGTACGTCACAGAACATGTCTCCTACAAATTTGAGGTGGAGTAAAGCTCTGGTAGCGTAGTGGTTACGAATCGAGCTGCGAACCTTAAGGTCAGCGGTTCGAAACTACCAGCCGCTCCGCGGGAGAAAGATGAGGCTTTCTACTCCCGTAAAGATTTACATACCCTCGGAAACCCTGTACAGGGTCGCTATGGGTCGGACCCGACTCGATGGCACTTAACAACAACAACAAAGCATGGTAACACTGACAGGGAGAACACTTACAATGTGGCGCAGCTCCCTTTCAACAAATAAAAGAATATAGAATGAAATATCTTTAGAATTCCAAGGAAATGTTCTAAAAAGGGTAAAATGTGGAGTAAAGTGTGTTGAATGGATAACAATATAGTACAAATTTACTATATATATTTTAAAACACCAGTTTGCTTTAAAGAAAGACTTAAATTATCTTTCATAACCCTCTGAGCATTCTGCTATGTAAAACATGTATTATCTTGCCAAATCCAAATCTGTGTATGCTCAGGATCTTCCAGAAGTTGATTCCATTATAGATTCCATTTCCTTCTCTTTGTAAATTCATACTAAACCGATAATTCAAAGGGCTGTGTTCTGTATATTGTCTTTCTGGAGTACATCAACATACTGATTCATTACATTTGGGAACAGTTTTGTAGAATTAAAAAGTAAACTTGTTAACTTTTGAGTAGGGGAAGGATTTAATCATGGAAAACAAAGGTAAAATAATTTGCAAAAACTAGAAAAAAGTTCTATTTGTTCTTTGTGCTAGTTATATGGGTGGCAGTTTATAAAAATTAATCAATGAGTACATGTATGATACACATACATTTCTGCATGTACATTATAATTCAATGAAAGTTTAAGCTAAATATATATGAAAACAATTAGAAAAAAAAAAAACAGTCTGGCCAATTCTGACTCAAGGTTAGGGATCAAACTATTGTGAGTGGTCAGTGAGAATGAATATCCTAAAAGTGCTTGACAGTATGACAGAATTAATTTTTCATTGATCATTATCATTATTCTTATAACAAGGATGGTTTGTCTACTGTACAAGACTAAAAAATATATATATATGTTATCTGAAATGTATGAAAAGGAAAAGCCAGATCTTGGAAGAAAAGTAGGATCACAAAACATCAATGAATCGTAGAGTAAATACCAATGTTCCGTAATGATAGAACTTCAATAAATTTAGTTCAATTATTTAATAAATAATCATTTACATACCTAATGAATTAAGTTCTAAATATGCATGCCTTTTAACTAAGGTATTTTAAATATATGACTCTATAATCAGTATCAGATATGTTTCTCATCTATCATTTCAACCATATTACAATTTCTTTCTTGTAGTTCCAACAATATATATCTCTGAGAAAATGTAATAACTAAAGTAGAATCATGATTTAAAAATATAAGCAGATAACTAGGATAAGCAATGGACTGCTAACTGCAAGGTCAGTTCCTCAGAAACCCTATAAAGGGTCACTATGAATCAGAACTGACTCAAAAGCACTTAACAACAACAAACTAACTATAAGAATAACTGATACTTTTCATAAGAGGTATTTAAGCCTATATAAAATACTAGTATCTTAATATAATTTTTATTTTTGAGAAAGTGAAAAATATAATAAGACATGCAAATTAACAGAACATTTTAAAAATGTGAAAATCAGACCTATTTTACTTTCTTAAAAGTTAAATGCCCAAAGAAAGGATACACTAATTAAGAAAAAAAAAAAACCTCAGATGTTGTTGTTGTTGTTAAGTGCCATCAAGGTGGCTCTGACTCATGGGGACCCTGTTTTCAGAGGAGCAGCTGGTGTGTTTGAACCACTGACCTTGCAGTTAGAAGTCCAGTGCTTATCTTACAGTGCCACACCAGGACTCAAAAATAATCAGATATTCAGCCACAAGAACCTGATGCAGTTCTTTAAAATTCTATTTTAAAATCATGTGACTTTAGCAATTTTAAATATAACACTATTCTAAAAATAACACTTTGCATATAGTTTCTCTTTGCTAGTTTTCATAATAATATAAAAGTGAAATTTTCACAAACAAATCGGCTTTCCCAGTTTTTTACTAAATATGTACTCATTAGAAAAGGAAGCAGAGCACGGTGGCTTTGTAAGATAATCACTAGACTGGGAACCTCAAGGTCAGTGGTTTGAGCCTACCAGCAGTTCCTCAGGAGAAAGATGAGGCTTTCTTCTGCTGCAAAGATTTACAGCCTTGGAAACCATTTACAAGGCTGCTATGAGCAACTGGACGGCACTTAGCAACAGCAACAGCAAATCATTTTATTGATAATATAACTAAATGATATGATTAAAAATACAGCTATGTTCATTTCAAACCTTTTCAGTCATTTCTCTATATCTACTTAACCTTTAGAAAATATTATTGAGATTGGTTCCTCACCTGGTGACTTCTGGCAAACGAAATCTTATATATAAAACAGCCCCTACAAACTGCTCTGCCAAGTAAAGTATCTCAACATTTTTTTCAAGGCTCAAAGGAAGGCATACTGGAACAGCCTGCACAAAAGAAAATAAATAAAACACAAAGGTTACTGGTCGGTATTTGTGTCAGGTCTTTTCTCTGGTTCCTACTGTTCTTGTCAAATGTGTACTCTGTGCAGTGTCGGATTATCAATAAATAAGGTAAGCACGGGCTAATCTGTGGTGGTGGTGGTAGTGTGCTTTCGAGTCAGTTCTGACTCATATTGACCCAGTATAGGATTTTTGGGTTGTAAATGTTTGTTGGTGTTAGTGCCATCGAGTCTTTCTTTACCAACTCAGGGTGACCCTATGCACAATAGAAGGAAACACTGCCTGTTCCTGCAGCAACCTCACTATCATTGCGACATTTGAGCCCACTGCTGCTGCCACTGTGCCAATCTCATTGAGATCTTCCTCTTTTTCTCCAACCCTCCATTTCACCAAACATGATATCCTTCTCCAGGTACAAGTCCCTCCTGACAATATGTCTGAAGTATGAGAGATGGAGTCTGGCCATCCTGGCTTCCAGGAAGCATTCTTCCAATATAAATTGTTTCGTTCTTTTGGCAGCCCATAGTACTTTTAATATTCAACATGATAGCTCAAATGCATAAATTCTTCTATGATCTTCCTTATTCACTGCCAAACTTTGCATGTGTATGAGGTTATTGAAAATACCATGGCTTAGATCAAGCACACCTTAGTCCTCAAACTGACATCTTTGTTCTTCAACACTTTAAAGAGCTCTCATGCAGCAGATTTGCCATTTGATTTCTTGACTGATGCTTTCATGAGTATTGATAGTTGATCCAAGCAAAATGAAGTCTTTTACATCTTCATTCTTTTCTCCATTTATCGTGATGTTATTTATTGGTCCAGTGGTGATGATTTTGGTCTTTTTTATGTTGAGGTGCAACCCATGTTGAAGGATGTGGTCTTTCATCTTCATCAGTAAGTATTTCACGTTATCTTGGCTTTCAGCAAGCAAAGTTGTATCATCTGCATATCACAAGTTGCTAATGAGTCTTCCTTCTATTCAGACGCCATGTTTTTCTTCATAAAATCCACCTTCTCTGATCATTTGTTAAGCATACAGATTGAACAAGTAGGGTGAAAGAGAACAACCCTAGTGCACACCTTTCCTAATTTTAAAGCATTCAATGTTCCCTTGTTCTGTTCAAACAACTGCATTTTGGTCTATGTACAGTTTCCTCATGAGTACAAATAAGTGTTCTATATTACTCATTCTCTGCAATGTTGTCCATAGCTTGTTATAATCCACACAATCGAAAGCCTTTATATAGTTAATAATGTACAGTAAACATTTTTCTGTTATTTTCTGTTTTCAGCCAAGATCCATCTGATATCAGCAATGATATCCCTCATTCCATGTCCTCTTCTGAATCTAGCTTGAGCCTCTGAAAGTTTTCTGTTAGTATATGGTTCAAGTTTTTTTGAAAATATCTTTAGCAAAAGTTTGCTTGCATGGGATAGTAATGATATTGTCCAATTATTTCCACATTCCAATGGGCCACATCTCTTTGGAATGGGCACAAATATGGATCTCTTCCAGTCAGTTGGCCAGGTACTTGTCTTCCAAACTTCTTGGCATAGATAAATGTGTGCCTCCAGTGCTGCATTTATTTATTGAAAGACTTAGATTTGTATTCCATCAATTTGTGGAGCCTTGTTCTTTGCCAATGACTTCAATGCACCTTGGACCTCTTCCTTCGATATCATTGGCTCTTGATCATATGCTACTTCTTGTAAATGTTTAGGGAAGCAGAAAGCCTTATGTTTCTCTGGTGGAACACTTGATGGACTCCAACTGCTGACCTCGCAGTTAGCAGCCCAATGAGTAATTCACAGAATTCACTGCTCTACCAGGGCTCCTTCGGCTCTGTGGTGAACAATTTTCACCACATTAAGGATTCTGCTTCAAGGTGTGACTAATAATTGTCTATCTTGCAGCCCCACAACACCTTCTTATAGAATCAAAGCTTCTTTTCAATTTTACAGTCTCTGACAGGGAAGGAATATGGACTTATTTGTACTTAATTATTAATCCATAGTACACAATTTCATATTGGTTTCACAACATCATGACTTTGCTTATTGGTAATCCACCCTTGTCTCTGGGGTACTCTCAAATTAAAATTTATTTTAGTTAAGAATACCTACAGTAGCAATACAGTGATATTTTTCACTTTGCTGTATATTTCAACAATATGTGTGTATTTAAGGTACTGTCCAATGTTTGTTAGTTTAGCTTTTCTTCTTAAATATTTCCTTTGCAAATCTCAGTCCTAAACACTTTTTTCTAGTAATAACATATATCCTCTTAGTCAACTGCCGGGTACGATGCATTCTATTAATTATATCTTAAATTGCTTTCATTTAGACTCATAAATGTTGTTGTTGTTGTCAGGTGCCATCGAGTCGGAACCGACTCATAGCGACTCCATGCACAGCAGAACGAAACAATGTTCGATCCTGGGCCAACCTCACCACCGCTGCCACACCCGAGTCCATCAATGATGCCACCTGGCCGATCCATCTCGTTGGAGGTCTTCCTCTTTTTCTCTGACCCTCCACCCTACCCAGCATGACATCCTTCTCCAACGATTGTTTCCTCCGGACTACATGTCCAAAGTAGGAGAGACGAAGCTTAGCCATCCTGGCCTCCAAGGAGCACTCTGGCTGCACTTCTTCCAAAACAGATCTATTGGTTCTTTTGGCAGTCCATGGCACCCTCAGTATTCTCCTCCAACACCACAACTCAAAGGCATCAATTCTTCTACGATCCTCCTTATTCACTGTCCAGCTTTCGCATCCATATGAGGCTATTGAAAACACAATGGCCTGGGTCAGGCGCACCCGACATCTCTACTCTTCAATACTTTAAAAAGTTCCTGTGCAGCAGATTTGCCCAGTGCAATACGTCGTCTGATCTCTTGACTGCTACTTCCGCGAGTGTTGATAGTTGATCCAAGACTCATAAATAGGTGAACGAATTTATTTTTCATTAAATAATACCTTATTCATTCACTTCTTGATTTATTCAGAAAATATTCTGATTAACAACATGCTATCCTGGTATGGTGTTGTGGGTTAATGTGCTGGACTGCAAAGTCAGTTTGAACCATAAAGTTGTTGGTTCAAGCTCACCAGCTGCTCCTCAGAAATTCTATACAGGGTCACTATGAATCGGAACTGACTTGACGGCAATTTCATAACAACAACATCCTGATAATATAGGGAATACAAAAAAACATGGAAGGTATAAATAAAAGTACTGATACCATCATACCCTCCAAAAAATTTATAAGAAATTGATAAAGTGATTTAGTCATTAATTCTAGTATCAAGTATTATTTTTTTTCTAAGAGTAAAATTTGAGTAACAAAGAAAAGAAAACAAAATTAAAATGGAAGTCTTTCAGGAATAAGTTATTTGGAATATATTAATACATTCTGGAGAAATTGTGTACACGGTACATATTTGCAGCTAGTTCCAGAAATAATGTGTCATTTCCTCTTAGAATGTTCATAAAATCTATTCCAAGGCACACGTGGTGAAGTGTAACCACAACAAATATTAAAATAATAAAGAACTAAATTATGCAACAGGTACTCATACTGCATGGCATTTCAATAAGTAGCACCAAAGTTACTACATATTCCAACTAGTTTATCTTACTTTTCTTTACCAAGTAAATACAAAAGTAGTACATTTGTGTGGACGTATAGAGCTTTGTGCTGGTAAAATTATAGAGGCATGTGTAATCTATTTAGCATAGCCAAATCACAACGTAGAAATTTTTGTTTCCTATTGTCAGCCTTATTTTTATATGAAATTTCATCTTGACTTGTAAAAATAACAAAATGCAAGGATTGGACTAAGGATCATTAACACATGATACTCAGGGGGAAAAACAACAACAACAAAGCTTCAAATGGTAGGAGTTTCAGGTTTTGACTTGTTTGCTTCAATAAAGGGAAATCAAGGGCCTCCTCTCAACATTTGATTCCTGGGTCAATTATGTATGAAATATAAGTAACTGAAAGCAAGCTTCAAACACACAGATAAACATAATCAGTCTCTCTGAATCTTGTTATACCTAAACTCTATTAATCCTGTTGTGACAAGTTGTTTCTACCTGAAAATTTCTTAGTAATCTCACAAGCACTGACAAGTATGGCATGATCAAACTTGTCAAAATGGGATGAAGCAGGAATTGGAAAATATGTTCACTGAAGTTTTATGGCAAGATTGATTTTCTCACAAAGAGGAATATAAGTCTAAGCCTTTCTTGGCTTCTTAAATAAACATAAGCTTTGCATTTTGTAACTGTACAGGTTATACAGATGAGTGCACTCTAAACTGTCATCCTTCAATCTTTTTTTTAATGGAATCATGATTATACCCAATGTTTACATCTTATATGACCTTGATTATTAAACAGATGATGATTTATAGCCTCTTGGAAATATAGTAATTAGTGTACAATATCCATATTTTCTTGACTTATATCTCAGCTGTGTGGAGATAAATTTCTGAATCTGTCCTTTTAGGGGAAAACTAAGAAGCTTCACTCCATAAGATGCTTACCTCACAAGTCCTCTGATCTTGGGCAAGTTTAAATCCTTTCTTCCCATCACAATAGCATGAATAACCTCCAGGGTAATTGACACAAAGTTGAGTACACATGTTCTCAGAACATTCATCCACATCTGGGATAAAACAGAACATAAGTGTTGGTAGTTCCTAAATGTTTAACTCAAAAGAAGAGGAAGTAATCTGATTTTAGTATGCAATAAGTCAATGCTAACAGTAAAACAAATGATAACAGTAAAATCACATTTAAACACTTGAGATGGAAATGTAAATGATTTGCAAATTAGGTTTCTATTTATTTACACAGCTGAAACAATTTATTTTGTATGTTCAGTAATTAATAATTAATCAAAGCATGCAATTACACTAATACTATGATTTGGGATTTGAAGACAAATTTTAAAAAGGCAAAGTGTCAACAGTGTCATTTCTGTTACATGAATTCCATTGATGCTACCTTCCAATTCTTTCCTTTGGTGAAAAGAAAAATAAGAAAGGAGGGAAAGAAATGACCTCTTTAACTAAAGGTTAATATGATTGAGGATTAAATGATATCAATATCAAAAATATTTGATTGTCACAGGCAACGACTAATGGCAGAAATAAAAATTCTATCTTTATTTCTTCCTATATATTTTAAACACCTCACTGTGATTGTTGTTGTTAAGTGCCAATGAGTCTATTCCGACCCTGTGTAGAGATTATGAGGAGCTGAAATACCGAGAGCTGGCAGGTCTGAACTATTGACCTTGTGGTTCTCAGTCCAGTGCTGATCCTATAGGGCCATATTTTGAAATCTTCTAAATGATCCTGTCCCCTCTCTATATTTTGCAAAACTCATTTTTGAAAACTTGTAAAACCATGCTTAAGCTAAAGTCTACTTCAGAGTTCACATGTATTCCTTGACATTTCAATGGATGCACCCTAGGATCTTTAAGAATTCCCAAATTCATAAATGCTGTTACTGTTGCTGTTGTTAAGTGCTGTTGAGTCGATTTGGACCCATAGCAACCCTGTATAGGGCTTCCGAGGAGCGGATGGTGCGCTTGAACTGGTATTTTGGTTCAAGCCAACTTTGCAGTCCAGCGCATTATCCTGCAGGGCCACACCATTTAAATAAAAATGTTGTCACTCATTGAATAAAACTGAAATATAGATGATGAAATTGGTTAATGATATATCTGCCAATTCTTAAGGTTTACCAAAGTAATTTCTTTCAGGAGCAAAGACAGTATGGAAGTGGTGTGGGGTGTGGGCGGGGGATGGGCATTTTGGGGGAAGCAAAGTAAGAAGTAAAGCATCAAAATTTCAACAGGAGCATATATAGTTGGAAAAAAGGTTCTAAGATTAATTTGATATGATTAATTCTAAGGTTAATTTGATATGATTAATTTTTGTTATGGTATCACATTAATATTTAAATTCTGAAAATTTTAAAGGAAGATACGGGATAATTTGAATATATGTGGTTGTTATTGTTGTTAAGTGCTGTCGATTTGGTTCCAATCCATAGCGACCCTGTATAAGGTTTCCAAGGAGCAACTAGTAAGCATGAAGCGCCAACCTTTCGGTTCAAACCAACTTTGCAGTCCAGTGCATTAACCCACAGAGCCATACTAGGATTCCAATATATCTGGTGGTGATAGTGTGTCGTGGAGTCATAGGGACCCTGTACAGTGTTTCCGAGGCTGTAAATCTTTATGGGAGCAGAAAGCCTCATCCTTCTCCCTCAGAACAGCTGGTAGTTTCAAACTGCTGACCTTAAGGTTAGCAGTCCGACTGGTAACCACTACGTTGCTTCCAGAGCTCCTTTCAGAGTAAGGAGTGTGTGATAGATGGTCTTTAGATGTACTGTTAGATATGCTAATTGGCTCTTTAAGCTACATAGGAATGGAGGCCTCCATGTATGATGAAAACAAGCTACACACATTTTTATATGATTTAAATCATATTCAGAGGTGAAGAGAATTTCAGTCTGCAAGAAAAAAACACATACATATAAAAAAAGACACAAGTTTAAAATTTTTGCAGATGGAAAAAAGAGCGTGGTAACAGACCTTAACATTTTTTCCTAAGTTTTTCAAAACTCTCATTTGAGTATGTAAGTAAACCATTTACTCTAAAATAGGAAATGACATAGTTCTTTTATATTAAATACCTATAAATGGAAATCTGAACATAACCAAATGATTGCTGAGCTCCAGAAACTTGAGCAATATAGATAAGCAATGAATGCCATTGTCCCCATGGACTGGGATAAGTAGCTGAGTGGAGTTTGTTGTTATTACTTCATTTGGCCTGCAGTGGTGTCTTCACATGTCCCTAGGTTTCCTTCTTGTTGTTGTTTTAAAACACATTAGTGGAGTCCTGGTGTGGCGCTGTGGGTTAATGCCCTGGGCTGCAAAGTTGGTTTAAACTGCAAGGTTGGTGGTTCAAGCTTACCAGCTGGTCCTTAGAAACCCTATACAGGGTCACTATATCACTATACGTGGGAACCAACTAGATAGCACTTAACAACAGCAACCAAAAATATTGGTAGAACCCACTAGTATGGTTTAAAAAAAAAAAAAAAAAAAAGCAAAAAAACCTGGGTTCATTAAAAAAACACATATTAGTTCATTTTTAAAAATCAGAAAACCATCAGAGTATCTAACAATAAACCTAAAGACCATCTATCATACACACTTTATTCTTCAAAGAAGTCAATGATTACCACATGACTAGCTATATTATAGATTTTACCATCTTAGAAAATCTGATTATTTTCAACAAAACCAATACTTAAATATCTCAACACAGGGCTCAACCCCACTCTTTCTACTATCAGCAATGAGAGCACCACAACTCTACCTTCACAAGACTTTGATTTAGGATTGTGTCTGTAGCCTTCAGGACATTCACATTCAAAGTCTCCAGGAATATTCTTGCACACAGCTGTGCCACAAATATTTGGCTTCATAGCACATTCATCCACATCTGTAAAGGAAATAAAAATAGAGAGAATTTTTTCCATAGCAAGATTATGCTAGTAAAGAATCTTTGATTTGTGTTTTCTGAACTTAGTTTAATATATGTAATGAGACAGTAGGGTGTCCTGGCAATAAGAAAATATTAAATCTACCATAGTTCATTAAATGTGATATATTGATTCAAAGGATAGGGGTTTTGATTGACACTTACCATCTTCCTTTTTATTTATATAAAATAAAAGATCTTTAGTTATTTTGTTATCTACCCATTTACAGTATGAAAGATATATCTTTTCTTTTAACTTTTTATTTTGCATTAAATGAAGGTTAACAGACAAGATCATCAGCTTTACATTCAACAAATTACATGCTTTGTTGTTTTTTAGTAATTACAATGCCCTCCCTGTAACAACAGTTATCCTACTTCCTCCCTGTGCCTTCTCTTTTATATCTCATATTTCAGAAATGAACAAAACAAAAATATTTTATGCACCCCCCCAAAAAAAAAAAATTTATAATCATTTAAATGTCCTAAGAGCATATTCTACAAGCCAGTCTCCTGCCCACAGGTACACAGTCCACGGGCCTGAAAAGATATATGTTTAATGTTGTTAACGCTAAGGTACCATTGAGTCAGCTCCAACTGTATGCCCAACAGAAAGAAACACTATCTGGTCCTGCACCATCCTCACAATTGTTCTGCTTCTGCCCATTGTTACAGCCACTGTATCAGTCTATCCCGTTGAGGGTTTTCCCCTTTTTTGCTGACTCTCCACTTTAGCTAGCATGATGTCCTTTTCCAGAGTCTGGTCCCCTCTGATAACATGTCCAAAGTATGTGAGACAAATTTTCACCATTCTCACTTCTAAGAGGCATTTCTGTCTGTACTTCTTCTAAGACAAATTTGTTTATTCTTCTGACAGTCCATGGGACTTTCAATATTCTTCACCAACACCATAATTCAAATGTACCAATTATTCTTCCATCTTATTTATTCATTCTCCAGCATAGGAGGAGATTGAAAATACTATGACTTGAGTCAGGTATACCTTAGTCCTCAAAGTGGCATCTATTATCTTTAATACTTTAAAGAAGTATTTTTTGCAGTACATTTTCCCAACTCAATAGGTCATTTGAAATCCTTGGCAACTTTAATTTTTTTGTTGGTTATCATCATGTTGTTTATTGGTCCAATTGTGAGGATTTTTGTTTTCTTTACATTGAGTTGTAATTCATAATGAAGGATGTAGTCTTTGTCTTCATTACCAAGTGCTTCAATTTTACTTCACACCCAGCAAGTAAGGTTATACCATCTGCATATCACAGGATACCATGAATGAGCCTTCCTCCAATCCTGAGAGTATGGTGTCCTCAGCTTATTTGCTCAGCATACAGATTGAATGACAATAGGGAAAGAAGATACCCCTTATGCACATTCTTCCTGATTTTAAACCATTCAACAGACCCTTGTTTTGTTAGAACAACTGCCTCTTGGTCTTTGTACAGATTCTGCATGAGCACAATTAATTGTTCTGGATGGAATTCCCATTCTTCTAAATGTTATCCATAGTTTGTTATGATACACACAGTTGAATGCTTTTGATAGTTATTATAGGTTACACTCAACTCAGTGGAAGTGGGGTTACAGTATTCAAAGAGTGATTCAAATTTTAATAGTACTAAGAGTTTCAGAGAACTTAAAAAGCTACAGTTAGTCTAATACAAACCTTAGCACTAAATATTAATTTCAGAAATCTCATATACATTTATTATATAATGCAGTAAAAGATAAAGTCTACCACTGTCAGTTTGTATTTATTGCAACAGATAAAGTATTAGGTGCAAGTAGTTATTAGAAAAGCAAATGAGAAATAGTGAGCTTTTCTCATCTGTATTCTTTAGAGAAAGTAAGTTTGGAATAAAACACATTTTTTCCTTCTAAATAGGTTGCTTGTTTAATTTTTTCCACAAATGAACAGAAAAAAAAAAACTTGGAAATTAATCTATTTAAAAATAACAAAATCAACCAAAATGTTTTGTTTTCTTACACATGATCTGAGGATTAGAAAAGGGGGGGGCACATAAAGTTCTAAGTTACTGGAATCTGTAGGAGATAAAAGGAAACCATACTTTAACACATGTTTTTATATTCACATTGTTGTTATTGTTGCTAATGCCATAGAGCCAGTTCCAACTCACAGTGACCCTGTATAGAGTTGTCAAGGAGTAACTGATGGGTTTGAACCACCAACCTTGTGGTTCAAACTGATCTTGTGGTACAGTGCTTATCCTACAACACTAACCAGGACTAGCAGAAGTTTCCCTTGGTCCCCCCCCACTCCCCCGCAGCCTCCTGTAGTGTTGTATTAAAACCTTTGTATCAACTCTATAAATATCTGTTCTTGTCATCCCATTTCTCAGTAGCCATCTAAAAAAGTCTCTCACCTACTGGGGTAAATTCTGTCCCAAATGCCTCTTCCCATTATGGCACTGAGGGATAAAGGACTGAACTGCAAGGTCAGTGTAAACCACAAGGCTGCTATTTCAAACTCACCAGCCACTCCATGGAAGCCCATACAGGGTCACCATGAGTCAGAACCGATTCAACAGCACTTAACAACAATTCTCCTGCTAATTACCGTTAAGTTTCTTGTAAAACCCATATGGGGAAGTTGTGCCAACAAATCCAGCATAGTTTCTCGAATTGCTGCTGTTTTGCAGTAGTAAGGTTATATGAGGTGCCCATGTCGAAGGGGATCCCTTGATTACCATATCTACCATGACCTGTGTTTGGGGCATACTCATTGGATGCATACCATGGTCACCATAAAGCCATTCCAACATTGCTTTCCATAAGCAGCATATTAGCTGCTTCCTCTGGAGTGTTTCATTAAATATTTAGAGAGGTTGGTTAGTTGGAGAGGTGGAGGGGCAGTTTCTCTTCTCAGGGTAAACAGATTTTACTCCAAATTTTATCCAGTCCACCAGGCTGGCTGTCCCTTCTGGGTTAACCTTCTGTGTAAATAGATCTAGTGTTACCATTTATAACTGTTCCATTATGAGTTGCGGATCTTGCATAGACCCAAACATACTCTTTCATTCTGTAGCACTCAAAACTAAAGATTGTTGTAGTTATGTTGCTAAGTGTCACCGAGTCAGTTCCAATTTGCAGTAAACCTGTATAGGGTTTCTGAGGAGCAGCTGGTGGGTTTGAACCTCTGACCTTGTGAATCACAGCCCTTGTGATTCACAGCACCACATCAGGAATCTGAAAACTAAAGATACTGCCCTTAATTAGTTGCTCTCACAATCTATTTTCATAATGGTTCCTCAGGAAGCTGACAATCCCTATATATAAACTGAAGCAATTCATGTACACTACCCCCACACCCTCACCCTCACCCCCTGGTTTCATTAACTTCTTGGTTTTTCTCATCCCCTTCTTGGAGTGCCTTCTTAGTAATTATCAGTCATAGAGGTACTTCCTGCTGTTCTAACCCAGTTCTTCCTTTCGGAGTCAAGTCCAATACAAGTGGTCATAGCTCTAATTTAACTGGATCTGGGCTTGGTTCATTAGCCCTTACATTCTTTTTCCTTGCCATTGCAGCTACTACTGATAACAAAAAGCAAGGAATTGTATATCTCCCTCCTTCCTGGTGTGGCATTGTTGGTTAATGCGCTGGACTGAAAAATACATTTGGATTGCAAGGCCAGCAGTTCAAGCTCACCAGCTGCTCCTCGGAAATCCTATACAGGATCACTATAGGCCAGAACCCAACTCTATGGCACTTAACAACAACAACAACTCTTTCTTTATCACCTGGTATTTCCATATGCATCCAAATAGCTAATTCATGAGGATTTAATCTATATCTATTAATTCTGTGCCCAATGAATAGCTTTGTCGAGTAAGCAGCACAGCTGCTTCAATACAAGGGTGATTTTTATCCTTTCTAGAAGCCAAAGTTTCCTTGTTCTCCATCTATCCCCCTTTCTCCAAAACCACATATTACAGTGAGTCAGGGTTGTGGCAGTGAGCCTCACCAAGCCAGAAACTAGAAACAACCCAAATGTCCTTCAGTGTGCTAATGTTTAAACCAACTTTCATATATCCATGCCAGGGAATGTTGTTGTTAAGTGTCATTGAGTCATTTCTGACTCATAGAGACCCTGTATAGGGTTTTTGAGGAGTGGCTAGTGGGTTTGAACTGCTGATTTTGTGATTAGCAGATCAGTACTTATCCCACAGCGCCACACCAGGATTCCATAACATATAAAAAAGGAGTAGCATTTTTGTACACACACCAATTTAGATGAATTTACACTGAGTGAGGGGGAAGAAAAGCCAATCCCAAAATGTCATTCCACTTATATAATGTTCTTAAAATGATAGAAATAAATAGCTGTCAAGGTCAGGGATGCAGCCTGGGAGAATGGAGACAGGAGTAGCCATAAAGGAAAAATAGGAGGGATCTGTGTGGTGATGTAATTGTTCTGTATCTTGACTGTATGTGTGTAAGTCAAAAAGTATTGCTACAAAATCACAGAAACCTTTATTTAACAAAAATATCAAAACGTGAAGCTATTGTTTTGCAACAAACCTTCGATCTAGGTTTATGTACACTTTTGCAGGCAGTGTTTCCATCTCTCTTACCCTTCCTGAAGAATTCTACAACCTTCGACAATGTCAAAACAGCCGTTTTGGTATCCTTGAGGGTTTAAATCGTGTTCTTTGACGTTTTCATTGAGTTTGGGGAACAAAAAGAGGCCTGAGGGGCAAGATCAGGGCTGTAGAGTGGAAAGGGTGAGGTTTCCCAATGAAATTCTTGTACCCTTAAAGAATGAGCAGATTGTTACGATAGAAAAAATTCCCTAGCGCAATTCTCCTGGCCTTTCTCTCAACTACGCAGTTTTCTATTTTCTTAAAATTTCTTCATAATAAGCCCCTGTGATTGTCCTGTACCCTTTGAGAGAATCACAATTACCCTTTTGGGGTCCAAAAAAACAGTCACCATAACCTTCTGAGCTGACATCTCTGCCTTGAATTAAAGTGGTCCAGCAGAAGCCCCTGTTTTGATTGGACCGTTTTATTATGGTTTTTGAAGGCACCCTAGTGATACTAGAGGAGACCTGATAGGGCTGTGGGTTGTTAGGCAATGGGCCAGTCACCACAAGGTTGACATTTCAAACACACCAATCACTCCTGGGAAGAAAGATGAAAGTGGCTGCTATAATAAAGATTTACAGTCTCAGAAACTCTACTCTGTCCTATACGGACGCTATGAGTTGGAATTGACTCCATAGTATTGAAGATTTTTTGGTTTAATGAGACTAAGACAAGTATATTTCTGAAAGAACTTGTTTGTAGTCATCCTGTTTTAACATGTTTTATTTGTATAAACTGGAACACTAGTAGCAATGGTTGTTTTTTGGGTTTTTGTCCTCATATCAGTGTCATTATTCTGGCTGTGATACTGTATATAACATAGTTTTGCAAGATGTTACCATTGGGGGAAACTGAGCAAAAGATACATGAGCTATCTCTATTACATCTTACAACTGCATGTGAGTTTAATTTAACTAAAAATACATTTTCAAAGATTTTAGAAGAAGCTATAAAATCCATAGTCTAAACTTCAAGTAAAAATAAAAACCAAAAACCAAACCAAATGCCATTGAGTCGATTTTGACTCAAAGTGATCCTGTACAGGGTTTCTGAGACTTTAAATCTTTATGGGAACAGAAAGCTTCATCTTTCTACTGTGAAGCAGCTGGTAGGCTTGAACTGCCTGCCTAATGGTTAGCAGTCCAGTGCTTATCTTAAAGTGCCACCAGAGCTCCTTAAGTAAAAATACAGGAATACAGGACACAAATTGTTTGATTTGAAGTACATTTCAGGGGATTATTCAGATCATATGAGTTCAAGTAATAGTACACTGATTTTATAGCTCTATACTGACATCTAATGTTTGATGAAAGGTTTTATTCTTCATTTTTAGATATTTACTGGTAACTTGATCTCAAGCATATCCACGGTTTGGCTAAGACCCTGTTGTGATACTCTTATACATATTCTTCTGACAGGTCTGTGCTCTATCACTTGGGAATTGTGGATAAAATCCAAAAAACAAACCCACTGACATCTAGTTAAGTCCAGCTCATAGCAACAGTACAGGACAGAGTAGAAATGTCACATAGGGCTGACCAGACTCATTTACACATAAAACAGACTCCAATCACTTACCTTTCTGTTAACACAGGAGCACTTAACCCATGTGTTACCAGGGTTCCCTATCATGGATAAAGGAATACGTAATTGATAAATATAAGAACATAAGTTCTTATCATTTGTTGTTGTTGGTAAGTGCCGTCGAGTCAATTCTGACCCATACCTTATCATGAGAGACAGTTTTATCTATGTTGTTGTTGTTAGGTGCCATCGAGTCTGTACCTAATCATAGCGACCCTATGCAAAGCAGAACAAAACACTGCCCGATCCTGGGCCAACCTCACAATTGTTGCCAAACTTGAGCCCATTGATGCTGCCACTTTGCCAATCCATCTTGCTGGGGGTCTTCCTCTTTTTCCCTGACCCTCCACCTTACCAAACATGATATACTTCTCCAGAGACTGATCCCTCCTGACAATATGTCTGAAGTATGAGAGACGAAGTTTGGCCATCCTGGCCTCCAAGGAGCACTCTG
>NW_006408586.1:11790740-11800496 GCF_000296735.1 Chrysochloris asiatica
TTCCATTGGGTCACCTCTCTTCAGAATGGGCACAAATACGGATCTCTTCCAATATGTCTTCCAAATTTCTTGGCAGAGATGAGTGAGTGCTTCCTGTGCCTCCTCACTTTCTTGAAAGATTTCGCTTTTTATTCCATCAATTCCTGGTGCCTTGCTCTTTGCCAATTCCTTGAATGCACTTTGGACTTCCTCCTTCAGTATCATTGGCTCTTGATCATATGCTACCTCTTGAAACAGCTGAACATCAACCATTTCCTTTTGGTACAGTGACTCTGTATTCCTTCCATCTTCTTTTGATGCTTTCTGCATCATTCAATAATTTGCCCAGAGAATCTTTCAATAATGAAAGTTGAGGCTTGAATTTATTCTTCAGTTCCCCCATCTTGAGAAATACTGAGCGTGTTCTTCCTTTTTGGCTTTCTGATTCCAGATATTTGCACATTTTGTTGTAATATTTGGCTTTATCTCCTCGAGCTGATCTGTGAAACTTTCTGTTCGGCTCTTGTACCTCCTTTTTTCTTCCATTTGCTTTAGCATCTTTATGCTGGAGAGCATGTTTCAGCGTCCCTTCTGACATCCATTTTGACCTTTCTTTCTTTCTTTCCTTGTCTTCTTAATGACTTTTTGCTTTCTTCATGTATGATGTTCTTTATGTCATCCCACAACTCTTCTGGTCTTCGTTCTTTAGTGTTTAATGTATCAAATCTGTTCTTCAAATGATCTCTAAATTCAGGTGGGATATATTCAAGCTCGTATTTTGGCTCTCATGGACTTATGTTCATTTTCTTCAGCTTCAGTTTGAATTTCCATATGAGCAATTGATGGTCTGTTCCACAATCTGCCCTGGCCTTGTTTTGACTGATGATGTGGAGCTTTTCCATCTTCTCTTTCCACAGATGTAGTCAATTTGATTTCTATGTTCCATCTGGCAAGATGCCTTTATGTAATCATTTATATACATGTACATTAATTCAATGGATAATAATTTGATACCTTTCAATTTTAAAAAAATCACAGATTCCTTAAAGGAGATACGATTTGAATATTTTAATGTAGTGTATGATTGGCTATCATTTACATACTGCCTGCATATGATATCTGGAATTATGTTGGTTTTAAATTTCTGGTCCCAGTGGTACTAATATATACTAAATTTGTATACTCAAATCAGCAAAGAATAAAGTTATATGGTCACAAATTGCATAATAAGTTAGGAGGAATTGTTAGTTATTGCAGTTCTCTGAAGAGCAATCCTGGTGTGGTTCTTAGGATAAGCACTGGGTCACAAGGCCAGTTTGAACCACAAGGTCAGTGATTCAAATTCATCAGCTGCTCCTAGGAAATCCTATAGAGGGTCGCTATAAGTTGGAACCAACTTGACAGCACTTAAAAACAACAAATAAGTAATATAGGACTCCTGGTTCAGCGCTTTAGGATAAGTGCTGGACTGTTAACCAAAAGGTCAACATTTCAAACCCACAAGTAACTCCTCGGAAAGTCTATACAGGGTCACTATGAGTCAGAATCAACTTGACAGTACTTAAAAACAACAAGAATATAAATAATACAAGTAAACTATACCATATAAAACATACAACAATGCAATGAGAGTTAAACTATTCTGTGACTATGAATCCAATTTGGAGATTTAACAAAAGAGATTAAAAAAGAGAATGAACAAGAAAACAAGATTTTTACTTATCAAATTTTTAACTCTTAGTAAAAGTATTAAGCATTTAATTTTTTTTTTCCACTGACTACATTTTTCTACCTCTCAGCCAAAAAAAAAAAAATATTAACTTGCTTGTTAGTTGCTCCCAGTGTGTAAAGGCAAAGTTTGAACCAAGCTGGACATTTTCTTTTTTAATTATTCAAATATGAAGCAAGATTTGAAGCACTTAAATGAAAATGTCATTAATTATGTATACAGAAAAGAAATCAAGATCTAGGGAGAAGGAAGGATAAAGAAATACAAGTGGGTTTCAAAAGTTCATGAAAAAATTCCATCTTTCCACCAATTTTTTTGAAGCCCTACTTGCATACTACTAAAATTGACTTGGTAAAGTGCTAAACTGGAAGGCATTATTTAAATCTGGAAAAAAAAGAGAAAGAGTTATGACCAATGATGTGATCTTAAATATATACAGAGAAAGAAAGCCAGATCTTCTTCATCTTTCCCAAAACCACAAGAGGAAATGAAGTGCAAGATGAAGGATTTATATGAGAAATAAGAAAGGTATTTCTGACAATGAAATATAAAATACAATGGAAGAGGTTATTAAAGATTGTGGTGGATTTTTTCTGTAAAGGAAATAATATTATAGTGTCTGAAGAAAAAAGAAACATTTAATGATTTTGCAAAGCTTTGTAGACATGAAAGGAATTGCAATAAAATCTCACTTTATCGGCATATAATGAAATTCTTTACTATAGCACATACACAATAAGAAAATTACAACTGAAAAAATTTGGTATGAATATTGTAAACTAAAAGGAAGTGCTGTAGTATCATAAGACTTCAAGGTGCATAATGTTTATTTACTAGGGTCATTTATAACCAAAGAGTTTCCCAAGAATTTCCCTAACTGAAATTTTAAACTCACATAGTAAATACCTCTTAATTCTATTATCTTCTCTTACCTTTACAGTCCTTTTTATTTGAAAGCATAACAAAACCGCTTTTGCAGGAACAATGGTAACTCCCAGGTATATTATCACAAAACTGGCTGCATCCTCCATTAACATTTGAGGGATCTTTGCATTCATTTATATCTAAAATAGAGAAAATTATTATTTTTAAATTAACATAAGCTTATCGAATTTTTCAGGAAGTCAACCCAGGTGAACCAGGTAGGTTTATTATACATACCAAATTCACACTTCTCTCCTTGCCAACCTGGTTTACAAATACAAGTGAATGTAGCTTGGCCATCTCTACAGCTACTATATCCATCTTCATTGCATGGCAAAGGGTTACACTGGTCTGAAATGACTGAAGGAAATAGAATTTTTTTAAAAATTTTTATAACATGTCACATTAAAATAATAATGTTCTCTTTAATAGAACTTCTATTCATGAACTTACAACTCCTTCCATCAAGTAATAATTTTTTATTGCAAAGTGAGTCTACTAGGCAAATCTTTAAAATTGCTTTGTAAAATGAAAAGAATTTTAAATTGATAAATATATAGTGCTTTATACCTATAACTTACCTCTTTTGTATTACTTGATACTTAAAGCAATTCACTATAAATCCAGCCTTTCTGGGTCCATAGAGACGAGATGAACCCCTGACACTAATGCTCTGAGGTATTCTTTAAACCTTAAGGCAAAAATATCCCACGAAATCTTAAAAACAAATAATAGCTTAACTAGTAAAGAATGTCTGCCTTGAGTATTATGCTCTTTTTATATCTGTCTATAGAGCCCTGGTGTGGCACTGTGGGCTAATGCGTCAGACTGCAAAGTTGTTTGAACTGCAACATCGGTGGTTCAAAGCTCACCAGCTGCTCCTTGGAAACCCTATACAGGGTCGCTATGGACCAGAATCGACTTGATGGCACTTAGAAACAACAATGGAATCCAGGTGTGGCTCTGTGGGTTAATGCACTTGGCTGCAAAGTTGGTTTGAACCAAAAAGTCAGTGATTTCAATTCACCAGTTGCTCCTCGGAAACCCTATACAGGGTCACTATGGATCAGAACCGACTTGATGGACTTCATAACAACAATATATATATCTATATGGGATCAAACTGACAAAAACAACTTAAAAGATTAGACAGAAAGTTTAGGGCGCAGTGAGTTTAAGTGAATACGGGAGGAACAACTTTGAAAAGGAAAGTAAGAATGGCTGCACAAACAGAAGAATTTATTCAATGTCACTGAATTGTACATGCATGAAGAAACTGTGGAATTGGTGTGTGTTTTATTCTGTATATTCTCAACAATAACAACAACAAAATAAATTATATTTAACAAACACACAAAAAACAATTCTTTTTGTTCAGTGAAATTATCTTCTTGTCAAGCCTTTGTAGAATATGGGGCCTTAGGTAGAATCCTGAGCCCCATCCAAAACTTTCTGAGGTGGGACATTCCCACGTGAAAGGACATGCAGACCAACTCGGAGTGGCTAGAAGAACAGAAGATGCTTCTTGAAAGAAAGACCAGCAGGGAAAAGGAAAAAAAAAAACACTGTTTGGCTATTACAAGAACAAACAAGCTACCTTCCTGGGAGCCATCAAGGCAAGCACTTACAGCCCTTCAGGACAACCCCCTTCCAAGACTGAAACTCAAAGGGAACACAGTAACTGACTTGTAAGTTCACTGGGAATCACATTGGTCTATTTGTGAGTGGAAGTGAGGGAAAGGCAGAAATGAAGACATGGGCTGAGTTCAACCATGTTCCATAGACTCCTGTTGACCTTGAGATGAAAGAGAGAAGAGGAAGGGCTGGTTGGTCTGAAGTTTGGGAAGACTTGGAAACTCCTGAGGCCATAGGCAATGACATAGCCACTGGGAACTAGAGCTGAGAGTGAAGCATCCAGCTGATACGAAGTGAGGGAAGGTGCACAAGTATGCCCGAACTTGCAGATAGTACCCATTTGACCTAGCTTGGATGAGTTGATGATCAGAACTTGACAAGAGGAAGATAAAGAAGTTTGATATAGTAAGCAAATGTAAATTGCTACAATTTGATGAACTTGACCTTTGATAATGGATGCAGTTGCTGAAAATTCCATCTGACAGGGAAGGAGTCTTCACGTCAAGGATCAAACTTATTCCCTCGGTATACAAAGTTGATAGAGATGGACAGCTGAGACATTGGCTACCTAAAATGAGGGTTGTTGTTGTGTTGTGAAGTGCCATTTGAGTCAGTACCAACCCATAGCAACCCTGGAGGAGGGGGCTATAAAGACATGAAGTGACTGACCTACAAGGTTTCAAGAGGGAGTTTAGTTTCAGAGAGAGGTGGGGAAAACAGAATCCCCACTGAATAAATTTCATCTTGTCTAGATGGG
Source organism: Chrysochloris asiatica (assembly GCF_000296735.1). Taxonomy (NCBI): domain Eukaryota; kingdom Metazoa; phylum Chordata; class Mammalia; order Afrosoricida; family Chrysochloridae; genus Chrysochloris; species Chrysochloris asiatica. Next base: position 11,795,765 of record NW_006408586.1, read on the forward strand.
TCTGGTGAAAGGAGATGGGGATAGGATTCTTTTCGTTCAATAGTGAGTAATTGTTATCATGACTAATTGCAATAGTCACAACTATAAAGGTAGAAGTTGTGAAACAAAAAGGGGGGAGTAGTTAATCTTACATTCCAGTCAGTAACAGAGAGCCCTAGGACCATCAAGACAGAAGAGCATGAGCAAAACATGGGATCCTAGCCAAAGAAACACTGATACCAGAGAAGGAGGCAGAGGCGATTGCATGGAGAGATAGAGCAGCTGAGGACTCTAGACTCAAGGAAAGAGAAAGGCTGTGCTGGCTGGCAGAAGTATAGCTTGGTTGTTTAAATAATTATATATTCCTGAGTATTTTCATGCACATCAAAAAAAAAAAAAAAAAAGTGAGAATAGAGGCAAATACTGTTAAGCAATGGCACATGGAGAGGATTGTAATTATTGCAGTGAAACAAAATATGATTGCTTGAGTGCAAAACTGATGTTCTGCCATGTAAACTATCACTCGATTCACAATAAAAGCTTTTAAAAAAATTCTGTAAAGTAGGCAGCACAAACACTACTACTCTTAGTATCAACAGAAAGAAGAATTTGGGACTTCCAATTTTAGCTAACATGGAGTGACTGCCTTAAATCAAAAGAACCCTGGTCAAACCAGTGTTTAGACATTGGATAATAGGCAGTACAGGGAATGGAAATCGTCAAGGTAAACCCATCTTGCTGCCTGGAGACAGTTTCCATGCCACAGTAGAGAACCCAAACACAGTCTAGTAGTCTCCCAGGACTGAAAAGTGTGTGGTAAAGTCAAACAAGAATTTGGCAGGTCATAGTACTGTAGAACTTAACAGAGAGAAAGAGAAAGAGAGAGAAATACCTATAAACCTGCAGGGCAAGATCTTCTTGAGTCTTGTTATTTAAAATAAAATCAATTTTACCAGGAAATATTACCAAAGAAATATTGCTGTTGTTGTTAAGCCCTGTGGAGTTGGCTCCAACTCATAACAATCCTGTCTGTATAGGGTTTCAGAGGAGCTGCAGGTGGTTTGAAACAAATATTTATCCTACTGTGCCACACCAAGACTATATTACATTACTCTATTACACCAGTGTCACACCGTTATCAGGGGAAAAACGATTAAGTCTAATAAAGAAATAAAGCTCAATCACTTAACTTTTTAAAAACAAACAAAAACAATTTCTGTCAAGTCAACTTAACTCATGGTAATCCCATGTATTTCAGAGTGAAACTGTGCTCCATCGGGTTTTCAATGGCTGATTTTTCAAAAGTGGATTGCCAGGTCTTTATTCCAAGGTACCTCTGGATGGATTAGAACTTCTGATCTTAGCAGCTGAACACTTAACCATTTGTGCCATCAAGGACTTGGAAAGCTCAATTATAATATCCTTTGTATTTTCTTCATAGAACAAAACAGCACTTTATCACTCCCTGAAATATGTCTATTTCTTTCTTCCTTCCTTCCTCCTGCCTTCCCTCCCTTTCTTCTTTCTTATTTTTCTACCCTTACTAAAACTGCAATGGTACCTTGGCTCCTGCACATCCCTATGCCTGCTTCTCAAGCCTTCCTAGTCAACTCTGCAAATTCCTCTTATTTTCCAATAAATTTCCCTTTGTTTAAGGTAGTCAGAGGAAATTTCTGTTGTTTGCAAAAATCAAAAACAAAAAAGCCCTTGCATATACTCAACTAATTCCATAAGGTTCATAATGTATCCTCATAAAATTAACACACATTTTTAAAAAGTGATAATATAGTAGGTTTTAGTTAAAAGAATAAATCAATTAAAGAATAAGAAAATTATTATTAAAGTTATTTTTTCTGTCCTTCAGAAAATTTTTAAAAAAAAGATAATGTTTGAATTAAATATACTTAGCCAGGAAAATGATTCTACTTGTGTAATTATAGAAAGTTTAAATTAGAGAAAATTAAATAAATTATTATCTGCATAATGCCCATGTCATGTGTGTAAGACATTCACTGGACAGACATCCTCGCTTAAATTTTACATTGTCATCCTTTTTCTGTCTATCACTTGAGAAATTGGCAAAATAGAGGATAAATAAATTACCAGAATTATCACTAGACCTTGTGTGAACTTTAGATGCTAAATTGGATTCACGTGCTACTTTCCACATTTATATTGCTGATGCCAAAAATTCTGAGGGATAAACACAGTTCAACTTTGACCTATTAATCAGTTGTAATGTTTAGTCATATTACATAATTATGCAACAATAGCCAAAATAAAGTTTTAAGGAATAAAAATTGTTAATCAATGACCTTAGTAAAGAAAGAATTGTTGTTGGTGGTGTTATTAAGTGCCACTAAGTCAGTTCTGACTCATAGAGACCTTGTAGAAAGTTTCCAAGGAGCAGCTGGTGAGTTTGAACCACCTACCTTGTAGTTCAAACTGACCTTGTAGTCCAGTACTTTATCCCACAGAGCCACTTCAGTGTAAATGTTATAAGGATATGCACTTTGAGTAAAGTGACAATATTTGTAGAGCTAAAAACATTGTTTCAAATGTGTTTTGAGGAATCTTTGTTGCTGGGCATACAAGCCTGCAAGGATTAATTTGTTAACATTAGTCTTTGAGTGATACCTTAGGATAAACACTTGACCTCAAGGTCAGTATGAACTGTAAGGTCGGTGGTTCAAACTCACCAGCCACTCCTCAGAAACCTTATAAAGGCTCGGTATGAATCAGAACCGATAAAATGACACAAAACAACAACAATTATATTACCATTAGTATACTGTCCTTGCAAGTTTGTCTTGTTTTTTAAATTGATGGTAGAGATGCTTACCAGTGACACAGCTCCTCAGGTCAGGATAAGCAATGGTTGACTGATATGAAGCAGAAGATAATCCAGCTCGGTAAGAGCCAAGACAACCTGCAATTGCAAACAAATGTAATTGCTTTAGAACAAACACACTTACTGGATGTGAAATCATAAAAGAGATCCTGTGCAGCCCCCAGCATTCAAAATGTCAACTCTATTTCCATCCACCTTTTTTGAAAAATAAAAATCTAAAAGCAAGATTGCAATAAATAAAGAATGAAAAGTAGTATCCAGTCTGTCTGGGCGGGGCTGATGAAAGAAGATGTGAATAGGTCTCTTGTGATACAATAGAGAATAATTGTTATCAGGACTGATTGTGAGGGTTGGAAATGTAGACGTTTTGTAGCAAAAGGCGGGAAGTGATTGACTTTGCAGTCTAGGAGCGGAGGTCCCTGGGTCCATCAAGGGAGAAGAGTAGAGAGTGGAACCGTTCCTACCCAGAGAAACAGTGATGCCTGAGATGGAGGCAGAGATGATGACATGGAGAGATGGAGTGGCTGGGGACTTTAGACCCAGAAAGGGAGAGGAGCTGTGTGCTGAAGACCCTGGGGGACAGTCTTGCAGGTTAAACTCTTTGGTTGGTTGATGATGCATGGAGGGGATTGTAACCATGGCAATGAAACGATATACGATAGGACGAATGTAAAGCTAATGTTCTGCCATGTAAACTATCACATAATTCACAATAGAACATTTAAAAAAACAAAAAATGAATAAAGGAAAACAGGCTTATACCAGTTTGTTCTCTCTTGAAAAGAACCTTAATGCTGGAAGAGAAAAAGACCCTGGATTAAAAGGGAAGTTTGCTGTCACATGCATCTATGTTCTTAACTCTAAAGATAAAATCAGCTCTGTAAAACATAACCTGATTTAGAAGGTGTGTAAAGTTAAGGCTCTGGTAGCGTAGTGGTTCTGAATCAGGCTGTTAACTTCAAGGTTGGCAGTTTGAAACTACCAGCTGTTCTGAAGGAGAAAGATGAGGGTTTCTGCTCCCGTAAAGATTTGCAGCCTCGGAAACCTTGTGCAGGGTCACTATGAGTCGGAACCGACTCCACAGTACTTGACAACAACAAAAGTTAAGGCAGTAGAATGAGTTAATATTTATTGTTGCTGTGAGCAAGTTCCAGTGCATTTAATGTTGCATGGAGATTAATATAATGGTATTTGTTTAATGCCTCAATATTCACAGAGCAGGTATGCTTCATTTATTTTGTTCCTTATCAAACCCATTAAATAGATATACAAAAGTATACAGGTGCTAGTAAACTAAAAAATTACAGCTAGACTAACAGTGATAATAGAATTATGGGCTTTAAAATAACTAGATGCCAAATTAAAACAAATAAATAAAGTAACTGGTGCCAAAATATAACACTACTTTATAACTGGAGAAGACAACATTATCTGACTCAGTTCATTGAACAAATAGTCACCAGCTAACTAAAACGAAGAGAAATAGCTGTAAAAATCCATTAAAAATCGGAATATGGAATGAATGAAGTATGAATTTGGGAAAATTGGAAGTTGTCAAAAATGAAATGGAATGCATAAACATCAATATCTTAGGCATTAGTGAGCTGAAATGGACTGGTATTGGCCATTTTGAATCTGACTACCACATGGTTGACTATGCAGGGAATGACAAATTGAAAAGGAATGGTGTTACATTCATCATCAAAAAGAACATACCCAGGAGGGAACAAACAAGATGGCGGATCGGGTGGACGTATAGTAGAGAGCTCCGCCAACAACAACAGAATACCCGACCAAGAAGGTTCAGGGGATGGTCCCAGAACTCTGAACCACATATAAAGGAATACTTAGAAGGTTGGAAGGCTCACAGCTGGGGGAATTTGTGGCAGAAGCAAGAAATCT
>NW_006408586.1:11806323-11814641 GCF_000296735.1 Chrysochloris asiatica
GAGTGCTCCTTTGAGGCCAAGATGGCTAAACTTCGTCTCTCATACTTTGGACATATTGTCAGAAGGGAACAGTTGCTGGAGAAGGATATCATGCTTGGTAAGATGGAGGGTCAAAGAAAAAGAGGAAGACCCCCAACGAGATGGATTGGCTAGGTGGCAGCATTGATGTGCTCAAGTGTGGCAGCGGTAGTGCGGTTTGCCCAGGTTTGGACATTTTTTCGTTCTGCTATGCATGGGGTCACTATGAGTCAGTTCCAACTCGATGGCACCTGACAATAACAACAACTAAAATGATGGTATTTCAATTATTTTTTGGTGCAGAACAAATGGATCCAAAACATTACTTTGTTATGATTTGTGGATCATATAGTTGGGAACAACTTGGCTGGGTCATTAGTCTTTGCTATATGTAGAATCAGACTAGGTGCCTGGAGCTACATAAACTTTCAAAATTCTCTTTCACCCAATGTTCATACCTCATGCTACTTGGTAAATGTCTCTCCTTAGGCATCTCATCTTTCAGGGCCTCTCCATGAGGTTGAGCTGCTCTTAGTATTGTTGTTGCTGTTGTTGCGAAGTGCTGTCCGACCCATAGCGACCCTGTATAGGGTTTCCAAGGAGTAGCTGGTTAGCTTGAATTGTCGATCTTGCAGTTCAAACAGCTTTGCAGTCTGGCGCATTAATCCACTGTACCACATATTGGTCTCAAAATTGCAATTCTCTCACAATGGCTAACTTCCAAGAGAGAGAAAGTATAGGCTTCCCAATCCATTAGGGGCACTGTATCACTTTCAAGGAGCCCTGGTGGCACAGTGGGTTAAGCCATACACTATTAATGGGAAGGTCTGTTGTTTTAACCCATAAACTGCTGCCCAGGACAAAGATGAGGCTCTCTGTTTCTGTCCAAATTTACAGGCTTAGAAACCCCTCGGTGCAATTCTACACTATCCTATGTTATTGTTCTTGTTAAATGCCATCTACTCAGCTCAAACTCAAAGTGAGCCTATGCACAATAGATGAAACACTGCCAGGTCATACATCATGCTCATAATTGTTAAGCTTGAGCCCATTGCTGCTGCCACTGTATCAACCAATTACATTGGGAGTCTTCCTCTTTTTTGCTGAGCCTCAACTTTCTAAAGCATGGTACCCTTCTTTCGGGATTGGTCCCTCCTGATAACATATCCAAAGTATGAGAGACAAAGTCTCAACATCCTGGCTTCTAGGGAGCATTCTGGCTTGGTGAACTTCTTCCAGAACATATTTGTCAGCTCTTCTGGCAGTCCATGGTACTTTCCATATTCGTCTCCAACATTGTAACTCATAAGCATCAATTCTTCTACACTCTTTGTCCAACATTAACATGCACATGGGGCTATTGAAAATACTATGGCTTGGGTCAGGCACACCTTAGTCCTCAAATGGATTAAAAAAAAAAAAAAAAAGCTTTTATTGTATGAATTGAGTGATAGTTTACATGAAAGAACATCAGTTTTGCACTCATTGTATCATATTTTGTTTCATTGCAATTTCAATACCCTCCATGCATTATCATTCAGCAGTATTTGCTTCTATTCCCTCTGTTCTTTTTTGTTTGTTTGGTTGGTTTTAATGTACACAAAAACATTTAGGAATTTATAATCATTTAAACAATCCAAACGTTACATTTTGCAAGCCTGCCTCCTGGCTGCCAGCACACAGCCTTTCTCTTTCCATGAAACTATAGTCCTCAGCTACTCTCTCTCTCCATGTCATCATCTCTTTATCTCTGGTGTCAACGCTTCTCACAATACTGTCCCATATTCTGCTTATGTTCTTTTCCCTTGATAGTCCTAGGGCCCTCTGTTCATAGAATGTAAGATTAACTTCTCCGCTTTTTGTTACAAAACGTCTACCTTTACAGTTGTAACAATCGCAATTAGTCGTGATAACAATTACTCACTATTGAATCAAAAGAATCTTATCCCCATCTCCTTTCACCAGACCCATCTAGACAAAATGAAAACTATTCAATGGGGACTCTGTGTTCTCTCACACACTCTGAAATTAAATTCCCTCTTGAAAACTTGTCAGTCAGTCACTTCATGCCTTTATAGCTCCCCCCGCCTCCCATTTTATAAGCCAATGTCTAAGTTGCCCATCCCTATCAACCCTGTGTACAGAAGGGATAGGTTTAATCCTTGATGTGAAGACTCCTTTCCTCTCAGTTGGTATTTTGAGCTTTTACACCTATAAGTATAGGTCAAGTTCATCAAATTGTAGTAATATACACTTTCTTTATCTTCCTCTAGTAGAGTTCTGATCATAAGTCATACAAGCTAGGTCAAATGGGTGCTGTCTGAAAGTTTGGGCATTCTTGTGCATTTCCCCTCACTTCATATCAGCTCAACGCTTCACTCTCAGTTCGAGTCCTCCATGGTTAGGTTCTTGTCTATGGGCGTAGGAGTCTGTCCCCAGGTCTCACCATAATTTGGGCCAACCAGCCTTTCCTCTTCTCATTCTCATTTCCATGTTGATGGGAGTCTATGGAATGTGGTCACACTCAGCCTGTATCTTCATTGTTGCCTTTCCCCCTCTTCCACTCACCAGTACACCAACATGGTCGCCAGCAAGCTTATAAGCCTGTTCGTGTGTTCCCTGAGTTTTAGTCTTGAGGGGGTTTGTCCTGAAGGGACTTGATTACTTGCTTTGATGACTCCCGGCAAACAACTTGCTTGTTCTTGTAGTAGCCAACCAGATTGCCAATTTTGTTGTTGTTTTCCTGTGGGTCTTTCTTTCAAGAAGTATATTCTGTTTCTCTAACCTCTCCAGACTGGTCTACATGTCCTTTCAAGTGGGAATGTCCCACTTCAGAAGGTTCTGGATGGGGCTCAGGATTCAAATGGATATTTTTGCTCTTGAATGCTTTAAAGAGGTCTTGTGCAGCAGATTTGCTTGATGTAATATGTTGTTTGATCTCTTGACTCCTGCTCCCATAAGTATTGACTGTGTATCCAAGCAAAATAAAGTCTTTGACAACTTCAATCTTTTCTCTATTTATCATGATGTTATCTGTTGGTCCAGTTATGAGTATTTTTGTTGTCTTTACAGTGAGGTGCAATCAATACTGAAGGCTGTGTTCTTTGATCTTCATCAGTAAGTAGTTTAAGTTCTTTTCACTTTGAGCAAGCAACATTGCATCATCTGCAAATCACAGGTTGTTAATGAGTCTTCCTCCAGTCCTGATGCTATGCTCTTCTTGATATTATCCATATTTTGGAGTATTTGCTCAGCATACAGATTGAACAAGTAGAGTGAAAGAATACGGCCTGGGTTTTGAAACCATTAAGTATTCATTCCCTAGTTCTGTTTGAACAACTACCTCTTCGTATATGTACAGGTTCCTCATGAGCACAATCAAGTGTTCTGAGATATCCATTCTCCAGTGTTATCCATATCTTGTCATGTACCACACAGTCAAACATCTTTGCATAATCGGTAAAGCACAAGTAAACATCTTTCTGGTATTCTTTGCTTTCGGTCAAAATTCATCTGACAGCAACAATGATATCACTAGTTTCATGTCCTCTTTTGTATCTGGCTTGAGTTTCTGCCAGTTCCCTGTCGAAGTACTGTTGCAGCCATTTTTAGATCATCTTCAGCAAAATTTTACTAACATGTGATATTAGTGATATTGCTTGATGATATTCATATTCTAATTAGTCATCTCTCTTTGGAAGGAGCACAAATATGACTCTTTTTCAATCTTTTGGCCAGGCATCTGTCTTTCAAATTGTACCTTACATACACATCTATACTGGTGGTGGTGGTGGTTGTGTGCTGTGGAGTTGGTTCCTCCTCATGGCAATCTTGTATTGTGTTTCTAAGGTTGTAAATCTTTACAGGAGCAGAAAGCCTCATTTTTCTCCTGCAGAACAGCTGGTAGTTTTGAACTGCTGACCTTGCAGTTAGCAACTCAGTTCGTAACACACTACCTCCCATGACTCCCTACACAACTATAAATATATGTGAAAATTTTTGTTTATATGGAAAAGTGCATTTTAAAATTACAATATGGGAAGCTAGTTACATGGTTACCCTACATTAATACAATTACATGGTTACTCCAAATCAGTACAGAAAAGAAAATTTCTTTTCTCCAAAATACTTATTTATAACACTCTGACTTTAAGTCATAGAAGAGGTCATCACATAAACGTGTGTCTGTTTAATTTATGGAGCAGATGATTGCATTATTCCCCAGGTATTGTGCTTTTATTATTATTGGTCCTTAAAAAGCCTATAATGTTTTCTTTTTGTTACTATGTATTCCTTTTTAGCCCCATCTCCACTCCTTTCTATCCTTTAAGGTGATGAATATATATGAGTATATATTGTATCTGTTTTTATTATGAACTTTTTAAAAATGGTTTAGTTATAGATCACACTCTAACTTTTTTATTCAGCACTGTATTTTATAATCAGTCTATTCTGACGCATATAATCTGCTGTTTATAAATAGCTAAACATAATTCCATAACATGAAACCATCATTTTTATAAAGCTCTCACATGATAATCAGATTGCCAATAATTTCTTAACATCACAAGTAGTATTGCAGTGATGATAGTGGGGTCATCAGATATGCATGTACTTACTCTTCCAATGTGTATTTCCACCTACAGATCATAGGATTTCTATCTGTTTTCTAAATTTTGCCAGACTAATATGTAATAAAGTAATGTCTCGTATTGTTATCCAATTTTTAATGAAATGTACATATATCTTCATGTCATTTAAAAACATCTTGGATTTCCTCCTCTAAAAATTTCCCTTATTTATTTCTTTAGTCAGTTTTCTATTGTTGCTGTTAAGTTCTATGAAGTCGATTCTGACTCACTGCAACTTTGTATAGGGTTTTCAAGGACTGTTTATTGTTGTTGTGGGTTTGCACATTTATAGATATCTCTCTCTATCATTAAGCCTATGTGTATTATCTTTCCTTTTATTGAGAGAAGTTCTTAATTTTGGCATAATCAAATTTATCCATTGTTTATTTTGTAATCAAAATTATCCATTATTTTCCTCTGTGGTTTGTGCATTTGAAATTTGATTTTTTTCTATGCCATTAATCATAAGTTAATTCTTCCTAATTTTTGTGTGTATTCTACCAAGAATCCACCCTTACATTTAGTAGTAATTAGAAAGTCAGATTTATTTTTCTAGTTAACAAACTTCCTAAGACCATCTTCTCAATAACCCACAGTGGTGTGTAATCTCAACTTTATTGAATAATAGTTTTCCATATCTGCATAGTTCTGCCTCTGAGTTCTGTGTTTAGTTGCATCAGTCTGTGTACTTCTGCCAATATTATATGATTTTATTTTCTTTGGCTTTGTTATGAATATTTGATGAGATGTGGCTTTCTTTCTATAGCTGTGCATTATTAATATGTGATGAGGTATTTTCTCCTTTTGCACTATTTTTTCAAGTTGATTTAGTCATGTGTAGAATTTTATTCTGTGATTTAAATTTTAAAGTGAATTTTGGCAGATAACCTGTTTATAATATTCATTCAATTCTGAACACTAAATATCTTTAAAGATTCCAGTTTAAATTTTACAGCCCTAATTTGAGTAAAAAAATATTTTTTATAGAGATTTTAGCTATTCTTAAGATATTTATAGATACTTTACATACTGTTGTTGTGAATGATGGAGTCTTGGTGTGGTGCTGTGGGTTAACGTGCTGGACTGCAAAGTTGTTTTAGTTGCAAGGTCGCAATTCAAACTCACCAGCTCCTCAGAAACCCTATACAGGGTTGCTATGGGTTGGAACCGACTCAGCAACATTCAACAATAACAACTTTGTGAATGATATTTTCCTTTTATTGTCTTATACTCATACTCTTATTTCTTAAGGTTTGCTCTTTGGTATTTTTTGTTTTGTTTTTGTGTTGTTGTTTTTTTATGGGGGGAGGGTATTTTTAAATTTCTTTCAGTTGCTTGTTTACGGTATTTAAAAAATTCTCCAATATGACCTCCTATTACTAAATCAGCAGTGAGCACCCTAGTTCATACACACATATATCAGATAAAGCCACTCTTCAGTTTATCTGTGAGTTTCTCATGCTTCCTGCTGTTTTTGTTATGTTTGTTATTATTAGTGCCTGGAAACTATTGTTTATTTAGAGGTGGTTTGAAGAAGTCAGGCACCTGGGTTATTCACCTACTTTGACAGAACTAGAAATTAAAATGTACTTCTAATGTTTATATTTAGGCTTAAAATTTAGCATTCTTCAGAGATTATTTTTTCTCCCATTAACAGAATCATCCCCTCAACCTAGTGATATATTCAAAGACATATATATATCTAGAGAGAGAGACAGTGTGTGTGTGTGTGTCCTGGTGTGGCAGAAGGTCAGTTTGCGTCAGAAGGTTAACAGTTCAAACCCACCAGCCACAACTTGGAAACCCTATGCAGTGTTGCTATGGGTCAGAACTGACTTGATGGCCCTTAATAAATGCAATAACAAATATATAGAGATGGAGTCCTGGTGTGTGCTATAGGATAAGCACTCACCTCAAGGTCTTTGAACCTCAAGGTCCATGGTTCAAACTCACCAGCTGCTCCTTGGAAACTCTATACAATGAGTCTGAAAACTCGATTGCATTTAACAACACAGATATAGATAGTAGAGCTAGTTATCCTACTACCTAAAGAAGAAATAAGACAATTTAAAAATTCATGTTTGTATAATAAAGTCCAGTGGGCATTTCTACTCCAAATTGCATATTTTCAATGCGCAATACATAGTGTGGACAGACTAAAGTGTTTTCTGGAATTCTAAATCTAAATAATGCACAAAAGTGGAATTAAAGATATAACACTACTGATTAGCTCCATTCAAAATTATGAGTTCTATTCTCTGTTTCATTTTCAGCATTGGCCTGGAATGGCTCTGTAGGTAAACACTGTACTGCTAACCACAAGGACTGCAGTTCAAGTCCACCAGGTGCTCCGCAGAAACCATACACAGGGTCACTATAAGTCAGAACTGATTTGATGATACTAACAACAAGTATTAGTGACCCAATTTCCTGGGTGACTATCTGATTGTAAGCATATCCCTGCATACGATGTGGTTTTCTATAGCTCTGTAAATACTAGTAAGAATATTTTAAACATACCAGAGGTAGGATTAAAAGCTTCTATATTTTTCTAACTGAGAATTCATTGGACTATAGAATATGCATATCAAGAAAAAATTAACTTACGTTGTGTGTTTTTTTCTTTTTGACAATGGAATACATCTCATATAAACAAATGAAAATTTATATATAAAATTTTAATTAAAAAATAAGTCATAATAAAGAGTAAATGTTTGGTTCATATTATGGTTCAATCAAACAATAGTTTACAATTGAAGAGAGCTTTGTGCAATAAAAAAAATCTATCCTCTATATATATATATATATATATTTAGGTATTTCAAATAGAACCTAAGTTAGAAATCATAGAGTGGACATTTGAAAATACAGAAACTGAAAGTTATGTAACTTACTTAATCTGATACAGAATTTTTTAAGCCTGGGACTAGAGCCCATGTCTTATGATTGTTTTAATAGTTTGGTTTTCTACATACTGCCAAATAAGATAGGCAGAAAGAAGAGAAAGGGAATGAAGCCAGGAAAAGAGAAAGTTGAGAGGGACAAAGAAGAAAAGAAAAATATTTTAGCTAAGGAACTTTCCCAAAACACATAAAGCTGTATTAAAACATTATTTATTTTTATTAAAATTTATGCCATGATCAAATGTATATACCTTCCAGAATGCTGATGTCTGCAAAAGATACATAACTTCATTACAGAGTCCTGAGAAGCTATGATTTATTTTAATGCAAATGCATTTTTAAGCCAACTATTGTTTATATTAAGGAGCTCTGGTAGCATAGTGGTTAAGAATCGGGCTATGAACCTTCAGGTCAGCAGTTCGAAAATACCAGGTGTTCCATGGGAGAAAGATGAGGCTTTCTGCTCCTGTAAAGATTTACAGCCTCAGAAACTCTGTACAGGGTCAATATAAGTCAGAACCAACTCCATGGCACATAACCACCACCACCACCATTGTTTATATTATAAAAGATTAAGTTTATACTTAACATTGAGAAGCTCAAACAGTTTTGATAGTCTCCACTTTAACAAGGCCAAAGGCAGACTGTAGAACATATATATCATCAATTACTAATATGTAAACTTAAACTGAAGCTGAAGAAAATGAAAACAAGTCCACGAGAGACAAAATATGACCTTGAATATATCCCACCTAAATTTAGAGAT
>NW_006408586.1:11816080-11822241 GCF_000296735.1 Chrysochloris asiatica
GGTGTTCTTATGTATAGGCCCTCTCTTCTTATCAGCTAGATGCTTCACTCTCCACTCAAGTCCTCTGTAGCTAGGAATATTTAAATACACTTTTTATTTGTTAAACTACTCAGTAGCTTTTAAGCAGGGTGTTATTCAGTTTCCATATATTTTACTTTATTTCCTTGATATTACTATTGTTGATTTCTAATTTTGTAACACTGTGACCTGATGCTTTATAACACATGTTCTATTATGGAGAATGTTTCCTGTTTACTGGTAAAGAATATGTACTGTGCTGTTATTGGGTTGAATGCTTTGTACAAAATTATGACTTCAAGTCTGTTCATTGAGTTGTCTAGTTCTTCTGTGTCTTTATTGAATTTCTTTTTGGTTGTTCTCCTTTTTTGAAAGTAGTGTATTAAAATCTCCCACTATTATTGTAGATTTGTCAATTTCTTTTTTCAATTCTACTAGGGTTTTGCTTATGTATTTGGGGGCTCTTTCATTGGGAGCATAGACATTTATTATGGTTATGTCCTCTTGTTCAACTGATCATTTAATCATGAGATAATATCTCTTAATACTAGTTTTTGCCTTAAAGTTCATTTTATCAGAGATTAGTATTGCCACTCCTGCTCATTTTTTATGCAATTAGCTTGCTATATTTTTTCCATCCTTTAACTTTTAATCTGTTTTTGTCTTTGTGTGTAAAGTGCTTTGTTGACAGCATATTGACAGATCCTGTTTTCTTAGCCATTCTGCGACTGTTTGTCTCTTGACTGATGCATTTAATCTGTTGATGTTGTTGTTGTTGTTAAGTGCTGTCAAGTCAATTCCAACCCATAGGCAACCCTGTATAGGGTTTCCAAGGAGCAGATGGTGAGCTTGAACTGCCGACCTTGAAGTTCAAATGGCTTTGCAGTCCGGCGCATTAACTTACAGCGCCACACCAGGACTCCAATCTATTGATATTCAGTAAAATAAACAATAGGTATGAGTTAATTGCTGCCATTATGTTGTTTTCTGTGGTGCTGCTAGTTTCTTTGTTCTGCATGCCTTCTTGTGGTGAGTTCATTTTTAGTGTATGCTTTTCTTGTCAATTTTCCCCATAGTTTCAATGTTTCCATGTTCTTTGTGGAATATTAAGTTTACTTGAGATTACCCTATATTCTATTAATTTCTTTTCATTTTAAAACAATCTGTTTTATCCTGAAATCTATTTGATCTTCTCATCACCTGGATCTCTATTCCTATACTTTTCCCTTCTTTCACATTGTAGTTGCTTTGATCATAGATTTATCTCCCATATCCCCTGATTTCATTCTTGTAGTTTTATTCTGTTCTGGACTCTTAAATACCTCAACTGAGTTCCGGGTGGTATTGCCACATACATTAATCTCTGGTTGCCATCTGCTCTTCTTAGTTCTCAGTCCAAAGAACTCCCTTTCATATGTTTTGAAGCATTGGCTTGGCTTTTATGAAATCCCTTGTTGTTGTTAAGTGCCGTTGAGTCGGTTTCGACCCATAGTGACCCTGTACAGGGTTTCTGAGGCTGTAAATCTTTATGGGAGCAGAACGCCTCATCTTTCTCCTGCGGAGCGGCTGGTAGTTTCGAACTGCTGGCCTTAAGGCTCGCAGCCCGACTCATAACCACTACGCTACCAGAGCTCCTTATGAAATCCCTTAATTTCTGTTTATCCTGGAATATTCTGATTTCATGGTCATATTTGATTGACAACTTTGCTGCGTATATGATTTTTGGTTGGCAGTTGTTTTGTTGCTGTTTTTTATTTCAGTGTTTTGTATATGTCTCCCCACTGCCTTCTTGCCTGCATTGTTTCTGCTGAGAGATCAGTGCTTAATCTTATTGGCCTGTCTTTGTAGGTAACACTTCTTTTTTTCACTAGCTGCTTTCAGGATTCTTTCCTTGTCTTTGAATTTGGAGAGTTTGATCATGATATGTTTTGATGAGGGCCTATCCTGCCTGGGGTTCATGCAGCTTCTTGAATGCTTATCTTCTCATTTTCCAGGATGTTAGGGAAATTTTCTTCCAGAAGCTCTTTGGCTATATTTGATGTGGGTTTCTTTGATTTTTCCTGTTCTAGAACTCCAATCACTCATCGGTTATTCCTCTTCATGATGCCCTACATGAATCTTAGGCTTTCTTCAGATTTTTTCCTTCTATTTTCTGCTTGGTCCTCTATCTTAGCAGTATTGAGAGATGTTTTATTTCAAGCTTTTTGATTCTAGCTTCCATCCCTTCAGTTCTACTCTTTTGCCCATTCAGGGTATTGTCCAATTCTGATATTTTAGTATTGATCATCTGGACCTCTTTTTGCAGGTTTTGTACTGTCTTTGAAAGTGGGTAGACAGAAGAAAATAAAAGAACATAAAAGAAATACTCACACCTTTATCTCTGCCGATCCATCAGACCTCTGTGATGGGAGTGCTTTCTTGATCTTCTATCTGCTCACTCTCATTCAAAATGGTTGCACTGGGACTCATTGGCTGCTACAAATCAGAAGCCTCCTTTCTTGCTTCTGCTCCAAATCTTACCCCTGGTAAGCACTCGATCCCCTTATTTGTCCTTTTATCTGATGTTCAAAGTTCCAGGACCATCCTATGAACCTGTTGCATCCAGTATTCCATGTTTTTACTGGTGGAGATCTGTACAGCCTTTCTGCTTAGTCTACCATCAAGCCCCGCCTCCTACTAAGAGTTTTGAAAATGCTTTCTCATTTTATTTCTTGCTACAAACATTACTATCCATTTCACAAGGGTGAAAAATGTGTTTCATAGAGGTTAAATAATGTTACCATTCTGCAAAAATAATTGGTGATCATAAAAAGAAATTATAATAAGCCAGCTGGAAAACACTCAGTATCTCACAGAACAGAAATGAGCCATGGAATAGAATTCTAAGGAAAGATTCCACTGAATTGGCTGATGTCCTGCAGTTGGTGAAAAGTGAACTAAGAGGCAGAATAATAAAGTTGAGTCTTTTTGGTTCAGACTGTGCTACATAAATAAGAATCAGCACACAATTTAAAAATGGAAGAATAAGTACTCCAAGGTACCCAATGACTGCCCTGAAAGATTAATTAAATATATACCATCATTTCAATGTTAGCCTCCCTAGGTAAGGGAAAAACATACAGAAGTTCCCCCAACCAGTTTCCAGATGATTGCAAAACTCTCTGTGAGCCTATTCAGAAAGAAAACATGACTAAAAGGAGTAACTAGTAAACAAAAGCAAAGTCTTAGATTACATTCAAACTCTCAAATCTTCTAGGGTTAGATAGGATCTAGAAATGAGAGTCAAATATAAATAATTGCAAAATTTTATTAATAATTGCAGTTTATTAAGAACTAATACTTAGTTATCAACAAAAGCTGCATTTCATTTCTCTGGAGTCAAAGGGTCTCAAATAGGCTGAAATTATAATGAAGTGAAAAATGCAGATGGGGAATATTCTGAGCCTAATAATTGCAAGGTCAATGGTTCAAACCTACTAATTTCTCCTTGGAGACCCTATATAGGGTTGTTTTGAGTTGAAACTGACTCTACAGCACTTAACAACAGCAAACAAGAATAAGAGCTCAGACATCTGGAGTCATGGTGGAAGCTGTGGTATAAGATATAGATGGCTAACTGCAAGGTTGCTGGTTCAAACCCACCAGCCTCCCTTAGAAACCCTATACAGGGTCATTATGAGTCAGAGGAGACTCGACAGCACATAACAACAGTAAGAGCATATCTATGTGGGCTAGATCTACAAAGAATATATCAGAGAGAGATGTACATATTAAACTTCAACTTTATGGAAATCTTGACAATTTCCCCAGGTAATACTAATATAAAATATTTCTATACAGTTGATTCTTGTTGTTAATCGTTGTTATGTACTATAAGGTCACTGTGAACACTGAATTAGTGAATACTGACCTACTGCTATAGGAGAAATATAGAGTTAGCCTGCTGTAACCCTCTGGTCACAACATTTCCATAAGCCCATCAATACATTACCTTGTTTCATGTGTTTCTGTTTAAGAAATCTTTAATATATATTGTAAATTCATTAATTTTAATTCATGGTCAACTCATGCCTGAATGAAGCTTATTTAACATGCACATTTGCTCTGTAAGGCACACCACACCTTTCTTAAGCTAAGGAATACTAGACAGCACTTCATCACTACACTTAGGGGCCATATTAAACAGCATAATCACAATAAAAACAAAAATCTGTGGAAAATGTGGCAGTAAATAGACAATGAAAATGTCTATTTTTTTTTTAGTGTGAGAGCTAAAACAAGATAGCAAAGTGTTGTTTTGTTCAACATCAGTTGGAAGTATGTGCATAAGATGACACAACGTTCCTGTCTATAAAAAATTTTAAAAGAACCATGAGTATTGATTTTGGAGTTATATATAAATTTTAGCAAGTTCCTAAGTATAATATCTAAAAATAGCAAAGTTTGATTGTGTTGCTTAAAACAAATTGAAGCAGAGTTATCTAATCTGTTTGAATCTGGGAATGCTACCACATTCCTGAGAAGCTAGAATAACAAAAGTAGACCATGGGTAGAATACTGATTTGCAAAAAAGAGAAGTTTATTAATGAACTTTATAAATCCTCAGTGGATCAATGTTTGTGTTTATCTTTCCTTTCTTTTAAAGTTAACCCATGAAATTTCATAGAATTCTCAAGAATAGACTGGTACAAAAACTTAAATATAAGTGTGCATCACTTCAAGAACTCTTTTGAGAAAAACTTGAGAATGAAAAAAACCTAAAAGTCAAGATGTTACATGTTTAATATTCAATTTGCCTGTGTATCTTGAAATAAAAAAACAGCAAAATTCAATATTGAACAAGATTTCACTTCTAAGACTAATGAAAATATATTGGTTGAAATGTAAGGGTAGAGGCTAGACTCTATCTCTGAGGCCCATTCTAAGACTATATATATCCTTTGAACTTACCTAAGTATTTTTGATAAAAAATAATCCTAGAAAGAAAGAAAAGGACTTACCTAAGTATTTTGGGTAAGGTTGAACTTACCTAAGTATTTTGGATAAAAATAATCCTAGAAAGAAAGAAAAGAAAAAAATTACTTTAGTAAACATTTAGTAAAATAAAGTTGAAATTTAATTTTATAATGTGTTTTTACATTTAAGAGGCCATAAATTATACATGACTTTAACTTTTACATCATAGAATTTTTTCTGTAATAGATGAACAATAACAATACATCAGTAATATGCTTAGGTTGAAATATTATTAATCAATTAATTCATGCTTCAAGAGCTCCTAATCTGAAGACAGACTCTATTTAAGATGGATGTAATTATACATTGCCCCCACCTTTTTAAAAATCTTTTTAATTTGGCCACAGTTAATAATCATCAACAACAACCTTTGTAACATGTATTTCATATAATTATGACTAGTTGCACAGTGACTGAGCAGTGAACTGTTAAAAACCAAGCACTCATCAGGTTAAAGATGTGACAGTCTTCTTCCATAAAGATTCACAACCTAGGAAATCCTATGGGCACTTATACTCTATCCTATAGGATCACTATGAATTGGAATCAATGGCTATGGGTTTGGTTTATTTGTTTTACAGATACATCATGATAAGTAAATATATATATAACTTAATGTTGAATAATAATGACATAATTTGAAGTACATAAACGTGGACTTTTTTTTTTAGCATTTTTTGTATATATACTTTAGTTATAAATTGGTTTTGTACTAAAAAATTATCTGTAAACCAGCAATTTAAAATAAGGAATATGCTTTAGTGAAGAAAGAAAAATGTTAAAAATTTGTGATGGTAATTTCACAAAAGTGTTCTTAAGCCTTAATGAATCAAATGAACAGCATTCAGATCATAAGAACTCCTCATAAGACACAGCGTTTCTATGGAAAAAAACATACTCAATATTCCAATATAACAAATACAGGGCACATCTTCATCTAGTAATGTCAAAGCACTCACTCTCCTCCTCTTACATATAAACCTACATAGAAATATCTTCTGGTTTATAAGGATGAGATCTACTAACAGGTAATTCAGACAGTAGTGTTGTCTTTCATAGCATGAAAGTGGAAGGGAAAGTAAGATATATACACAACCTTGGAACGGCAGGGCTCTGAGATACAGGGA
>NW_006408586.1:11822341-11823093 GCF_000296735.1 Chrysochloris asiatica
TCAGCATTTCTCAAACTGGGGTAACTGAAGAAAAAATGCAAGACTCTACTTTCATTATTGAGAGATTCTCTGGAAAAATTATTGAATGATGCAGAAAGCATCAAGAGAAGATGGAAGGAATACACAAAGTCATTGTACCAAAGAAATGGTAAATGTTCAACCTTTTCAAGAGGCAGCATATGATCAAGAGCCAATGATAATGAAGGAAGAAGTCCAAGGTGCACTGAAGGAATTGGCAAAGAACAAGGCACCAGGAATTGACAGAATAAAAATTGAAATATTTCAAGAAAGTCAGGCGGCACAGGAGGCACTCACTCATCTCTGCCAAGAAATTTGGAAGACAACTCTCTCGCTGACTAATTGGAAGAGATGCATATTTGTGCCCATTCCAAAGAGAGGTGACCCAACAGAATGCAGAAATCATCGGACAATCACTTTGATATCCCGTGCAAGTAAAGTTTTACTAATGGTAATACAGAAATGATATATCCAAGGGATATACCATACAAGCTTGCCCCCTGGTCGTTAGCACACAGCAACTCTCCCTCTCTGGGTCTAGAGTCCCCATCTGCTCCATCTCTCCACATCATTGTCTCTGCCTCCATCTCTGGTGTCACTGTTTCTCTGGGTAGGGTTCCACACTCCATTCTTCTCCTTTTATGGTCCCAGGGACCTCCACTCCTGGATTGCAAAGTCAATCATGCCCCTCCTTTTGCTACAAAACATCTACCTTTACATTTCCAACCCTCACA
>NW_006408586.1:11832503-11843277 GCF_000296735.1 Chrysochloris asiatica
ATGAAACAAGCTATATGAATGTTTGAATGTGAAGCTGATGATGTGCCCTGTAAACTTTCACACAATCCAAAATAAAAACATTTAACTAAAAAAAAAAAAAAAAAAAAGAAAGTGGAAGGGTAAGCAATAGCAAATAATTTTGAAAGGTTATTATTGGATGATGGGAAGGAATACAAAGAGACAGTGAAGATATATGCAATAGGGTGAGGGTTCAGAGAAGTGATGATAACTGGAAATACGGACAAAAATATTATGAATGTAGACAGAGAATAGTTAAAGTAGGGTAAAAATACACAACAGGAACAAATGGTTTTTTCTTTCCGTTTTTCCTTACTCTGCCATCTCTTTCTCTGACACCAGTGTTTGAATTAGTATAGGGGAAGAAGCACATCTACATAGTCTTTCATCTTCTCGATTTTGATCTTCTACTGCACTATTCTTCTGTTACTTAGATTCAAAACCATAAGAAGGTAATATTATAAATACATACCAAAAAAACACACAAACACAAAAATCCAACTCCATTGCTCTCAAGTCAATTCCAACTCATTTTTGACATTACAGAAATGCATATTCAAGTATCTATGGGATGTGTATGCTACACAAGATGTCAGCAGTTGGAACCTACTACCTGCACCTTGGGGGAAAGATTTTGCAGTCTGCTTCTGCAAAGTTTATAGCCTTGAAAACCATATGGGGCAGTTCTACTCTATCCTACAGGGTCATATAAGTTGGGACTAACTCAACAGCAAGGAGAATGGTTTAGTAATACAATATCTGGAACATACTGGTTTGCATTCAAATATTCCAGCATAAATAAACAAAAACAAAAATTGGAGTCACTGAAGTAGAGAATTGAAGAAAACAAAAAAAGTGGGTTTCCTCTCCACTTTTTATACATCTCACTATCTTCACTTATAAGGAGTTTGTGACTACGTTCTTCCAAGATAATTTTGTTGATTCTTCTGGCAGTCCATGGTCTATTCAGTGTTCTTCACAAAAGCCATAACAGGAAGGCATTTTTCCTCAGTAGTATTTATTCACTGTCCAGCCTTCACATTCATATTACGCAACTGAAAAAACACCTTAGATCTCAAATAACATCTTTGTTTTTAAATAACATAATGAGGTCTTATGTAGCAGATATGCTTAATACAGTATGTCCTTTGGTTTCTTGACTGCCACTTCCTTTGGCATTGATAATGAATTCAAGTAGAATGAAACGTTGACAACCCAAATATTTTCAGCATTTATCATGATGTTGCTTATTGACTAGTAGTAAGGATTTTTTAATTTTATTTGTTAAGGTATGTGACACTGTAGGATAAGCACTGGACTATAAGGTCAGTTTAAATTGCAAGGTCTGCTGTCCAGACTAACCAGTTATTCATCAGAAACACTATACAGGGTCACTATGAGTTTAAAGCAAAATATTAGAAATGAGAAGGTATTAGAGCTGAAGAGAAAATTTCAAAAGGCAGCTTGAGAAGACAAAATCAAATATTATAATGATATGTGCAAAGACCTGGAATTAGAAAAACAAAAGGGAAGAACCCAGTCAACATTCTTTACCGTGAGGGAGTTGAAGAAAAAAATTCAAGCCTTAACTAGCAATATTGAAAAATTCTATGGGCAAAATAATGAGTGACGAAGAAAGCATCAAAAGAAAACAGAAGGGATATCTATACCAAAATATATATATATATATCTGTTAGTTACCACAGGTAGGAGGGAGGGGACAGTGAGGTACAGTTTGGGGATAGTAATAAAATAGCTTGGGTAAGGGAGAGGGCAATATACAAAGAAGGGGAAGGCAATACACAAGAAGTGGGAGGCATGGGGCAAGAACAAGGAAGATAAGCCTACATAGAAATATCTTCTGGTTTATAAGGATGAGATTTACTAACAGGTAATTCAGACAGTAGTGTTGTCTTACATAGAATGAAAGTGGAAGGATAAGCAAAAGCAAATAATTTTGAAAGGTTATGATTGGATGATGGGAAGGAATACATAGAGACAATGAAGATATATGCAATAGGGTGAGGGTTCAGAGAAGTGATGATAACTGGAAATATGGACAAAAATATTATTAATGTGGACAGAGGATAGTTAAAGTAGGGTAAAAATACACAACAGGAACAAATGTTTTTTTCTTTCCTTTTTTCCTTACTCTGCCATCTCTTTCTCTGACACCAGTGTTTGAATTAGTGTGGGGGAGGAAGCACATCTACACAGGAAGATAGGGGAATACATAGGAATGATTGAATGAGCTAAATGGGACAGAGGTAAATAGTAATATATATGCAACCTTGTAAAAACAAGGCTCTGTGATACAGAGATCAAGGCATAATCTGAATGGGTAAAAGACAGGAAATAATGTTAAAGTGATTGACTGTATTATGGATATTGGTTTTTCTTGCCTACAATTGTAAAATAGACACATGAGTCGAATAGAACAGAATATCAGGAATCAT
The DNA here is from genome assembly GCF_000296735.1 of Chrysochloris asiatica. Classification (NCBI taxonomy): domain Eukaryota; kingdom Metazoa; phylum Chordata; class Mammalia; order Afrosoricida; family Chrysochloridae; genus Chrysochloris; species Chrysochloris asiatica. Next base: position 11,834,978 of record NW_006408586.1, read on the forward strand.
GAATACAGAAAGCTTGTAAGACTGTCTTCATTCTATAACTGATTGGAATGCCTTAAAGGGGTGCTCGGAAACCCTGTACAGGGTCGCTATGGGTTGGAATCGACTCGACGGCACTTAACAACAACAACAACAACAAAGGGGTGCTAGAACTTGCCCAGTGAAATAGGCTTCTTGTGGAGCCTTTATAGCGTATAGAGCCTTAGGTGAAATCCTGAGCTCCATCCAGAACATTCTCAGGTGGGTCATTCCACTTGAAAAGACTTGAACAACAACCCTGGAGTTGTTAGAGGGATAGTAGACACTTTTTGAAAGAAAGATGAGCAGGAAAAAAAAAAAAAAAAAACCAGCAGACTGTTCAGCTATTATTACAAGAACAAGCAAGCTATCCACATGAGAACCATCAAGGTATGCCATCAAGTCCCTTGATGGACAAACTCCCTACCAAGACTGAAACTCAAAGGGAACACATGAGCAGGCTTATAAGCTAGTGACTGCAGTGATCTACTTGAGTGGAGGTGGGGGGAAAGTAATAATGAAGATGAGCTGAGTTTGACCTTGTTCCATAGACTCCTGTTGACATTGTGATGAGAGAGCAAAGAGGAAGGGCTGGCTGTTCTGATGTTTGGGGAGACCTGGGAACTCGTGAGCCAATGAATACTGACCTAGCCATTGGGGACTACAGCTGAGAGTGAAACATCCAGCTGATATAAAGTGGGGGGAGGTACATAAGAATGCCCAAACTTGCAGATGGTACCCATTTGACCTACCTTGGGTGTCTTGATGATAAGAACTTGATCAGAGAAAGATAAAGAAATTTGATGCCTGAAGCAAGTGTAGAATTACTACAATTTAATTAACTTGACCTTTGCTTATGGATGTAGTCACTCAAAATGCCAACCGAGAGGGAGAGAGTCTTCATATCAAAGATCAAACCTATCCCCTCAGTGGATAGGGACTGGCAGCGAAGACATTGGCTACCTAAAAAGAGGGAGGGGGCTATAAAAGCACAAAGTGGCTGGCTTACAAATTTTCAAGGGGGAATTTAGTTTCAGAGTGTTCGGAGGAAGGTAGAATCCCCACTGAATAGTTTTCATCTTGTGTAGATGGGTCTGGTGAAAGGAGATGGGAATAGGATTCTTTTGATTCAATAGTAACTAATTGTTATGACAAACTGCAATAGTCACAATCATAAAGGTAGAAGGTATAACAAAAAAGGGGGAAATAGTTAATCTTCCATTTCAGGACCAAAGGACCCTGGGACCATCAAAAAGGAAGATTATAAGTGGAACGTGGAATACTAACCAGAGAAGCAGCAACACCAGAGATGGAGGCATAGGAGATGGCATGGAGAGATAGAACAGCTGAGGACTCTAGACTCTGGAAAGAGAAAGGCTGTGTTCTGGCAGGCAGGAAGCAGGCTGGCAAAATGTACCTTTTGGCTGTCTAAAAGATTATATATTCCTGCATGTTTTTGTGTACACCAAAAGAGTCTTCCTGAGTTTACATTATAACACTAATAATCAGTTAAGGAAAGAGAAGATGACAGAGAGATGACTACTGCTGAAGATGATGTTAGAGAGGATGGACCTTATGCTAGAGTCAGGGTTTAATTCTGCTGAAGGAGAGGAGGGTTTACCACTGAGACAATCTTCTTGAAGCAGGCATCAAAGGAGGCTTGTATAGAGCTTTTCTGTTTCTCATGAGTGGCCTGTAGCAATTAAGACCCTCAGTAACTGTATGGTAAATTTTGGTGAGCTCCTCTGTATTAGAATTTTGCTTTACTAAGTTTGCCATTTTGCGTCAATGAGATGAAAGGCTTCAGCTAACTTTTCAAAAACGTTTTCATTTCTGGGTGTTTTTAGGTTCCAGAATTTCTTATAAGTTATCATCTACTGTTTTAGTTCCATAAGGTTTTCATTAGTTAGTTCTTTGTCATGGAGTCAAGTAATAACTCTAGAACACCATTTTCACTGATTTTTAACCAATATCAACCACAGCTTGTCTAGCTTAAAAGATGTTGTCAGCTATAATCCCCTCAAGAACATGTATGAAGTAGGGGGAACAGTTTGTTCCACACTCATTCATATTTAGCTGCTTCACTTCATCCCAAGAATCAACAACAGTTTTGATGGTATTGTAGAAGTCATAATTCATCCAGAACTCATCACATCATCCTTGGTAGCCCTCACTGCTCGTGAGGATGTCCACCATAGATCAAAGGTCTTAAGGGATATTATGACTCCCTGATCCACTGGATAAAGTATCAATTTGTTGTTGGAAAGTGAAAATACAACCTTTACAACATTAAGGTAAAAGTCATCTAAAGTGCTTGAATATCCTTAAGTGTTGTCAAGCACAGGGAGAAAGGATTTTTTTGGCCAAGAGATAATATTCAACAGCAGGAACAAAATTATTTAAGAAACAATCTTCAAAGATGGCAGTTATAAGCCAACTTTTTGTATAAGCCTTCCAGATAAAGGATAAACATGCCTCAATGATACAGTAAAGTACCCTCAGATTTAAGGTGTGATACTAGACTGCTAATCACAAGGTCAGTGGTTAAAACTCACCAGCCGCTCCTCAGTAACCCTATAAGGGTCGCTATGAGTCAGAACCGAATCAATGGTATTTAACAATAATAACAACAATCCTTTGATACCTTATATCCTGGTGATTTTTTTCCCCTCTTTCAAATGTTAGGTCTTAAAACAGAAGGAATAGAACTAAATATTGTTAAATGATGATACATGGAAGAGATTGCAATCATTGCAATGAAACAAAATACAATAGGATGTATTTACATGTTCTCCCATGTAAACTATCACTCAATTAACAATAAAAGCTTTAAAAAAAAAAAAAAAAGTTAGGTCTTTTCAAGCATATTTTTCCAAAATAAGCTAGTCTTGCCTGCGTGTAGTAAATATTTGGTCTGGCAAACAATCTCCCTTCTCAATATCTTTTTTCCAACATTTCAAGAAAATCACTTGAAGTACTTAAATGGGCATGCTTCATCTTCCACTTTAATGTTATAGAAATTTGTCCTAATTTTGAAATGACTAAATCAACTCCTTCTCTGAACAAATTCTTCAACATAATCAACCTTCATTTGCTGTGTTTGCAATTTTTAAATCACTGAAAAAGCTTCAGCCTTTTCTTGCACTAAAATAAAGTTTACAAGTATATCATATTGATTTTTATCATCTAGCCAAATTATTTTTCATTTCAGTAACTAAACCACTGCATAGTTTAGCAATAATTGTAGCTTTCATTGGGGTAGAGCCTTTTCATATGTTTCATTATACTAACTTTATACTGTAATGTTGTTCTGATCGTTGACAGCCTAAAGCCTAACACTTTTCCAATGAACAAAGACGTTTCACTTCTTTCTGACTGCTTTATCATTTCTGATCATGGCCATTTTTATTTTCTTTGATGTATCACTACCACTTGGATCAGATAATACACTTTGAAGGCATGGATGCAAGGGTAAATGAAAGGAAAGTTTAAGCCAAATATACAGTTACACTTTCAACAATATTAACAGCAATGTGATCTGACTTAAAACGGCAGATGGTGTTCTCCTTCCTCAAGCCGACAAACTGCTGAAGTTGTGCAATATTTTCTTGAGCATCACAAAGTAGCACAAGCATTCATTATTATGAATCATTGTATTTAACTAAAATTTTTAATAAAATAAGCTTTATGGCAGTCCGTTCTTAAGTATGAGTTGTAGAGCTATCCGTTTGACATTCTTAACCGAGGGACTTACAATAGATAGATATAGATCTATGTACATAGATGTATACACTAGAGGACTTTTTAATAGAAAAAAATCATTATATTTTAATTTTACTTTCCCACAAGCTTTCTGAAGCCCCTTCATTTATTGTTGTTAGATGCTAGCAAGTTGGTTTTCACCCATGGCAATCCTAAGTACAACAGAAGGAAATACCACCGTCTTGTACCATCCTCACAATTGCTGCTATGCTTGAGCCCACTGTTGCCGCCACTGTGCCAATCCATCTTGTTGGGGGTCTCCATCTTTTTTGCTGATCCCTCCACTTTACCAAGATTATGTCCTTCTCCAGGGACTGCTCCCTCCTGATAATATGTCCAAAATATATGAGATAAAGTCTGGCCATCTTGGCTTCTAAGGAGCATTCTGGTTGTACTTTTTCCATGCACACACATACATATGTATATAATACTTTTTCCTATACAAAAGAGTGTTATGCTTATAGAATAAAATGTTTTTGTCTTCTCAATTATTAATCCACAAAAGTAACAAAACTAAGATAGAAATATGTTTTAATCAATTCGGGAGAGCATTAATAATAAATCTTTGGGGAACTTTATGGAAATTGTCACTGAACCTATTAGAATTGTTGTTGTTGTTGCTAAGTGCCGTCAAGTTGGTTCTGACCCATAGCGACCCTGTATAGGGTTTCCGAGGAGCCACTGGTGAGCTTGAACTGCTAACCTTGCAGTTCAAACAGTTTGTAGTCTGGCACATTAACCCACAGCAGCACGTCAGGACTCCCTATTAGAATTAGGGAGAGGTAAAAAGGATTAAAGAATGGCCCCAGACAACTCAAGTTGTTACTGTTTTGTGCAAGTTTTCTAATTTTAGAAACTTGGTTCCTCTTGATACCAGTAGCCAAAGGAGAAGAACAGGAGGTGTTTTGTTTTTATCTCCTTCCCATCTCCTCTTGGTAATATACTTCATCTCAAAAAAATTTTGAAGGCAACTATGAATGTTGTCAGATTTGATGAATTTTCAAGGTTACCATTACCTTAATTTCTTTTTTTAAAACTGTGATTTGGTTGAAACTTCACAAAGAAAATTATTTTCCATTCAACAAATATGCATATTTTGTTTCTTAACAGTAGTTACTATTTCTTCAATGTAGCAGCACTCTTCCTGCTTCCTCTTCGAGTTCCATTTCCATTCATCCTTCTTGCCTGACCCTTTCTACCTTCAGAGTTTTGTCTTTCAGCAAAGGCTGCCTTACTGGTCTCATATGATTGATAACTCTGAGGAGTACATTACTCATATGTGTTTTGTTCACTTTAAAGGCCTGTCTAGTGTTTGACTGCAAGGTGATCCCTGGTGGTGGGTTCAGTTCCAGGTTTGAAGGGTGTCTATGGGTCACAGTGTTTGGTGTTCCACCTGTCTCTACCAGACTAGTAATTCTTGTGTTGCTTATTATTTTGAATTTTGTTCTACATTTTTCTCTCATTTATTCCATAATCCAACTAAAGTAGTTGATTGTGATAACCAGGCATCCTCGAGTTCTTCTGATCTCAGGGTAGTAGAGGCTATGGTTCATGTGATCATTAGTTCTTTGGACTAATGGTTTTCTTGAGTCTTTCATTTTCTTCACTTTATTTCCTCCAGACAAGGAGAGACCAACAGTTGCATCTTAGCTTTTAAGATCCCAGTCACTACTTACCACAGTAGGTATAAAATATTATCTTTGTAAACTGTGTTATGCCAACGGACATCAGTAGCTGTTTCTCTGAAACTAACTTGAAAATTTTTGTTCTTGCATCTCACAACCCTAAATGTTCTAACATCAGGGATTATTGATGATAAGAAGTGGACTCACAAATCTTGTTATTATTGTTGTTGTTGTTAAAGTCCCATAGAGTTGGTTGCAATTCACAGTAACCCTGTATAGAGTTTCCAAGGCTGTAAATCTTTGTGGGAGCAGAAAACTCTTATCTCTCTCCTAAGATGGGCTCCAACTGTTAACTTTGTGGTTCACAGTCCAGTGTTTATTCTACAGAACCACCACACTCCCCTAAGGGATTACAGGATGAATTGAAATGTATTCAATTCTTCAGTAAGCACTCGCTGAGCTTTATGTACCAAGCTCTGGACTAGAGGCTTGTGTTCTCTACAGCATAATTAACAATAACAAAGGAAAACTTTAATAAATCATACTGACAACAATGCCGTTCCTTCTCTTGCTCTGTCTCCCTCTCTGAATGGTAGTTTAATCAGAGTACATTGCTATTGGCAATAGTGTCTTCCTATAAGGCCACTCACCTCTTAGGATTTTCCCCAGTAATACCACAGTGGTTACATGCAGAAGGTGATATGCAAATTTATTAACTTAAAAAAAGAAAACAAGGGAACACAAACTCAAGCTGAAAATGTTCTGTCTGTAATTGTATGTCAAATAGGTGAACTGGATCATTTTCATGAGTTCTTACCGTTTCAGGGTCATTTTCAAAGATCTCCCTGGCTTCTTCTCTGCTGCACAGTTCCTCAATGCATTCCCTTTCAAGATTGCCCTGTTTTGTTTCTTCAAATGCAGAGTTTGCACGGCGTTTCCTAACCAGGACTTGTGAAGCATGTTCCTTTGATAAAACTGAATGAAGAAAAAAAGTATGTTTACATGAATATATATTTTATTTCTCCAGTCTAAAATAAATTATTTTATTAAACAATTAAAACAATTATTAAACAATTAAAAATTATTTTAATTATTTATTAAACAATTAAAATTATTTAATTATTTATTAAACAATTAAAACTTATTTTATTAAACATTTCCTGCCTATGAATTGTTTAACATTTAAAACCAGCATGCTTGAATTTAGAAAAATGTACATACATAGTTACAACTCAGAGAACAATCTTGGTGTGCAACTAAAACATGTGGATAATGATCCACACATACTATAAAGTTCATGCTTGAGGTCAAACATCCAAATGATAGTCAATGTTCATCTCATTTTCATTACATTGAAAAACTCATCAAGCACTTAACAACTGTGCCACCAGGGCTCCTCTGCAAGAATGGTTATATCAAAATCATCATTACACAATTTTTAAAGCTTGAGTAATAAATTTTCTTAACTTTCATGGGAAACATGTAATTTTATGGCAATAAAAAACAGGAGTATAGTTCAATCAGCTATTTGAGAGATACTAGATTAGCATCCAGCACTATAGGATCAGCACTGGACAAACAAAATCAGTAGTTCAAACCCACCAGCTACTCCTTGGAAACCCTATACAGAGTCACTATGAGTAGGAACTGATTTGACAGCACTTAACAACAACAATAACAAGCATGGAGACCTGGTGTGCCTCTGTAAGATAAACACAGGATTGCTAACCTTAAGGCTGGTGATTGATTCAACCCTACCAACTGCTCCTGGGAAACCCTATATAGGGTCGCTATGAGTGGAACCATAACAACAACAGAAGGGCAAAACCCTTAATTTTTCATATAAGCAGAAAAGTTATTATTCACTGAGAAAGGCAGATCTTCTTATACAAGGCACATATTCAGGAGGCAAAGGAAAAAGATTTGTAACTTTGACTACCTAAAATATTAAACAGTTGGACAACAAAGAAAATTAATATAAAAATGTCAACATAAGGCAACAGATTGAAAGGCTATATTTGCATCACACTGAATTGTAAAAATATAAAAGAATACAGCCAGAATTTACAAGCAACTTTTGCAAATTAAGAGAAAAAAGAAGAAAACAATAAACCAAGAATACAGGAATGCTTGAGGTCTTAGTGTAAGATAGAAAATCTAGTCCCAAATGAGGTTATAACCACAGATAGAGGGGCTAGAAATTATAACACATATTTTTGGGGGGGACACAATTATATCCATAACATTCCACCTTTTGACCTCCGAAAATCTATGTCCCTGCCATATACAAGGAGTCCTGGTGTGGCGCTGTGGGCAGAACCATTTGACTCCAAAGTTGATGCGAACCACAAGGTTGGTGGTTCATACTTCCAGCTGCTCCTTGGAGACCCTATCCAGGGTTGCTCAGAGTTAGATCGACTCTTCAGCACTAATCACCAAAAATCTGCATATAGAACATCACCCTAGGGGCAAAACTCCTCTTTGTCTGTGAACCATGAAATCGAGATATAAATTATTACTTCCAAATTTGTTGTCGTTGTTAAGTGACATCGAGTCGGTTTCAACCCATGGTAAAAGAGGCACAAAAGAGACATTCCTGTTACAGATGGAAGAAATTGAAGGAAAAGAATAATGGGTACTAAGCAAGTATGAAGACCCAACAGAACAATTTATATTAGCTCTCAACGGACCACGGAGCGGCGGGGTGAGAGGTGTCTGGGGGGGGGGGGGGGGACGCGGCCTAGAGGGAAGAGACTGCAGCTGCCAGCCAGGCTGGACGCGAGTTCCACCTCTTGACTGACATGAGCCAGACTTAAGGGCCTTAACACAAGGAGATTCATGTTTAACAGCGACCACACAACTGCCACTCTTCTGTCTGTCGTGCTGTGCTGGTTTGAA
>NW_006408586.1:11846360-11851001 GCF_000296735.1 Chrysochloris asiatica
AAGATGGAGGGTCAGAGAAAAAGAGGAAGACCCCAAACGAGATGGATCAGCCAGGTGGCATCATTGATGGCGTCAAGTGAGGCAGCGGTAGTGAGGTTGGCCCAGGATCGGACATTGTTTCATTCTGCTGTGCATGGGGTCGCTATGAGTCGGTTCCGACTTGATTCTCAAGGCTTGAGAATCCTCTTTTTCTGGAACTCTCTGGCCAATGCACATGCCCTCCAAGCTCTGTGCCATGGGCTGCCAAAAGTGTTTGCCTCACTCTCCAGATTCTGGTGAAGTCTCCTAAGCCCTGAACTTAAGGCCAGCCTTCCTGGTCTCAGTGCTGTCCAGTGATACAGCAACTCTGCTTCCTCAGTTTTGGATGACTCAATTATCTTAGTCCTTTCAAGTGGTGACCCCACCACTTCAGCTCTTGCAAGCAACATTCTCCTGCTCTTGTGTCTAGCAGCATCTATCCCTCAGCTTTAGGAAGCAGTCCCTGACCTTTGTATATGGCAGCCTAACACTCTAGAAGTGAACTGAAAGAGATCTGACTCTCTGAAATGTAGGAAGGTGTGACTACATCCTTTGGGATCTAAGATGCCATGGCTCCACTCTTTGAAGTCCATCAAGCACTGACTTCACTCTTTGAGACCTCGGAGACCTTGGCTTTACCCTTTAAAATCTGACCTTTTGAAAGTGAGCAGCCCTGCTTCCCACCAAATGATTGTATGAGAACATGAAAATTAGGTGCATAAAGCTCTAACATGGGTATTGGTTAGTTTACTTCCTACTGGGTTTAAAATTAGCCATCTCAGAACAGGAGCAGGGAACCTGACAACCATCATGAAAGGAGAGCTAGGAGTGGAGCAGGTCCTTTGGACCCCCAGATCTCTGTGCACTGAATCTCCTTGATACAGGGGTAGAAAGCTATGATACCAGAGGAGTGGCAGAGCAGTGACTGTAGCAAAAGCAAGAGCTAGAGCACGAGGCAGAGTGGTGGGCTTCCCAGCCCACACACCGAATAAAGTTGAGTGCCTTTGGGCAGGAGGCTGGTTTGCAGAAAGGGATACCCTTTGCAAATTTATCGACAGCACTAAAGGAAATTCATAATACTGGCTAGAGCGGGCCGAGGTAAAAGGGCTGCATGGCTGAGAGGATGAGGATGAAAGAAAGGCATGCCTGCTGTACAGCTAAGAAGAGGTGCTCCTGACTGCAGAAGCTATATCTTGAGCTGTTTCTGATTCTGAATTGCACTCTGTTAACTTCCTCAATAAACCCATAATCATAAGTATTGTCTGTAAGTTCTGTATGGCCATTGCAAGGGATATTGAACCCATCAGAGAAGTCATGCGCTGTGGGAGATATGGCTGGTGTCAGACAGAATAAAAAAGATTGAAAGGAGTCAGCCCTGGGCTGGTGATTTTCCTCCTTTCCTCATCTGTAACTTGAGGAGGTCAGAATGCTTACACATCATTTTTGCAATTACTTACAAGTTTTACTTCCCATCAACTATTTGAACATAAGTCAGATTAGTTTTTTGTCATTGCATAGAAAGCATCACCCTCCCTCCATTGTCCAATCACATGTTCATCATTTCCTTTTAAATTCTTCCCAGAAGCAACAGTCTGTTGATGGTGATATATATATATATATATAATCTCTAAAACAACAGAGACATGCTCTGTGGCTCTTCTCACTTCCTTCTCACTTCCTTCTGAGTCCTCAACAGAACTACCCTATCAAAAATGATGTCCATAACTCTACCAACATTCTCTTCAAGACATTCTAGACTTTTACTATAAACTGTACTTGTCAATTCTGACTCATAGCAACACTATAAAATAGATTAGAACTACCCCACAGAACTTCCAAGGCTACAGTGTTTTTGAAGCAGATTGTCATACATTTCTCTAAGACTTTATTATTTTAAACAAATAAACAAGTACCTTTCTCTAGTACTGTTGAAGGAGAATATTGAAAGTGCTATGGGCTGCCAAAAGAACCAACAGATCTGTGTTGGACGAAGTGCAGCTAGAATGTTCCCTGGAAGCCAGGATGGCCAGACTCCATCCCTTCATACTTCAGACATATTGTCAGGAGGGACTAGTCTCTGGAGAAGGATATCATGTTTGGTAAGGTGGAGCGTCAGAGAAAAAGAGGAAGACCCGCAGCGAGATGGTATGGCAAAGTGGGAGCATCAATGGGCTCAAGTGTGGCAACAATTTTGAGGTTGGCCCAGGATCGGGCAGTGTTGTTTCGTTCTGTTGTGCATAGGGTTGCTATGAGTCGGTACCAACTCGATGGCACCTAACAACAACAACAACTCACAGCAAATCTATATAGGATTTCCTGTATAAGGCTTCTAAGACTCTAAATCTCTATGAGAGCAGACAGCCTCATCTGTGTCTCACGGAGCAGCTGGTGGGTTAAAACTGCCAATCTTGTGGTTAGTTGTTGTTGCTAAGTGCCATCGAGTCAGTTCCAATGCACAGCAAACATGTATACGGTTCCCAAAGAGTGGCTAATGAGTTTAAACCACTGACCTGGAGGTTCAAACTAAGCTTGTGGTAGAGTGCTTATCCTACAGCACCACACCAGGCCTCCTTGTGGTTAGTAGTCCAGTGTTTATCCTCCAGCATTCTCCCCCTACCTAATTCCAAGGTCACTTTCACATTTTAGGTACTTGTTAGAGCAGCAATCCATACTTTGCTACCATATTCTGTCTTATTTAGAAGACAAAATCAAATATTACAATTAAATGTGCAAAGACATGGAGTTAGGAAACCAAAAGGGAAGAACACATTCAACTTTTCTCATGCTGAAAAAACGGAGGAAAAAATTCAAGCCTTGACTTGTAATAGTAAAGGATTCTACAAGCAAAATATTGAATGATGCTGTAAGCATCAAAAGAAGAGAGAAGGAATACACATTACCACCAAAAAGAAATGGTCAATGTTCAACCACTTCAAGAGGTAGTATATGATCAAGAGCAAATGGTACTGAAGAAAGTGGTCCAATGTAGCACTGAGGCATTAGCAAATACAAGACTCCAGGAACTGATGAAACAGAAATTAAAATCTATTTAAAAAAGTGATACAACACTGGAGGCATACACTCATCTATGCAAAAAAATTTAGAACACAGCTACCTGGCCAACTGATTGGAAGAGGTCCATATTTGTGCCTAACAGAAACGGGAAATCATCAGACAATATCATTAATATCACATGCAAGTAAAATTCTGCTAAAGGTAATTCGAAAAGGGCTGCAACAGTACATTAGCAGAGAACCGCTAGAGGTCCAAACCAGATTCAGAACATGGAATGAGAGATATTGCTGATGTCAGCTGGATCTTGGCTGAAAACATAGAACACCAGAAAATGTTTACCTGTGCTTTATAGACTATGTAAAACTTTTGACTAAGTGGATCATGACAAGCTACAGACAACATTCCAGAGAACGAGTATTTCAGAACACTTAATTGTGCTCATGAGGAACCTGTACATAGACTAAGAAGCAGTCTTTCAAACAGAAGAAGGGGACACTAAATGGTCTAAAATTAGGAAAGGTGTGTGCCAGGGTTATAGTCTTTCACCATATTTACTGAATCTACACTGAGAAAATAATCTGAGAAGCTGAATTATATGAAGAACTTGACATCAAAATTGGAGGGAGACTCATTAGCAACTTGCGATATGCAGATACAACTTTGTTTGCCAAAAGTGAAGAAGACTTAAAATACTTACTGATGAAGATCAAAGAGCACAGCCTTCAGTATGGATTACCTCTCAATGTCAAAAAACAAAAATTCTCATCATGGACCAATAAACAACATCATGCTAAATTGAGAAAAGATTGAGCTTGTCAAAGACTTCATTTCACGTGGATTCACCATCAACACTCATGGAAGTAGCTATCAAGAACTCAAAGGCAGGTATGTCTAGTGCAGTCACTGCCCCCGGTCTACACAAGACAGAACCTCTGAGGTTCTGAACATTGGTCAAAAATTCTGAGGGTAAAACAAATCTCTGTGTTGTTAGATAGTCCAGGAAAAGTTCTCCTTCAGTCCAAGGACCAGATTACAGCAGGCAATGCAGCTAGAAAGAATCGCCTGGAAGGAAAAGCTGCAATTTCAAATAAAATTACCAGTTGTATTTTTCAGTTGTTACAGGAATCAGGTATCAAAACTGCTATCACCAAAAAATATGGGGAGATGGCTTTCATTGCATCGCAATGTGAAATGATTCCAATTGAATGGGTGTGTAGAAGAATAGTAACTGGTTCTTTTCTTAAAAGAAACCCTGGTGCCGAGGAAGGATATAAATTTTACCCACCTAAAGTGGAAATGTTTTCCAAGAATGATGCCAATAATGATCCTCAGTGGTCTGAGGAACAGCTTATTGTTGTAAAATCTGCTTTGCTGGACTTGTTACAGGCCAAACTGAAGTGGATATCATGAATCATGCCACACAGGCTATTTTTGAAATACTGAAAAAATTGTGGTTGCTCAGAACTGTACATTGGTTGATTTGATGATAGAATTTGATGTTGATATAACCACCAAGGAAATTGTTCTTGCTGATGTCATTGATAACGATTTCTGGAGACTCTGGCCATTAGGAGATTGAAGCCAACAAAAAGATAGATAAATAGTTGT
>NW_006408586.1:11851101-11858347 GCF_000296735.1 Chrysochloris asiatica
CAGCCCAATTCGTAACCACTACGCTACCAGAGCTCCTTGTTTAGGTGTAAGAATAAAACTCATATAAGATTAAAAGATTCTAAATTAGACAAAACAAATAAAATGTATTGAATAAATGGTTCTCTAGATTAAAAAAAAAAAAAAAAGAAGACCTCAAAGGCAAATCTGCTGCACAAGACCTCTTTAAAGTGTTCAAGAGCAAAGATGTCACTTTGAGGGCTAAGTAAGGTGTGCCTGACCCTCACCATGGAATTTTCAATATACTCATATGCATATGAAAGTTAGATAATAAATAAGGAAGACTGTAGAAAAATTGATGCATTTTAGTTTTGGTGTTAGAGAATAATATGGGGTAGTTTTTCTCCAGTCACATTTTGAGTGCCCCCCAACCTGAGGGGTTCATCTTCTAGCACTATATCTGACAAGATTCTGGTGCTCTTCATCATGTTTCTATATTCAATCATCTGCTGCTGACAGTGTTTCACAGTTACATACGTTTTTCAGTGACTAAATATTAGGAAACTGTCTATCTCTCCTTCTTCCTAATCTGTCTTCATCCAGAAGTTTAGCTGAAACTTTTCCACCGTGGGTGACCCTGCTAGTATTTAACATAGCCAGGGCATAGCTTCTAGAATCACAGAAATACATAAGCCACCACAGTACGACAAATGGACAAATGAGCAGTGGTTGGTAAAGTGGAGGGTCAGTGAAAAGAGGAAGACCTCCAATGAGATGGACTGGTACACTGGCAACAGCAATGGGCTCAAGCTAACAATGATTGTGAGGATGGTGCGGAACCTGGCAATATTTCGTTCTCTTGTTCATCAGATCACTGTAAGTTGGAACCAATTTGATAGCCCCTAACAACAACAATAACAATAACAGAAATGGGGAGCTTTAAGATTTCCTGGTGTGGCACTGCAGGATAATGTGCTGGACCAAAAAGTCAGTTTGAGCCACAAGGTCGGCAGTTCAAAACCACCCGCCACTTCCCGGAAACTCTACCCAGGGTTGCTATGAGTCAGAACTGACTCTACAGCCATTAACAAGAAGAAGCTGAAATTTATTTTCTCACAGTTTAAGAGGCCAGAAGTCTGAATTCAGGATACTGGCTTATAGGGAAAGGCATTCTTTCCCTTTTTGTCCTGAAGGTCATTGTTCTGTGGATCCTTGGTTGTCAGTCATCATGTGGTTCAATATTTATTTTCCCCTATCTCTGCTTGATTCTTCATATAATCTGCTTTTTAAAAACCTCAAACGTGATTGGTTTAAAATACACCCTACACTGGTATGGCACTGGACCATAAGGTCAGTTTGAACAGCAAGGCTGGCGGTTCAAACACACAAGCCTCTCCTTGGAAACCCTCTTCAGGGTCACTATTTATTGGAACTGACTCGACAGCACTTAACAACACTGATATGACCTCTTAACATACAAAGAAAACTCATTCCCAAATAAGAGTATAACCATAGATAAAGGAGTTAGGATTTACACCACATATTTTTGGAGGACAGACACAATCAATCCATAACAGTGTACTTCTCTCTGATGGTTCAAAGTCCATCTGTCCAAAAACATCCTTTACGGATCAGCAAGAATGTCTGAAAGTTCATTATTTAATAATCATTATAGCCATGGTATTCTCTGCTATTCATAGATCTGTTTTGGGAGAAGTGCAGCCAGAGTGCTCCTCAGAGGCCAAGATGGCCAAACTACGTCTCTCATACTTTGGACATATTGTCAGGAGGGAACAGTCGCTGGAGAAGGACATCATGTTTGGTAAGATGGAGGATCAGAGAAAAAGAGGAAGACCCCCAACGAGATGGATTGGCCAGGTGGCAGCATCAATGGACTCAAGTCTGGCCCAGGATTGGACATTGTTTCATTCTGCTGTGCATAAGGTCACTATGAATCAGTGCCGACTCAATGGCACCTAACAACATAGCCATGGTATAGTAAGTACATAAATGCTATTTTTGCATTATCTCTTTTAATCCTAATCACAGCTGTCCATTTACTAATTTCCCCATTATATACATGAATAAACTAAAACTCAGGAAGTTAAGCTAACTACAAAGTTATACAGCTGAGAAGAGTCAAGAAAGCCTCCAAAAACCGTTTCCCTTTTGCAATACAATGTTGTCACTAATTATTTCACTTCTTTAGATTAAGAAGTAGCTCATGAAAATCCTTGCTATTTTCTATTTTTGAGTTAAGAAGTATCCCAATAAAGTCCTTGTAAAAAACCAACAGTGTTGTTTTAAAAGTGATGCATCCAAAATAAAAATTTTAGATTACATTGTTTAGCTATGACCCTTTCAGGATAAGAAGTCTGATTGAGTCTGCTTGGTTTTAAATATATTATCTGAGTCATCTCTTTTCCCAAGAGTAACTTTGGTAGCCTATAAAATTATGCCAATAACATTGCTACTCTTCAAACATTAACTGGATTCCTCTTTTGAAATTCTCCTCATGGCCTTGGAGTACATTCCTTTTGATGTTTTCAGTGAGGCTAAATCTTTGTTGCTTGAGAATAAATTTGGTCACTTTATTTCAAAACAAGTCATTATCAATCAAATCCTGGGAGTAAGGTGGCTTATTGAAGTTAGAACTAAGATTTTCCATAATGAAAGCAATGCTACTATAAGATATTTTATGCCTCTTAAAAATACCTTTTCTTGTTGTTGAGTGCTGTTGAGTCAGTTCCAACTCACAGTGACACTGTGTAGGGATTCTGAGGAGCAGCTGGTGAGTTCAAACCACTGATCTTGCAGTTCAAACTGACCTTGAGGTCTAGTGCTTATCCTATGGTGTCACACCATGACTCCAAAAATACTTCTTAGAAGGCAATAAATAATTGTTTAAGCATTTTGTTAAAATTCTTAGCATGGAAATTTCATAAATGCCAAGAAACTTGTAAAATAGCAATTGTTTATTAATAATTCTATAGTTAGTTGACTTTGTAATCTTGAGAACTGCCTTACTTCTCAAATTTAACTGACACAAACAGTTTCAGTTTTCTTTTGGAGACACTAAGAGATAAATATAAGTAATATGAAAGAATACTTTTTGTGTTCTAGCTTCAATTTTGCTATATAAATGCTATGTTGTTATTGTTAAGTGCTTTCAAGTCGGTTCCGACTCATAGCAACCCTGTATAGGTTTTCCCTGGAGCAGCTGGAGAGCTTGAACTGATGACCTTGTGGTTCAAACCGACCTTGACAGCATTTGGGTTGGCAGGGTGGTTGAATCTTTCATTCTGCTTCAGTGTGCGGGATGCAGTAAGGCAAAATGGTTCTTGACAAACAAATAAGAAAGGACAGGACAGGGTGGAGAGGAATACACATAGAACAACCAAATTAATATGAGATATAATCATACTTCACATGTCTTGTCCATTGAACTGTTACGTTTTCCTTTACCAAAACATGATAAAAATAGAATTTCATGTAATATATAAAAACCTACATTAGTAATGATAGGAAAACATGTGGATTTAGATATTTACAGTTTTATTTAAATAATCATATATCAATTAACTATAAAATCATATTTTATAAAGATTTCTTCTTCATCAGATTTCCAATTAAATGAAGAGTGTTTTAAAATGTGAAGCCTCTAAAATCTGTGAAAAAATAATTATATATTTCTAGGTAACATTCATCAATCGAATTAATTATTACTGACTTTCAAAAAAAGTTGTGTTACATTTCAGAAAGAACTGCTATGTCTGTATTTTGGAAATACTTCCAAAAAATTAAGTTTATTAAAAATAAAAGGCATACTGTACTAGCCTTACTCTAAATTTGATATTATGCTTCATATTGAGAATAATGGTACTGAATATTTATTCCCATATTATTATGGTAAGGGTTAGAAAAGTATTAGAAAATATTCCACAAGTGAATTATACTGCCATTCTTTAAGAGGTGTGAGCCAATAAGCTGGTAGGAAATACTATCTTTCACAAAGTCAAAAATCTTAAGTGAGAGGTCTGAATGAGGATTTAAATCCAGGAGAGAAAAGGGAAATAAAAAGAAATCATTTGTGAGTTGCATTTTGCATATACCAAAGTGAGTTCTAAAACATTTGGATTAGAAGGAGAGAGGACTGGCATTTTATTCAAAAGTTTGAAAGCTACTGGAAAACCTACGGTACAGTTTTAAGGGAGAAAGATGAGGCTTTCTGCTCCCGCAAAGATTTACAGCCTCAGAAACCCTGTACAGGGTTGCTATGGGTCGGAACCGACTCAATGGCACTTAAGAACAACATACAAGGTCGCTATGGGTCGGAATCGACTCGATGGCACTTAACAACAACAACAACATAGGAGCACTATGGTTTCCTGGTGTGACGCTGCGGGTTAATGCGCCAGACTGCAAAGCCGTTTGAACTGCGAGGTCAGCAGTTCAAGCTCACCAGTTGTTCCTCGGAAACCCTATACAGGGTCGCTATGGGTCGGAACCGACTCGACGGCACTTAACAACAATAGGGGCACTATGAGTCAGAATCACTTCAACATCACTCAACAACAAAAGGCCGGAACAGAGAGCTTGTTTATTACACAGGAAAACATTTCATTGGTCATTCAATTGGCTTGTTTGCTCTTGGTGAGTGATAAATCAAGGGTCTTGGAGACTCATAGTTCAGGTTTGGGCAAACATGAAGAAGGCATTTTCAACAGCCCTGTCTTATCTTCCCTTTAATACATGGCAAACAGGCTTCCTGTTTGGCTACAGTGAGAGGTTTCATGACACACAGAAGGATATCTATGCAGTCAGCTTTCCTTGTCTCCATTATCTCCTGTCCACCAGGACACCAAAACACTATTGATTTTGATATTGTGTACCAAGAAGTTAGAGCACAGAAGATGTTTTGTTTTGGTTCTATTTGATCTAATTTGCTAAAATGGCATCAATTAATATTATTAGTCCACTGGCCTGTAACTGTATTTCTGTTTGGAAAAGCAACAGGCTAATGGTTCCTGGAGGTTTTTAAAGACAACAGTGAAAGAACCGACCTAATTCTGTAATAGCTCACTTTCCTAAGATCCCCCAAAAAAGCTAGTCTAAAATATCTTTTGAAAGTTAGAAAGGCTCCAAATCTCAATAGCTTCTTTTTCCTCTTAAGATACTACTGATTATTTTAAAGTGCTCATGTGGAAGTAAAATTATTTGAAATATTGGTGTCTCATCAAGTTGTTGCTGTTGTTTGCTGTTGTACCCTTGAGTTGGTCTCAACTCATCAGGCATGTATGTATAGGGTTTCTGTAAATCTTTGCAGGAACAGAAATCCTCAACTTTCTCCAGTGGAGCAGCTGGTGGGCTTGAGCCACCAACCTAGTGGTTAGCAATCCAATGCTTATCTTACAGAGTTGTTGGTGTTGGTGTTAAGTGCCATTGAGTTAGTTCCAAGTCATAGCAACCCTGTATTGGTTTCTGAGGAGTGACTGGTGAGCTTGAACCACCAACCTTGTTGCTGTTCAAAGCAACTTTGCAGTCTAGTGCATTAGCCCACAGCGCCACACCAGGATCATATCCTACAGAATACATGTCTATAATTCAAAACAGTTTCTGCCAATCTCTTAGAATGCTCTGTTCACTTTCTGAAAACTTGTAAAACACAGACAAACAACAGTAGAAGAAAATTATAACTCATTGAGGAAGTGAGAAAAAAATGTTTGGGATAAGACAGCATACAACATGAAAAAGATTCCTAGTAGCCAAAAGAATACACTAAGCATGCATGTCCTACATGAGAAGGTAAGGAGATTAGTGACTATCAGTTGTTTTTAAGAGAAATGGAAAATGTTGTTTATGGTTCATGATGACAAAGATCATTTATCTGTTCTCACTCTATGATGACACTGAGATTATAGTAACAATTCTAAGGGAATAATCCACAATAGTTGAGAAAATGAGAAGGTTATTATTAGATAAATGATGAAAATCCTTAGATAAGATGATGAAAACCTGTTGGTGAATAAAACAAGGAAAGTGTACTTTCATTCAAAATACATGCTGATAGATAAAGTGGATAAAAGAACACATTTGTCTGTTAAAGTTTCAGAAAATCTCCAATGTTTCCTTAGCAGGAGAATGGAGAGAGAAAGGCAGTTAGAAAAAGGAAGAGTCATTTGAAAGTTTATCAACAACTGGTTTCCCCATCCTGATGTACATGAAGCAGCATATTCAAAGTGGACTTAATAAACAATAATTATATAAATGAATCAAGTAATAAATGTATACAGAGCTACCTGTTATGTCTCTCATTTAGAAGAAAAGCTAGCAGAAAACCAAACAGATTCAACTGTATACAACAACAGAGGAAACCCACACCAAAACAAGCCAACAAACAAAACAAAACCCATTGCCATCATCGTGATCCTATAGGACAGAGTAGAATTGCCCTACAGGGTTTCCAAGACTCTTCTAGAGTGGTTGGTGGGTTCAAACAGACAACCTTTTGATTACCTGTCAAGTGTTCATCACTGTGGCACCTGGTCTCTGGTAAACCTACATCCCCACAGCTATCAAGTCAATTCTGACTTACAGCTACCCTGTATAGTGTTTCCAAGGCTATAAATCTTTAAGAGAGCAGAAAGTCTCATCTGTCTTCCAAGGAGTGGCTGATGGGTTTGAACTGCTGACCTTGTAATTAGCAATCCAGTGCTTATCCTACAGTGCCACCAGGGCTAAGTACACATCAGTCACCTAAAATCAAACCAGTATTTATTGCTTGACGTGAAGAGACAACCAAGTATCAACAGAAATGTGGAGGAAAAAAATGAACAGCTACCAGCAGTACAAAAGGACCAAGAACAACTAACATGAGAGAAAACAGATCATTTAGACGAGTGAATTTTTAAAACTTTAAAATGTATAACTGAATATCATCACAGTGACCTAAGAACATGCATTCATGAAACAAGAAGTGAAAGTAAAAATTAAAGACTAAAAATATACACAAAGATTTTTTTTTTTATAATTTGTTTCCATATTCTTGGGATGGAAAAACATGGCTGCACATCATACTAAAGTCCTAAAGAGAAAAACAGGCAAAAAGACAAAAAAAAAAAAAAATAGAAAACAGATTTGACTTCTAAATAGAAAAAGTGTCTTTTAATCCAAAGCACCATTTTGTTGTTGTTGTTGTTGTTTTGTGCCGTGGAGTCGGTTCTGACTCATAGCGACCCTGTACAGGGTTTCCAAGGCTGTAAATCTTTACGGGAGCAGAAAGCCTAAT
>NW_006408586.1:11859147-11915467 GCF_000296735.1 Chrysochloris asiatica
TTGTTTGATTTCTTGACTGCTGCTTCCGTGAGTGTTGATAGTTGATCCAAGAAGAATGAAGTCCTTGTCTTTGTAACTCCCATCAAATAATTTTACATGAGATCCTGCAAATTGGGTATGTTCCTGTTATGTGCCATGGAGTCAGTTCTGACCCATAGAGACCCTGTACGGGGTTTCCAAGGCTGTAAATCTTATGGAAGCAGAAAGCCTCATCTTTCTTTCATGGAACAGCTGGTAGTTTCAAACTGCTGACCTTGTGGTTCACAGCCAGATTCATAACCACTATGCTCCCAGATATGGTACGCCAAAGTGGGGATCGGTTAGTTTTGACATTGCAGAAGCAAGAACAGATGATCCCAGGACCTTAAACAAAGAAGAGTCATGAGTAGAATGTGAGCTCCCTACCTGGCAAAGTGCAGCAGCAGCAGAGGTGGCAGCATGTGGGATTCCTGGTCTATGGACTGTGTAAAGTTGAATGCCTATGGCATGAGGCTAGCTTGCAGAATGTCCTTTTGGCATTTACAGACTGGCTAAAGGAGCTTTCTAAACCCTTGTCTGAGCAGGAAAAAGGCTGAAGGGCCATGTGGCTGAGAGACTTAAAAGCAAAGCATGCCTGAAGTATGGCAGAGAATACACATACCCAACTTGAAAACTTTTACAGTTGTTTCTGATTCTGAATTGTATCCTGTTTACTTCCCTCATAATCATGAGTATTGTCTATGAGTTCTGTGTGGTCATTGCAATGGATTATCAAACCCAGACGTGAAGCAGAGAGTGCTGTGGGAGGGATGGTTAGTGTCAGAAGAGGTCACAAAAGGTTGTAGGGTAGAGGCATGTCTGACCTCTACCTCATAGAAATTGGCCTTGGACTAATTTTTAGTTTGATTCTCCTTCACCCTTGTGGAACCAGAGGAAGGCAGATGGGGCCTCCATGCCATTTTTGAAAGGGGTTAAACACAGTAATAGATTTTTTTTTTTTTTTAAATGAAATGCAATGCTTAACAAACACATGAAAACAGTTGAAAGAAATACAAATATTACTAAAATCCCTTCTGTCTTCACCAGACTGTAGATACATAAGATTATATTCATTAGCTATATTTGTGGCTGTATTGAGCTGTATGATTTAGGAACTCCATTCTTTAGTTACGTTTTACTTAAACATTTTGAGCACAATCTAGCTAAGCTCTCTCCCCACAAAACTAAGTCACTCCCTTTTCATTCTTATTCATTGACAAAGACTTTTAAATGTTAACAAAGATAAAAGGAAATATGCATCTTTACATTTTTGTTTTTAAAATCAGATTTCTAAAGAGAAACCTAACAATATGCATCCAAAACTTGCTAAATAGGCACATTAGTAGATGAGCTGGGCTGCTAATCACAAGGTCAGCAGTTCAAATCAACCAGCTGCTCCAAAGGAAAAAAAATGAGGCTTTCTGCTCCCATAGAGATTTACAGCCTCAGAGAGGTCGGTCACTAAGAGTCAGAAGCAACTCCAGAACACATAGCACTCACCATATGTCACATATATATGATTTTCCCATTAGTATTCAAACTTGGGAGAGAAGAATTTTGACATTCTTCTCTCCCAAGTAATTCACTACCACACAGTGCTCAGTACACATCTTGGGAGAAGAATTTAGACACTGTGCAGTAGAGTAGTGAATTACTTAAGATGTCTCTTCTAGCCTTATTTTATAACTCCATCAAACAACTCTTTTCCTGATGAGTCTGGATAAGAGAAGGTGGGAAAAGGTATAACAATAAAATACAACAATAAAAATAAAAACACCAAAAAAATAAAAAGCTGTGGATGTTACCGGAGCTAACTGTAATTGAAAAACTTGAAACACTAGCTTGGGTTGAAAATGAACCCAAGAAAATGAATTTCAGAAGTAGGAGTGGGAGTATCACTACCATTAAAGAAGAAAAGTCAAAAGTGGAGGCAAGCATCCTTTAGACCCCAAGATTCCTTCCCATTAAAGGGACAGAAAGCTGTGACACCAGAGGAATATCAAAGATGCAGCAGCAGAACCAAGAACAACAGCACAAGACAAAGCAGTGGGGTTTCCAACCCAAGGAACAAATAAAGCTGAGTGACTGTGGGCAGGCAACTTGCTTGTACAAGTAGGAAACCTCCATGTACTAAAATGGAGGAGTTAGGTTTACTGACTAACGGAGCGAAAGCTAAGTGCCTTCAGGTTTGGGGGTATGGTGGAGTAGTGTGTCCTGTGGACATTGATCAGCAGCACTAAAAGACCTTAATGGGGCAGAGATAGGCCTGCCTGTGGGCAGGGCTAAAAGGAGGCTGTACTGACTGGAAGAGCCGTGTCCTGAACATTTCTGTACCTGAATTATAACCTGTTAATTTCTTTAGCAAACCCCATAACTGTAAGTATGTTGTCTGAGTTCTGTGTGGCCATTGCTGTGAATCAGTGAACCCAAGTACAGAATAAAGAGTGTTGTAGGAGGAATGGTTTGGTGCCACATACATTTTTGTTGGCATACTTGAATGTGGTTTAACAATGTAGATGGGGGCCTATCTTTGGGGAACCTAGGCTGATGATGATGTGTGCTGTTCTATTCATCACTGTCCTGTTTACTCTGTAAACAATAAACACCTGTTGATCTCACAATTTGAAAGGTCTGTTCTCTGCTCCAAATTGTCCTCCACTAAGAACATAAATTTAGTGGAATCACAAGGGATAAAACCCTTATAATCCCACTTTCCAAAGGTGGTGGTTGTTGTTGTTGTTAAGTGCCATTGAATCGGTTCTGACCCATAGTGACCCTGTATATGGTTTCCGAGGAGCAGCTGGTGAGCTTGAACCACCAACCTTGCAGTTCAAACAGCTTTGCAGTCTAGCACATTAACCCACAGCGCCACACCAGGACTCTGTACTTTCCAAAGGTACTCACTATCAAAATGTCATACAGTTCTTGCCCATTTATTTATTGTTATTGTTATGCTGAATATTTTTTAAGTTTATTGAATTTTTGTCCAAACAACCCAAAATTATTATCATTACTTACTCAGACAATGTCTGAGTGCCTTTATAGCAACATAACATTAATGGGTGACTTTTAACAAACAGAAATTTATTTTCTCAGGATTTAGAAGGTTAGAAGTCCAAATTCAGGATGGCTCTAGGGGAGGACTTTCTCTCTCTGTCAGCTCTGGATAGGATCCTTGCTTCTTTTCAACTTCTATTCCTAGGTTCCTTGACAATTATAGGGGTGTATCTTCCCTTCCATTTCTGCTTGCTTGCTAGCTTGCTTAATCTGCAATTTTCTATCTCAACGTCTAAAACACACTTTATACTAATACTATCTCTGTAATATGTCAAAGAAAACTCATGCCAAAATGGGATTATAACCAGAGCATTAAAATGTCATAGTGAGGGCATCTAACGTCCAAGTTCACCAGGGAGCAAGTCACCATGGACATCAGCCCCAAGATTGATTCCTGGGCTGACGGAATCATGCCACCTGTCTCCGAACTTTTCACCAATTCTGACACCAACCACTCCTTCCAAGACACTCTTTACTTCTATGATGGATTAAATGATTCATTGCCATGATTAAACAGAACTCAAATCATCATAATTATGGGGTTTATTAGGGGAGGAACAGGTTACAATTCAGGACTAGGAATGACTCAGAATACAGCTATCTGATCAGGACAGCTTTTATACCTTTAACTCTGGCAGCCCTCTCCTGCAGAGTCTGCTGGGCTGTATTACAAAGCTCTTTAGCAGCAATGGTAAATGCCCAGAGGCAATCTACTCATCTAGGCAGACATTTGTCAGAAGGCACTCAGCTACCTTGTTCCATAGATCAACAAAACTAGTTCCAGGGATATGTGTTGAGAGGCACCCCACTCTATCTTAAAGCCTTCTGCCCCAAAGTTCCCTGGGTTGGTGTGCCCAACAGAACCCCTTGCTCACTGGGCCAGGAAACACACCACGTCATCTCATACTGGTCATCTCATGCTGATTCTGCTGCCAATGTTTCTCTGCCACTGCTTCTCATTTGCTCCAGTGTTAACACTGTTTCCTGAATCTAGGAGTTTCTTCTTAGGGACAGAATAGGAAACAAACAGCCAGCCTAACACACCACAACTCCTGGCACTTGAATCAACAATTCCAGGAAACTGAGCCAGCACATCTTCTGAGAAATAGAGCAGTGCTAGACCATCAAAAAGAGTGCAAAAAAATGTGCTGCCTAGACCATCAAAAAGAGTGCAAAAAAATGTGCTGCCTAGACCCTAACACCAAACAGAATTAAACTTGAGGGAAACAAGCCAAAAACCCTATAAAGGGAGTAAAAGAACAGAAGACAAATGCTCTCTTCCACTCATGAAAGATGCCTCCTTCTCCTCTTCTGAGGATTGATACTATTCAGTTTAATAAACCTTGCTTGCTACTTGCTGCTTTTAGTCTGTGTATACTGTTTGCGCTAACCTCAAATGAGTCTTCCTAGACCTGCAGAAGTCAAGTTAATGGATGGACTCTAACACTTCTCATTGCAAGTACCTCAGGTCCAAAGTGGGTATGAGTCTTAACTAGAGAAGTAGCAATTAAGATAGCTGGAAGTGAATGTTGTCATTGTTAGGTACCATTGAATCAGTCCCGAATCATACCAACCCCGTACACGACAGAACAAAACATTCCCAATCCTGCACCATTCTCACAACTCTTACGTTGGAGCCTATTACTGCTGACACTGTGCCAATCCATCTCATTGGGAATCTTCTCTTTTTGCTAAGCCTCCAATTAACCAAACAAGATGTCCTTCTCCAGGGACTGGTCCCTCTTATAACATGTCTGAAGTACAAGTGATAAAGTCTCACCATCTTGGTTTCTAAGGAACATTCTGGATATACTTCTTCCAACACAGATTTATTTGTTCCGCTGACAGTCCATGATACTTTGAATAGTCTTCTCTAACACCATAACTCAAATGTATCAATTATTCTACAGTCTTCCTTATTCACTGTCCAACTTCCACACAAAAATTAGGTATTGGAAATACTATGGAATGGACACAAATATGAACCTTTCCAATCAGTTGGTCAGGTAGCTATCTCCCAAATTTCTTGGCATATATAAGGAGTGCTACCAGGGATGCATCAGTTTGTTGAAAAATTTCAACTTCTATTCCATCAATTCATGGGCCCTTGTTCTCTGCCAATTCCTTCAGTGCAAATTGGACTTCTTCCTTTAGTAGCATTGGCATTTGATCTTATGGTACCTCTTGAAATAGGTGAAAATTAACCATTTTTTTGACATGCTGTTAAGTGCCATTGAGTCAGTTGCAACTCACAGTCAACCCTGTAAAGGGTTTCCAAGGAGAGACTTGTAAATTTGAACCACCAACCATGCGATTCAAACTGACTTTTTGGTTCAGTGCATTATCCCACTGTACCACACCAGGACTCTCTATTTCTCCCATCTTCTTTTGATGCTTTCTGCATCATTCAATATTTTGCCTATGTTGTTGTTGTTATTAGGTGCCATCGAGCCGGTATCAACTCATAGCAATTTATACACAACAGAACAAAACACTGCCCAATCCAGGGCCAACCTCACTACTGTTGCCACGCTTGAGTCCATTGATGCTGCCACTTGGCCAATCCGTCTCGTTGGGGGGTCTTCCTCTTTTTCTCTGACCCTCCACCTTACCAAACATGATATCCTTCTCCAGTGACTGATCCCTCCTGACAATATGTCTGAAGTATGAGAGACAAAGTTTGGCCATCTTGGACTCCAAGAAACACTGTGGCTCATCCACACAATCAAAAGCCTTTGCATAGTCAATAAAGCACAGGTAAACATCTTTCTGATAGTCTCTACTTTCAGCCAAGATCCATCGGACATCAGCAATGATATCCCTCATT
The DNA here is from genome assembly GCF_000296735.1 of Chrysochloris asiatica. Classification (NCBI taxonomy): domain Eukaryota; kingdom Metazoa; phylum Chordata; class Mammalia; order Afrosoricida; family Chrysochloridae; genus Chrysochloris; species Chrysochloris asiatica. The sequence continues at coordinate 11,865,050 of NW_006408586.1, forward strand.
CTACGGCCTCTTCTGAATCCAGCTTGAACCTCTGGAAGTTCTCTGTCAATGTATACTTGCAGCCATTTCTGTATTACCTTTAGTAAAACTTTACTTGCATGGGATACACACATACAACAGCTCTGTTGGTGCAACGATTAAGCACTGGCCTGTGAACCACAAGGTCAGCAGTTCAAATCCACCAGCTGCTCCTCGGAAACCCTATACGGGTCTCTATGAGTCGGAACCAACTAGAAGGCACTTATCAACAATATTGTTGTATGCCTTTGGGTGAATTCCAACTCTACCTTAGGATAAAGTCGAACTGTCTTGTACAGTTTTCTTTATAGGAGCAGATTGACAGGTCTTTTGCCTTATGGAGTGGCTAGTGGATTTGAACCTCCTACCAGAGTCCTGGTGTGGCTCTGTGGGCTAATGCATCAGACTGCAAAGTCGTTTGAACTGCAAAGTCAGTGGTTCAAGCTCACCAGCTGTTCCTTGGAAACCCTATACAGCGTAGCTATGGGTAAGAATTGACTTGACAGTACTTAACAACAACACCACCTTCTGATTAACAACTGAGTGCTTAACCACTGCATCATCAGAGCTGTTGTGTGCATGTATATATATATAAATAAATAAATAAATAAATATTGCTACAAAATCATAGAAACCTTTATAAAACAAGAATATCAATCTGTGAAGCCAATATTTCTCAACATATTTTCCATCTCGTCTATATACTTCTAAAGGCAGTGTTTCCATCCGTCTAGCAACTCCATGGCATACCACCACTATCACCACCTGCCCTTCCCCAAAGAATTTTGCACTCTTCAATCTACATCACCTCAAAACAGCCCTTTTAGCATTATCATGGGACTCAAATTGTGTTCCTTTGAATGTTCTTAGTATCTGGAGGGGGGGGGGAAATGAAGTCTAAAGGGGCAAGATCAGGGCTGCAGGGTGAGTGGGATAAGGTTTCCCAATGCAGATTTTGTAGGACAGCCCTTGCTACTCTCAAAGAATAAGCAGGTGCATTATTGTGATGGGAAAACAGTCCTTAACATAACTTTTCTAACCATTTTCCCCCACCATTACATTTTTCAATTCTTCTTCCTAATAAGCCCCCATGATTATCCTGTGTCCCTTAAGAAAATCTATCAAGATTACTCCTTGGGGTCCTTAAAAATAATCACCATAACTTTCTGAACTGACTTCTCTTGCCTTGAATTTAGCTGGCCCAGCAGATGCCCTTGGAAGCCACTGTTTTGATTGGACCTTACTCTCTGTATCATATGGTTAAACCCAAACCTCATCGCGTTATATTTTGTTCTATAGAATTGTCTTCGTTAGTTTCAATCTTGCTTATAAGACTGATGAGTAAGTTAGTTCATACACGCACAAGAGCTAGCTGATCTTCATGCAATGTCTTTGGCACCCATATAACTAAAGGCTGTTAGTTTAAAATTGTTTAAAATTGAAGATGCTGAATGATGTGAGATTCCAACTTAAGTAACTATCACATCAGTGGTAATTCTAAAGTCTTCTTCTACCAGTTTCTGCACTTCACTCACAGTTTGTTCATTCACCAAGGCTGATTGTATTCCCTCTCTTGGCTCATATTTGAGTTCTTTTTGAACTTCCTTAAAATGCATGATTCATCTAAAAACTGTTGCTTTATACAGGATAGCATTCCTGTTGCAAAGCTTCAGTAAAGATGCCTACTTGGATTTTGTCAAAAATTTGATAGAAGTTCTGATCTCAGAATGGCACATAAAATCTCTCTTTTTTTTTTTTAAAAGGCACCCTAAAAATACAAGTATATTACAGCAAGAAATTGTTGGCAGCCATTCACTAATGACAAAGATATGTTTAAGCTTAATTTACATGGAATAAACCCATATATATGGAGTCTTGGTATGGTGCCAGAGGATAAACACTCGACCTCAAGGTCAGTTTGAACTGCATGGTCAGAAATTCAAACTCACCTGCCGCTCCTTGGAAACCCTATGCAGGGTTACTATGAATCGGAATCGACTTCATGGTACTTAACAACAATGTATAAACTAGAATTCTAATAGAAATGCTCTTTTGTTTATCCATACATATGTACACATATGCAGGTACATGTGTGTGTGTGTGTGTATATATATATATGTATACATATATATATATATATATACAAATTTGTCTATAAGGTCAGCAGTTTGAAACTACCAGCTGTTCCGTGGGAGAAAGATGAGGCGTTCTGCTCCTGTAAAGATTTACAGCCTCAGAAACCTTGTACAGGGTCACAATGAGTTGGCACTTAACAACAAGTAACCTATGTAGATAATATGCTTGTGCATATGTGGTTTATACCACATGATGATAAACCCAAGTGAAAGCCTACTGTCCTCAACTCAATAGGCATGTGGATAATGAAGTTCTGCTGAATTAGAATTTTTAAATATCTCATTCATCTTGATTACTGATTAGTGAAAGGAAAAAAAAATAGTAAATAACTATTTAACTCTCCTGGGATCTTTTAAAAGTGTACTTTGGAATCTAGGAAGCCTCAACACTACTTGTATTTCATAGTTGACCTTTTCTATGACAATTTCTGAAAATAAAACATTTTAATCAATGAACCTGATTAGACTTTACAAAGAAATGTTCCGTATCCTGTGTGGGGGCGTAAAAAAATGGAAATGCAAAACTAAAGTACAAATAATTCATGCCACGACCTCAGATAAGTAAAACTCACTGTCAAAAACCAAAAAGATCAGAGAAATACAATACTTAATAGTCCTTTTGATTTTAAGGTCAGAAAATAACATTTGCCTACTTCTCTGTGAAATCCTGTCATCCTAAAACAGTTTGTGAACGGGAGATAAGCAAACCAAGCTCAAAGTCCAGACGTTGCAAAATGAGAGTTGCAGGGAGGGGCTGCTCTTTGCGGGCAAGAGCTCATACAAGGGATAGATAAAGTGCCTTTCACTCCTTACTGGTATGTGCTTATCCTGGTCCTCTGATTGGGAACGTCAGCATTTTCTTTGATACTTAGTGTTACCCAGTTTGTTTTATCTCTCCAGTAGGCAACACATGAATCCCAGAGCAGAGCAAATATTGACCCTACCCCACCATTACACTGTCCCTTTGATCTACAACTGCTTCCAATAATGTGGGGCTGTAGGGGGTTAAGTGAAACTTCCTAGGAGGCTGCAGCCCCCAAAAAGAAACTCTAACCAACCTGGGCACGTAGTTCAACTGACAATACTGAGGAAAAGAGAAGAAAAGACTCACAGTTCGCGTCCGAGGAAGAAAGCACTAAGGTAAAGCACGCCAGCAGAGCAAAACAGCGCCCACTCCAAACTTTCATCGCGCAGCGGGCGGAGGCGCGCGCGGAACGGTGGCGCGGTGGCAGGACCTGAGCGAGGGGCGCAAGACTGAGCTCCAATTCTGGAAGCCTCTCTGTGAGGACTGCAGCGCAATAGCTCGGGAGCGAGTGCCAACGGAAAAGCCCGAGCTGGGGGTGGAGGGGACCGCCTGCTCCCAGCCCCCAGCCCGGGAGGGAATAACAAGGACATTTCCAGGAAGCATCTCAGAGCTGAGGGGGAGGGCGGAGGGCGAGTGTTGGAGGCCTAGTAAACATAGTGGGAACATCCTTCCTTGTTCCTCTCTGAGTTCTTGTGTTTCTTTCCCTTTCTCTGAAATGCGAAATTTCCGAAACTCGTTGGGACTCAGTGAAAGCTGCAGAAGAAGCCTAGGTGGCCAAGAGAACTTGAAAAACTCAGGACCTGGGGGAGTCCTGGCTCTGAAGGAGAATTTATGAGAAATTGATGTTGAGGATGAGGATTTTCAACAGAATTTTAAAACAAATGAGGAACCCAAGAAAACTAGAGAAGCAAAAGGGTTGCTTCTGATGATCAGCATTTTAATTTTGTTCTTGCTTTTATGGTGTAAAAACTATAGTAAATGTTTCGGGAGAGGGGAAGACTGTTTCAAATTCCATCATTTTGAAACACTTCATTCTGTTTCTTTGTATATTATTGCTAGTTATATCATTTGGTATATACACTTGAAATATGCTACTTAGGCAGCCTTTGGGGCTAAACTGAATTCTAATCTCAATGTACTGCCTTGTACTTGAGGCATATCTAGGGTATGGTAGGCATATCTAGGGTATGGTAGGTATGCTACCTGCCCTGCATGTCACTTAGTGGGAGGAGCAAAAGAGCAGTTCATATTCACCTTGCAGTTCCCATGCCAGCTGTGAGAAATCATTCAGCCATTCAATGCTAATTGCCATGAACACTATTTTCCGTAGACGTGCCTGTGCTTGTTATACTAGCTGTGTAACCTGAAGCAAACGATTTTATTTCTTTAAGGTTCAGTTGTTTCATCTGTAAACTGGGGATAATAATAGTAGGTTCTCACACTGTTGAGGGAGCCCTGGTAGTATAGCCGGTTACACTTTGGGCTGCTGACCAATTGGGAACAGTTTGAATCCTCCTGCAGCGCAAGGAGAAAGATGAAACTTTCTACTCTTGTAAAGATATCTAGCCTCGGAAACCCTCTACAGGGTTGCTTCGAGTCAGAACCAACTCAATGATACATAAGCACCACCATTATTATTATGATGTTGTGTATGTTTTCAATTTTGTTAAATGTTGCTGTATGTATTTTGGGGTTCTCATATTGGGTGCATATTTATTACTGAAGCCATTGGACAATACACAGCAACAACAGCAGCATAGCGTGGTTGATAACATGTGACATGTAAAGCAATGAATGTATGTTAAATAGTATTTGTTGTTGTTGTTGTTAAGTGTCCTCGGGTCAATTCCTACCCATAGCGACCCTGTATAGGGTTTCCAAGGAGTAGCTGGTGAGCTTGAACCACTAACCTTGCAGTTCAAACCACTTAGCAATCTAACGCATTAGCCCACAGAGCCACACCAGGAGTCCAAATATTATTTAGTCAGTGCATGTTTATGTTATTACTTCTATTAGTTTTTCCTGAGTGAAAATCCCCCTAATTTAAAAATAATTTAAATTATCTTAAGTTAGCTTCTTAATCATGCCAGTTTTTTCACTACTTCACCCCCAGTCTAAAGCTATTTAATTTTAAGTATAATTCATATCTCTGTAGAATTATTTATGGTAGCAACGTCACATTAAGAAAAATAAATTTTAAGTACTATAATTATTAAAATTTTAATTTATTTAGGTTTCAAGTAGTCCCATATGAACTGCACTTAATGACCATGTTTTTCTATTTTATCATTAGTAAAATGTACTACATACTATGTTAACTATATAGCTATAAAGTTCTATATAATGTTTCTAATCCCAAAGACATTAAAGATTGGATTTATAAAGATACTAATAATACAAAGCATGTTTTTATGTGCCCTTTCCCCCAGTGGACGTATTACCCAAACCTGGCCAATCAGAAACTTTTTTGCCAGAATTACAAAGCAAGATCCTGTTTATAGAAGTGTGGTGGTGAATGAAGGGAAGAGTAGAAGGAGGGATGGGAGGAGATAGAAACTTTCTGGGAAATTGTGTGTCAAAGATAAATGAAAATTATAAATTTAAAAAAAGGAGGGAGGAGTTATTCAAGTTACATCAGAACTATCTTATGAAAGGAGTCAACAGAAGAGAACCCCAAAGTAAGTCTTTTGAGGAAGAATTAAGAATAGGATATCAACTTTAGAATCTCACAGTTTCCCAAGGGGGGGGAAATCTACAATGGATCAACTGCATCAACAAAATCCAGCACAAATTCATCTCTAATCTACACATTTAAAAAAATATAAAAAAGTATGATGGGGAAAGAAAATGTTAGAGAAACATCAGGAATATAAAACAGAATCTTGCTTCTTCAATGATTTTAGTTGAAAGTGAGTATCTTTTTTAGGGCCACAAATGAGTACCAGAGTGCAAGCAATATTTGTATGTCTTACAATGTAATGTCAAACTTTAAAAGAAATCATCTACTGAAATGCTTAATAATAAAATTTAGTATTATCTTTGGATAAAAATGTAGGTTTTAAAATTGTTTCTCAGTAGTCATTTTGTGATAGTTATGTCTGATTTTTGCCAAATATTGATTAACAATTGTATTCAGCTGGTATTTATTTTCGGTACAATTCTAAATATACAGCTAAAATATATTCAGAATTTAACTATTACTCCCATGACTTGCTCCATTAAATATTTCCAATCCCAGATAACAGTGTCCTCCCTCTTCTAACTGTTCATGATTAAAGCCTTGGAGTCATCCTTGACTTTCTCATATCCTATGCTTATTTCATCAGGAAAATGCAATCCAAAATATACTGTGAATTTTGCTACTTCTCATCACTTCCATTGACTGGTCCTCAGTCACTATTGTGTCTCACTCATATTACTGCAATAACCTCTTAACTGGCTTCCCTGATTTTACTCCTGCCTTTTCAGTCTATTCTCAACTCAGGGCCAGAGGAATCCGAAACTTATGTCACTTAATGTTACTTCTCTGTTCCAAACCCTCCAAAATAAAAGTTAAGTTCAGTGGTCTTTGAAACTTTAAGAATCTGGACTTCTGGTGCTTGTGTGACTTTAAGTCCTCTTCTCTCCCTTTCACTCCCCCTGGGTTGATTCTGACTCATAGTGAGTCTAAAGGACAGAGTAGAACTGCTCCATGTGGTTTCTAATGCTGTAGTCTTTACATAGAGTGTTTTATCTTTCTTCCACAGAGCTATCGGTTCTGTTCACAGAGTTCCAACCACCAACCTTTCAGTTAGCACTCAAAACATGGAACCAAGATGCTCCCAGGGCTCTTTTTCACTCAGTTAGCCCTTCCCATTCCCTGAATATCCAAAGCATTGTTGTTGTTGATAAGTGCTATACAGTTGATCCAGATTCATAGCAACCCTGTATAGAGATTCTGAGGAGTAACTGGTGCATTTGAACTCCTAGTCTTATGGTTCACAGTTCAGGGCTGATCCTACAGCGCCATAGCTGGAGTCCTTCCAAAGCATACCTTATGAGTTTTGCTTTTACTATTTTGTTTTGTTTTTTCTGTTGGTAGTATTCTTCCCCAATATATCCCTATGGCTAACCCTCTTTGTCTCCTATAAGTGTCTGTTTTAGATATCTTTTTAATAAGGCATACCCTTTTCACTCTATTTTAAATATTAGTTCCACCTTGATTACCTAACACATTGCATCTCCATGCCTTGTGTTACATTTCTCCTTATTATCATCTACTAACATATGATTTATTATGTTTAATTTTACCACAAAATGTGAGATCCATGAAGGCAGGATTTTGCAGGATCAGCACTGAACTGCAAACCACAAGGTTCACAGTTTAAACCTACCATCTGCTCCTTGAAAACCCTATACAAGGATGACTGCTTTGGCATCTGGGCTATACAGCGTGCCGAAAATTTGTCATCGTTTGGGGCTCCCCACCTCCAATCCTATTCTTCCAATGAGGATGAGATTGCTTGCTTTCTGCTAATAAAGCTTGATGTTGGATCTCACCCCATCTCTGCTATTGACTACAATGATAGACAGCAAGCCCTTGTTTGTTTGGCAACATTTCTGGCAACCAAGCCTGGAACCTCTCAGACTCCTTTGAGCGTATCCAGCTTCCCGTTAGATACAAAAACCTGAAGACAACATCCATTTCTACACATCAAGTCCTACCCACCCTTCAGTGTCAAATTTAAAGGCTGCCACTGTGGATATTGGACTGACCAGACAAGAAATGGCATCTCTAAAGACCTGGTGTGGCTACTATTAAGGATCATACCTACATCTTCCTAACCCATGAATATGATAGCAGGTCACTGTGGTCACCCAGGAACACATTTCTTGAAGGAAGGACACCACTGATGTAGATCTCTGGAATTAGGTTGGAGAGAACAATTTAAGTGAACAGAAGACCCTAGGACCATCAAGAGAGAAGAACATGAGCGGAATGTGAGAACTTATCCAGAGAATCAGCGACACCAGAGATGAGGACATGAAGATAGAGCAGCTGAGGATCTAGAGTCATGGAAAGAGAAAGGCTGTGTGTTGGCATCCAGGAGGTGGGCTTGCAGAATGTGCCCTTCGAATGTTTAAACTATTTTTTATTCCTGTGTGGTTTTGTGTACATCAAAAAAACAAAACAAAAAGCAGAGGGAATAGAAGTAAATACTGTTAACCAATTATGCATGGAAGGGATTGTAATCATTGCAATGAGACAAAATACGACATGTTGAGTGCAAAATCAATGTTCTCCCATGCAAACTATCACTGAATTCACAATAAAAGCTTACAAAAACAACAAACCCAAAAACCCTATGCAAGGTCGCTTGGAGTCAGATCTGACTCTATGGCACTTAACAAAATAATACTCCTATTGACTTTGTAAACCTGAGAATATTTGTGCTAAAATATCAACAGTGATGATTTCTAATATATGGATCTATATTCTCTTTTGCCTATCTATACATTTTATTTTTCTACAATAAGCTTTGTGCATTTGTTTAGTGGAAATAAATAATATTAAATTAAAACAATTAAACCAAAGCATTGAATAATATAGCCATATTCCTTTGCTTATTGTTTTTTGTTTGTATGCTTGTTTGTTTGTTTGTTATCTTTAAGATTTTTTATTGTGAATTGAGTGAAGGTTTACAGACAAGATCATCAGCTCTACATTCAACAAATCATATACTTTGTTTCATCTCAATGACTACAATCCCCTCCTTGCAACAATAGTTATCCTACTTCCTCCATGTGGTTCCCCGTTTACATCTTTTATTTCACAAGTAAACAAAGTAAAGGTATTCCATGCACACATATAAAACAGAAAATATGTATTCATTTAAATGTTTAAAGGGCACATTTGAGTAAGTCTGTGGACCTAGAGCCAGTAGCTGCTTTGTATTTCCATGCTACCATCTCTGCTGTTACCCCTTTTCTAGATAGGGATCTTACACTCATTTTAATTCATGGTTTTGAGATGAAAGATTAACTACTCCCCTCTTTTAGTTACACATCTTCTATAATTAACAGTTTTGACTATCAAAAGTAATCATACTATCAGTTACTCACAACTGAAATCATAGAATCTTATCAGCATCATCCCCCACCCCTTTCACCAGACCATCTGGAAAAGAGGAAAAATAGTCAGTGTGGATTCTGAAACTAAGAACACTTATGGAAGCTTGTAAGCCAGCCACTTCATGCCTTTATAGCACCCCCATTTTTTGATAGCCAATTTGAGCAATTTAGATGATTAATTTTCTCTTTAAACATTTTTCTTTATACTTTCCTTAAACCTATAGGTTATGTTGAAGTTTTCTGAACCTTTTCTGGTCAAGAACCCACCTATCTTTTGGGGAACCCCATTCCATGTTTTTATGTGCCCTTTCCCCCAGTGGACATATTACCCAAACCTGGCCAATCAGAAACTTTTTTGCCAGAGTTACAAAGCAAGATCCTGTTTATAGAAGTGTGGTGGTGAATGAAGGGAAGAGTAGAAGGAAGGATGGGAGGAGATAGAAACTTTCTGGGAAATTGTGTGTCAAAGATAAAGTACCCTGTCAGTGTCACTTTTAAAGTAACCTTGATGATTTATTGTTGTTGTTAGGTACTACAGTTGTTGTTGTTAAGTGGTGATGAGTCAGTTCCAACTCACAGCAACCCTGTATAGGGTTTCCGAGGCCCTAAATCTTCACGGGAGCAGAAAGCTTCCCTTCAGAGTGACCGGTGGGCTCAAACTAGACCTTGTGGTTCCCAGTCCAGTGTTTATCCTATGGAGCTGTGGTGCTTCTTTGATGATTTGGCTGGGTATTACTGTAAGCTGAATACCATATTTCCTGGAACTCTGAAGGCATCTCCCCATCACCATTCAGCATCCCAAAATGCCTTCTTAGAGGTCCACTCTCAGAGCCTTAATTTTTTTCTGGTGACTTGTTTTTGCTTGGAATCTTTTCTTTATTCTTGGGGCTCATAATGTTGTACAAGTTGTACTTGTCTTTGGCTTATTGTTCTGTGTGTTGTAGTGGCTCTTTTAGTTTAGAGACTAGTGTTTTTCAGCTTTGGGACTTTTATGTACTTTAAACACTACACTCTCCTTGCCCGTGCCACTCCTGCACCCCCAAGCCAGTTGAGAGCCTGTTTGTGTGTGTGTACCTTACTTCAGGTAGAGTGTCAAGGGACTGGCTGTTTTCTGGGGAGACCTTGGTGTCAAGATGTAGAGGTCTGTTCCTGGGTGGTCAGTTCATTTTGAATGCTTGTGTGTTTTAGAAAGAACTATTTTTGTGGTTGTACATTGAAATGCTATTTTGTTAGGTGTAAAATGGATCAGAACAGGGGAAGTCTGGAAGTAAGATTGGTGAAACTAGGTAGTCTTTCAGACAGCGCAATGGTTGCAGTTTTTCCCATTTCTCTTCCCTGCTAGAATCCTTGGTAGTGGTGGTGGTTATGTGCCATGGAGTCGGTTCCAACTCATAGCGACCCTGTACAGGGTTTCTAAGGCTATAAATCTTTACGGGAGCAGAAAGCCTCATCTATCTCCTGCAGAACAGCTGGTAGTTTCAAACTGCTGTACCTGAGGTTAGCAGCCCGATTTGTAACCACTATGATACCAGAGCTCCTTAGGGTTATGAACAAACATTAGCCTTAAACCTAATATTCTATCCCAACAAAACAACAGGGATTGTTGTTGCTGTTGTTGAGTGCCGTCGCATCAGTTGACTCTTAGCAACACTGTATAGGGTTTCTGAGGAGCAGCTGGTGGGTTTAAATTGCCAATCTTGTGGTTAGCATTCCAGTGCTTATCCTACAATTTCACACCAGGACTGCAAGCAACAGAGCTAAAGAGTTACAGTTCTGTACTGGCATCCAAATGTCTAACCCACCTCCTCTGGTGGTCATACTGAAAACTCTTCATGCTCAATGCAATGTGTTACATAGCCCCTAGAGTATAACACTGCCTGGGGGAGGGTCCCTCTCCTGTGGCAAGTCGTCTTTTAGTCTTCACCCTGCCTGAACAGTCTTTTGAGCCTAGTGGGGACTGGCTCATGTGGAACTCTTCCCGTTGGTTGCTGTCTGTTTTCTGTAATTAAATAACTTTTATTTGCTAACATTTTGTAAGTGTCCCATGTGTATGACTTAATCACACTAGATGGATGTAGCACCCATAATTTCAGGCTGAACAATGGTCTTCCATGTGTTGGCTCAGCTTTGATTTTATACTATTTCAAAGTCAACACAGACTTCCATGGTCCATGTCATTGAAAATGGAGCGTTGTGGACCAGTTCTTAATTGCTTTAATTGAGAAATGACATGCACCCCTACCACTTTCACATATTCCATTGGACAAAGCATGTCATAAGACATTCATAATTTCAAGAGTAAGAGTGCTTGTAAGAAAAAGAATTAACAATGTGCATATGCTACTGAAAAACTAAGAGTCAACTTGGCTAAAATTAACTGTGTTAGTGATGTTGGTACGATAAATGTTTGATTGTTGTTGTTGTTAAGTGCTGTCTCGTCAGTTACAACTCACAGCCACCCTGTATAGGGTTTCTGAGGAGCCACAGGTGAGTTTGAACTGCTGATCTTTCTATTCAAACTGAATGTACAGTCTAGTGCTTATCTTACAGCGCCATACTATATAACATTATTAGAACTAAGTGAATTAATGAGATGAAGTTGGTGTTGTGTTTAGTTTGGGAGGAAAATGGTGTTGAGTAAAATTTTGAAAATTCTCAAGGATTATGCATATAGTAAGACACTTTAGACATTAAAGTAATAGCTTGATTCTCCAAGATAATATGTTTTTAAAAAGGAAAGTAAAGGAATAAGGTTAGATCTTAGAGAACATATTTAGGAAGCTGGAGAAGGAATGAGAAGAATTCTCAGAAAAGATCATAATAGTACATAATTATGAAAAATCAAAAAATGAAAAAGGTTTTGTAAAGTTAATTGTATTAAATGCATTTTTGCAAAAAAAAAATCAATAGAGTTGGTAATTAAGAAGATAGGTTATATGTTTTATTAATGTCTGAACAATTTGATAAGATGGAAACAATCAGAATAAACTGATGAAGAGCTGGCAATTTAAGATGTTTGGTTTTGAAAGCATTCAGCAGGAATAGTACTAAATTGGGATTATAGTAAAGGGGAAATTGTGGTCTTACCCTGTCTTGCTCTCCTAGTCTCATCATCACCCTGGATATTGTATGCAAAGAGCCAAGATAACCCTATACTGGATTTCCAAAATTGTAACTCTTTATGGGAGTGGAGAGTCTCATGTTTTTTGCTTGGAGCAGTTGGTGAGTTTAAACTTGGACCTTGTGGTTAACAACCCAACACCCAACTCATAGTGCCACCAGGGCTCCTTAGCCTTGCACACTTGGGGAGAAGAAAAAAAGGTTATCAATCAGGGCACTGAGATAGGTGAGTAAGATCTGTGACAGTTTGGAGAAAGAGAGAATGATATCTGTCATAATGTTGGCAGGCCAGGTGACACCAATTTCAAAATCTCTGATTTAGCAGAAACTACACTGGAGCTTTGATTCTCTCATTTAACCATCTAACAATCCTTCAAAGTAGGTATTCTCATTCTCGTTTTATAGATGGGATACTTGGAGTACTTAGACTCAGAAACTGTAATCGCTGTGAGATACATAAATTCAAATTCATTGTTGTAGTAAAGTGCTGCCGAGCCTGTTCCGACTTATAGTGACCCTGTATGATGTTTCCAAGGAGCAGCTGGTGGGTTTGAACTGCCAACATAGTAGTATGTGGTCCAGTGCTGATCCTAAAGCACCACACCAGCAATCCCAGAGTTTGAATTAGGGCACTGGACTGAGAACCAAAAGGTTGGCAGTTCAACTCATTTAGCTGCTCCCTGTAAACCTTATACAGGGATGTTATGAGTCAGAACCAACTCGATGTCACTTAACAACAACAAGAAGTTAGTAAAAGAGAATTAATTTTTAAACCTAGTTCCATTTAGTTCCAGTCAAATCTTTTCCCTAGACTTACCAGTGCTCTTTCCCTCATTTTACCAGAATTTGAAACTATATTTTAGTGGAAACTAGCTGGACACACAGCTTCCTACATTTTATGCAAGCATTTTTTTTTTCCTATAGGAGTATATTTTTTATTTCTTCTCCAAATAATAAAAATGCAAATATTATTAAAAGATAATGTATATCTTTAACTCAAGGAGCTCTGGTAGTATAATGGTTACGAGTCTGGTTGCTAACCTAAAGGTCCACCAGCAGTTCTGTGGGAGAAAGATGAGGTTTTCTTCTCCAGTAAAGATTTACAACCTCCAAAACCGTATACATTGTTACTATGAGTCAGAACCAACTCCATCGCAGGCAACCACCACCAATTACCACGACCATCTTAAACGCGGGAGAAGATGAAGTTTTCTACTTGTGCAAAAAATTTAAGGTCTTGAAAGCCTTGTACAGGGTGGCTATGAGTTAAAACTATCTCCATGACACTTAACTAACAACAAAAACAATGTACTTTTTAAATAATAAAATAAAATGTTATCAGTCAATCTTCATCTTTGGGTTACCAAATATCCAACAATTTATACTTCTAAAGTGTTGAAGAGCAAAGACGTCAGCTTGAGGACTAAGGTGCGCCTTAGAAAATACCAAGTCATGGTATTTTCAATAACCTAATATGCATGCGAAAGCTGGACAGTGAATAAGGAAGACCATAGAAGAATTGATGCTTTTGAGTTATGGTGTTGGAGAAGAACATTGAAAGAAAGTGCCACGGGCTCCCAAAAGAACCAATAGATCCATTTTGGAAGAAGTGCAGCCAGAGTGCTCCTTGGAGGCCAAGATGGCCAAACTTGGTCTCTTATACTTCGGACATATTGTCAGTAGGGATCAGTCACTGGAGAAGGATATCATGCTTGGTAGGGTGGAGGGTCAGAGAAAAAGGGGAAGACCCCGAACGAGATGGATTGGCTAAGTGGCAGCATCGATGGACTCAAGTGTGGCAACAGCAGTGAGGTTGGCGCAGGATTGGGCAGTGTTTCGTTCTGCTGTGCATAAGGTTGCTATGAGTCGTTACCGGCTCGAGCGCACCTAAGAACACACTTCTGAAAACGATGGACAAAGCAAATCACTGCTTATCTTTGGATGGTGAGTCTGAGATCTTACTTACTTCATCTTGATCCCTTTTAAATGTTTTTCACCTATTCTATAGTGGAGTCCTGGTGTGGCGCTGTGGGTTAATGTGCCAACTGCAAAACCCTTTGAACTGCAAGATTGGCTTTTGAAGCTCACTAGCTGGGACTGAACTGACTTGACTGCACTTAACAACAACAGAGTGAATATATATTTCTTTTTCATAAACCCCTACAGTATATATACAATCTTAAAGCCTTCCAATAAATATTATACAATTCTATTTCACATTTTATTCACCAAACAGCGATGAACATTACACAGATTAAAACGTCACTATCATCTGGACGAGGCTCCCTGGTGCTGCAGTATTTAAGCACTGGGCTACTAACCAAAAGGTTGGGGTATCAAACACACCGGTCTTTTGACAGGAGGGCCTTGGAAACACTATGTGGGTCGCTATGAGTAGAACTCCAAGACAGTGGATTCTGGTTGGGTCGTATGAACTACTGCGATCATTTTGCAAATGAGTTTTTGTCTGCCTAAGTGCCATTCAGTCTGTTCCGAATCATAGCAACCCTGTATAGGGTTTCTGGAGAGCGGCTGGTAGGTTTGAACTGCTAAGCACGAAATTTACAGTCTAGGGCTTATCTTTGTTAAATACCATCGTGTTGGTTCCGACCCTGTCTAGGGTTTCTGGGGAGCGGCTGGTGAGCTTGAACCGCCAATCTTGGGGTTCAAACAGACTTCGCAGTCCAGTGCATTAACCCACAGCGCCACTCCAGGACTCCTATTTTCTTATAATAATTGTCCCAGGGCATTAGGGCCATATACTCTGTATTTGTGCTTCCAAAGGTTGATGGAATCCCAAAGAATTACTATCCCTGCTTCATTAAAAAAAAAAAAATCACGACACAAGATCTGAGCTTCCTGGATCTCAGTTGGCGATATTGGAGACAAGTGAGCAGAATCCTTGGTCTTTATACAGACAGGTACAGGCACTTGGGTTGGGTCGCGGATCACCTTAGTTTATCTCTTGGACGCTCCTGTTGCCGGGTTACGATCCCCGCCCCCATCCGCCTACTTCATTTAACCACGCCCCATTCTTTTTCACCGCTTTGGCTTGGGCGGGGCGCTGGGATTCTTCAGCCACTCAGAGATTCCCATCCCGGGTCCTTGAGTGATAATTGGAGAAACTCATGGGCGGTGATTGGGGCGTGTCTTTGTCGTTGTTGAGAAACGTCAGCACGTCGACGCGGGGGTTTTCTTTGGCTGGACTCCGCTATCTGAGCTCCTGGTTATCTGCGCTTTTGGCCCCTTGGTGTTTGGGGAGGTTTAGTCGTTGTCCTTTGGTTACCAGGGCTTGGTGCCGGGACCAGCAGCCTTCACCTTCTTTGCGGCTTTTCCTCCGTGCCTGTTCTTTTCGAGGACTCTTCGGAGCGGCGGCGCCCCACGGGATTTGGCCTGGAGCAGCCAGGGGCCCATCCCCTCGTCGTGCTCGGATGGGAGGCGGCAGGAGGAGCGGCCTGGGATGTTCAGTCTGATGGCCAATTGCTGCAACTGGCTCAAGCGGTGGCGGGAACCCGTCAGGTAGGCGCCGCCCGGGGGTTTGGGATGGTTGTCCCAGCGGGACCGTGTGGGTGCGCCTCTCGTCTACCCAGAGACTAATCTCCCTGACGTCGCCTGAGCTCGACTTGGATTTTGTCCCGGCAGGAAAAGATGTTTTAAGTTGAAAGCAGCCTGTTGCCTGGTTACTTTTGAGATAAGTTATGATCAACATTGCTTATTACTGAATTTTACTAAATATTATTATAAATATATCATATTTAAATAACTTCAAATTGCTAATGTGTGTATGTTTGGAGTGTGTGTATATATGTTTGGAGATCTGTGTAACAGGAAACTTCATTGTGTTTTCCCTCTGAGGTAGTATCCACACATCCCTTTCCAACACACACACACCCACACACGGTTTTGTTGGAGGACTCTGCCTTGAAAGAAATCTGGCTCCACTACTTAATTATATGATTTAACCATTTAGGCCTCACCTTCCTCATATGTTAAATGGGAATGATAATATCTATGCTTTAGTGGTGTTGTATTAAATGAGAACAACAGATTGGAATGTGTTTACTAGTCTAGTGTAGCTTCGATTTTCATATGGATTGTTTTATTGAAAGAGTCCACTTATTAATACTTCTTTTTTAAAAGCTAGACATGTTTGTATTTCTTGCCTATTACTTGATCTGTTACTTAAATAGACATTTGTTGAGAATATACCATTTGCCAGTCACTGTGTTAGGAAGAAGCCAGTGAAAATGATGCTTTTAAAACCCAGTAATCCAACAATCTTTTGAGAGATCTTGAGTTTATTACTCTTTATTTATAGTATTGACTTTATGTAGTTCTACTTTTTCTGCTTCTTTAAAGATTTACCATCTCAGAAACGCTATACAGGGTTGCTATAAGTTGGAACCCAGTTGAAGGCATACACCTACCACCACCACTTTGGATTTAGAGTCCTGGTGTAGCATTGTAGGACAAGAACAGGACTGCTAATCCCAAAGTCAGTGGTTCAAGTTCACCAGCCACTGCTTGGAAACCCTATGTTGTTGTTGTTGTTAAGTGCCATCGAGTTGGTTCCGACCCATAGCGACCCTGTGCAGGGTTTCCGAGGGTGTAAATCTTTACGGGAGTAGAAAGCCTCATCTTTCTCCCGCGGAGCGGCTGGTAGTTTCGAACCGCTGACCTTACGGTTCGCAGCCCAATTCGTAACCACTACGCTACCAGAGCTCCTTTACAGGGTCATTATGAGTTGGAACCAACTTCAGGTCCCTTAACAACAACAACTCTGGATTTAGGGAAAGGGTAAAACATAGCAAAGGGCTGTTAGGTTTTTTTTTTTGTTGTTGTTGTTGTTGTTGTTTTTTAATGATTAACATTTCATATAACAGTATTTGCTGTAAGCATGAACTGTCCTTTAATGAATGAATCTGAAACACTATTTCTGGAAATTTAGAAGATAGCAACCTGACCAACTCTCTGAAAGAGATCCAGATTAGTGCCTATTCCAAATAAGGGTGATTTCAACAGAATGCAGAAATTATCAAACAGTATCATATTGTCAGGAGGACCCATTCGCTGGAGATGGGTATCATGTTTGGTAGGGTGGAGGGTCAGAGGAAAAGAAGAAGACCCCCAGTGAGATGGATTGGCAAAGTGGCAGCATCAACGGGCTCAAGCGTGGCAACCTCAAGTGAGGTTGGCCCAGGATCAGGCACTGTTTCCTTCTGCTGTGCATAAGGTCCTTATGAGTCGGTACTGACTCGATGGCACCTAACAACAACAACAATCATTAATGTCACATACAAGAAAAATTTTGCTGGAAATAATTCAAACAGGTACAGCCATATATTGACATACTACCAAAACTCGAGCCTGATTCAGAAGGGGATGTGGAAGGAGGAATATCATTCATTGCTGATATCAGATTGATCTTGTGTGAAAGCAGAGAATACTAGAAATATATGTACCTGTGTTTTATTGACTGTGCAAAGACATTACATGTGTGAATTGTAACAAATTATAGATAACATTGCAAAGAATGGAAATCCAGAATACTTAATTATGCTTATGCTGAATATGTACATTCATTAAGAACAGTCTTTAGAACAGAACAAGGGGATACTTAGTGGTTTAAAATTGGGAACAGTGTACATCACCATACTTATTCAGTCTGTGTGCTGAGAAAGTAATCCACAAAGGTGGACTGTATGAAGAAGGGCACAACATCAGGAATGGAGGTAGACTCACTGTGCAGATGGCATAATCTTGTTTGCCAAATGTGAAGGTGACTTGAAATACTTACTGATGAAGATCAAAGACTACAGACTTCAATATGGATTGCACGTCAATATAAAGAGAGCAAAAATCCTTAAAACAGGACCTATAAGCAAATGGAGAAAATATGACAAATGGAGAAAATATTGAAGTTGTTGTGGATTTCATTTTACTTGAAATTATAGTCAACACCCATGGAAGCAGCAGTCAAGAAATTGTTTTATTACAGTGGGCAAATCTGCTGCTTATGAGTTATTTAAAACCATAAAAAGCAAAGATGTCACTTTGAGGAGTAAGGTGTGCCCCAGTCACTTCATCAGCATGTGAAAGCTGGACGGTGAATAAGGAAGACCAGAGAAAAATTCATGCATTTCAATTATAGTGTTGGCAAAGAATATTGGATATACCATGGACTGCCAGAAGAAGAAAAAAAAAACTCGGTACTGGGAGAAGTACAGCCAGAATGTGCCTTAAAAACAAGGATGGTAAGACCTTATCTGACTTTGTTCAGAGAAGGACATCACTTCTCACTTTGTATAGAGAGGGTCAGTGAAAAAGGAAGACCATCCATGAGGTCTTCCTCATGATGCTGGCGACTACAATGAGCTCAAATATATCTATTGTGAGGATGGCACAGAACTAGGCATCTTTTCATTCCATTATATATGGGATCTCTATGAGTGGGAATTGACTCTGTGCCACCAAACAATAGCAATATTTCTGGTAGCTTAGTGGTTATGATTTGGGCTACTAATCTCATGGTCAGCAGTTCGAAACTACCAGCGGTTCCACGGGATAAAGATGAGGCTTTCTGCTCCCATAAATATTTATAGCCTCAGAAATCCTGTGAGGGGTCACTGTGTGTCCTAACCGACTTCATGGCACACCACCACCACCACCACCAGGCAACTGATCCTACTTTCTTTTAGGTAAAGGGAGTAGGTTTTGATCAGAGTGGACCTAAATCTATGGGGTAGGAGGGTAAGGGAGTGGATTCCACAATATCTTAATGTAACTAGCTAGAAAGGGCCACTTAATTTTGTTCTTTTTCTTATAAATGCCGTTGAGTCAGTTCTGACTTAACAGTGACCCTGTATAGTGTTTCCAAGGAGCAACTGAAGGGTTAAACCACCGACCTGACCTGTGGTTAGCAGTCCAGTGTTTATCCTGCAGTGCCTTATCAGGATTCCACCTGATTTAGTATGTGTATAAAAATGATTTTCAATTTTGGAGAAAAAAAAAAAAGGAGCTTATAATACATGATCAACATACAAAAATCAATTGGATTCCTCTATTGAGAGCACTAAAAAGGAATTAGGAAAGCAATGCCATTTAGAATAGTTGCCCATAGGATGAAATATTTACAAATAAATATAACCAGACAAACAAAGAGTCTATACAAAGAAAATTATAAAACACTACTACAAGAAACCAAAAGAGACAAAAATGGAAGAATATCCATGCTCCTGGATAGGAAAATTTAGCATTGTGAAAATATCAATACTAACTACCCAATGCAATCTATAGATACAATGTGATCCCAATCCAAATTCTGTCGACATTCTTTAAAGAGATGGTAAAAAACGATTACAAATTTTATAGGGAAAGGAAGGAGACCTAGGATAAGCAAAGCACTGTTTAAGAAGAAGAACAAAGTTGGAAGCCTCTCCAGATTTCAAATTTTACTACATGGTTACAGTGGTCAAAACAGCCTGGTATAGGTATAATGAAAGATACACAGGTTAATGGAACAGAATTGGGAATCCAGAAATTAACCCATCCACATACAACCAACTGATCTTTGACAAAGGACCAAAGTACGTTGAATGGGGAGGGGAAAACTGGCAAAACTGGAAATCGATAAGCAAAAGATTGAAACAAGACCTTTAACTCACATCATATATAAAAACCAACTCAGCATGGATTAAATACCTAATTGTGAATCCCAGAATTATAAAGGTCATCAATGAAAAGAGTTTAAGGGCTCTAATATAGGACAAACATAGACTACCAAATTTGCGAGAATTACATAAACAAAAGAAGACAAAATAGATGATTGGGACATACAAAAAATTAGAAATTCATGTTCATCAAAAGATTTTACCAGAAGAGTAAAAAGGGAGCCCACAGAATGAAAAAAAAAATATTTTGCAACGACATATCACACAAGACTCATTTCTAAAATCTATAGGAAACTACAACACCTTTACATGAAAAAGACAAATACCCCAATTAAAAAATGAGCACAGGACATGAACAGACACTTCACCAAGGAAGAGATTCAGGCAGCCAACAATCGTTTGAAGAAGTGTTCATGATCATTAGCCACAGAGAGTTGCAAATCAAAACAACAACGAGATATCATCTCACACCAGCAATAACATCAGAGTTCAAAAAAGCAGAGGACAAAAAATGCTGACAAGGATGTGGAGAGACTGGAACCCTCCTACATTTGCTGATGGGAATACAAAATGGTCCAACCCATCTGGAAAACAGTATGGCGCTTCCTCAGAAAGTTGGAAATAGAAATACCTTATGGTCCAGCAATTCCTCTACTTGGTATATTGTTGTTGTTAAGTGCTGTTGAGTCAGCAAGAATTACAAGCCATAACATGAGTAGATAAATGCCTACCAATGGTTATCGCAGCACTATTCATAGTAGCAAAAAGGTAAAGACAGCCTAATTGCCCATTAATGGAAATGGAAGATAGATAGATAAACAAACTGTGGTACATACACACAATGGAATATTATGCTACCTTGAAGAATAACAAGGAAGAGGCAAACCACCATATAACATGAATCATGAGGACATTATGCTGAATTAGTCAGTCACAAAAGGACAAATACTACATAAGACCATTATTGTATAAACTTAAGAAAAGATACACATACTAAAAAACAAAACAACTTTGTTGGTTACCAAAGGTGGGAAACGGGACAGTAGAGCATGGGGTAGGGGACAGAACATCATAGTTTGGTGTTGCGGAGCGCAGTCAGTATACAAGAAGGGGGAGGGGGGAAGTGCATGGAAGAGCAAGATAGATAGGGAGGCACTTAGACAGGTTTGCATAGTGTAGATGGGACAGAGATAAATAGTGATGTATGTTCAAACTTGGAACAATAGTGCTCTGTGATACAGGGACCAAGGCATAGTCTGAATGGGTAAAAGAGGGAAAATAATGTTAAGATGCTTGACTGTCCTATGAATATTGGTTTCCATTGCCTACTATTGTAAAATAGACACTTGAGTAGGATAGAAAGGAATGTTGGGAAACATGATTATAGAAAGCTTGTAAGGCCGTCTTCAGCCTATAACTGATTGGAATACCTAAAAGGGGTTCTAGAACTTGCCCAGAGAAATAGGCTTCTTGCAGAGCCTCGTAGTGTATAAGAACATATGTTGAATCCTGAGCCCTGTCCAGAACCTTCTGAGGTGGGACATTCCCACTTGAAAGGACAAACAACTAGCCTGAAGTGGCTAGAACAGAAGATACTTCTTGAAAGAAAGACCAGCAGGAAAAATCAGAAACAAAATGGCAGTCTGATTGGCTATTACAAGAACAAACAAGTTGTTCAATGTGGAGCCATCAAGGCAAGCAATCAATTCCTTTCAGGAAAACCCTCTCCAAGACTGAAACTCAAAGGTAACACACAAAGATACAATCAAGATGTGTTGATAATTGCTGTCTATTAAATGTGAAAGTTGTAAATAAAGAGAAAGGATCAGTAGTTGGAAAATATGGCCTTGGTGAACAGAAACGATGCTAGAGATTGCATGGTAGAATTTTGCAAGACTAATGACTTCTTCCTTGCAAATAGCTTTTTAAAAACAACATAAAAATGACTACAAACATAGATTTCACAAGATAGAGTGCACAGAAATCAAATTGACTACAACTTTGGAAGAGAAAGTAGAGAAGCTCCATATCATCAGCCCAAACCAGAACAGGGGCAGACTGTGGAACAGACCCATCAAATGCTCATATGCAATATCAGGCTGAAGCTAGGAAAATTAAAACAAATCCATAAGAGCCAAAATATGACCATGAATATATCTCAACTGAATTTAGAGATCTCAATTTGATGCGTTAGACACTGAAGACCAAAGAGCAAAAAAGTTCAGGGATGATACCAAGAATGGCATACAGAAAAAAAAGCAAAGGTCACTGGAAAAAAAAAAAAAAAAAAACAAAGAAAGAAAAGATGAAAATGGATGTCAGAGGAGACTGAAACTTGCTCTACAGCATAGAGATGGCTAAAGCAAACAGAAGACACGAGTACATACATAAGCTGAACAGAAAAATTTCAAAGGGCAGCTCAATAAGACAAACAATATTATAATGGAATGTGTGAAGACCTGGAGTTAGAAAACCAAAAGGGAAGAACACACTCATCATTTCTCAAGCTGAAAGAACCAAGGAAAAAACTCAAATCTCAACTTGCAATATTAAAAGGATTATGTGAGCAATAATGTTAAATGATACAGGAAGCATCTAAAGAAGATGTAATGAATAGAGTGAGTCACTGTACCAAAAAGAAATAGTTGATGGTCCATGATTTCAAGAAGTAGCATATGATCAAGAGCCAATAGTGCTAAAGTAAGAAATCCAAAGTGCACTGAAGGCATTGGCAAAGAACAAGGGTCTTGGAATTGATGGAATACAAACTGAAACCTTTCAACAAACAGATGCAGCACTGGAGGCATTCACTCTTTACCAAGAAATTCGAAACACAACAACCTGGCCAGCTGATTGGAGGAGATCCATGTTTGTGCCAATTCCAAAGAGAAATAACCCAACATTAAAGAAATCATCTGACAATGTCATTAGTATCACATGCAAGTAAAATTTTGCAAAATTGATAAAACGGCTACTGTCGAGCATTGACAAGGAACTTCCAGAGGTTCAAGCCAGAATCAGATGACTTGAAACGAGAGGTATTATTGCTGACATAAAATGGATCTAGCTTGAAAGTGGAGAAAATGAGCAAGATGTTTTTTGTTGTTGATGTTAGGTACCACTGGGTCAGGACAATTCATAGCAAACCTATCCACAACAGAACGTAAAATTGCCTGGTCCTGCACCAAACTCACAATCATTGCTATGCCAAGTCAATTGCTGCTGCCACTGTGCTAGTCCATCTTCTGTTCTTCGACCATTTCTTTTTGGTACAGTGACTTTGTATATTTCTTCCATCTTCTTTTGATGCTTTCTGCATCATTCAATATTTTGTCCACAGAATCCTTCATGATCAGCAAGTCGAGGCTTGGATTGTTTCTTCAGTTCCTTCAACTTGAGAAATGCTGAGCATGTTCTTCCCTTTTGATTTTTCTAACTCCAGGTATATATATATATATTGTAATGAGGTGTGTATATATATATATATATATACACACCTCATTACAATATTTGAAGTGTCTACTTGAGCTGACCTTTAAATTTCTCTGTTGAGCTCTTGTACCTCCTCATTTTTTCCATTTGCTTTAACATCTCTACACTGGAGAGAACATTTCAGACTTTCTTATGACATCCAGTTTGGTCTTTTCCTTCTTTCTGATAGTCTCAGTGACCTTTTGCCTTCTTGTGTGATGTTCTTGATGTCATCCCTCCATTTTTTTGATCTTCGGTCCTTAGTGGTTAATGCATCAAATCTGTTCTTCAGATGATTTCTAAATTCAGGTGGAATATGTTCAAAGTAATATTTGGGCTCTCATGGACTTGTTTTCATTTTCTTCAGCTTCATCCTGGAGTTGCATATGAGCAATTGATGGTGTGTTCCACAGTCTGCTCCTGGCCTTTTTTTTGCTGATGATACTGAGCTTCTCCACCCTCTCTTTACACAGTTGTAGTCAGTTTGATTTCTGTGTATTCCATCTAGTGAGGTCCATGTGTCTTTTATGTTGTTTAACAAAAGGTATTTACAATGAAGAAATCATTGGTCTTGCAAAATTCTATCATGTAATCTCTAGCATTGTTTCTGGCCGTATTTTCCAAGTACTGATCCTTCCTGTTTGTTTCTTACCTTTACATTCCAATCACCAGTAATTATCAATAAATCTTGACTGCATGTTTGATCAATTTCAGACTGACGAATTTGGTAGAATTCTTAAATTTCATCATCACTGGCTTTAGTGGTTGGAATGTAAATTTGAATAAGTATTAGCTGATCTTACTTGTAGGTGTGTGGCTATTATCCTGTCACAAACAGCATTGTATTTCAAGATAGATCTTGATTTTTTTTTTTTTTTTTGATGATGAATGGAACGCCTTCCTCTTCAATTTGTCATTCCTTGCATATTATACCATGTGATTGTCAGATTCAAAATAGCCAATACCATTCCATTTCAGCTCATTAATGCCAAGGATATGCATGTTTACCTGTGCTTTATTGACTGTGCAAAGACTTTCAATTGTGTGGATCATGACAAGTTATGGATAGTATTACAAAGAATGGGTATTCCAGAACACCTAATTGTGTTCATGAGGAACTTATACATAGACCAAGAGGCAGTTGTTTCTAATTGTGCTCACGAGGAACCTATACATAGACCAAGAGGCATTGTTTGAACAGAACAATGGAACACCGAATGATTTGAAATTAGGAAAGGTGTGTTCCAGGGTTGTATCTTTTCACCATACTTATTTAGTTTGTATGCTAAGCAAATTATTTGAGAAACTGGATTATATGAAGAAAAATGTGGCTTCAGGATTGGAGAAATACTCATTATCAACTGGCACAATGCAGATGATACAACCTTGCTTTTTGAAAGCAAAGTGAACCCCAGTCTTCAGTATGAGTTGCACCTCAATGTAAAGAAAAAAAAATCCTTACCACTGGACCAGTAAATAGCATCAAGATAATTGGAGAAAATATTGATGTCAAAGATATCGTTTTGCTTGGGTCCACCATCAACACTCATGGAAGCAGCAGTCAAGAACTCAAAGGATGTATTGTATTAAGCAAATCTGCTGCACAAGATTTCTTTAAAGTCTTCAAGAGCAAATTTTCAGTTTGAGGACTAAGGTGCACCTGTCCCTTGCCATAGTATTTTCAACTGCCTCATATGCATGTGAAATTAGACAATAGATAAGGATACCACAGAGTAATTAATGCATTTGAGTTATGCAGTTGGAGAAGAATTTTTAAAGTACCACGAACTGCCAGAAGAATAAACAAAATCTGTTTTGGAAGAAATACAGCCAGAATGTTTCTTAGATGTCAGAATGGCAAGATATCATCTCTCTTACTTTGGACATATTATCAATGGGTACCAGTCTCTGGAGAAAGGACATCATGGTTGGTAAAGTGGAGGGTTAGTGAAAATGAGGAAGACCACCAATGAGATGAATTGGCACTGTGGCAGCAGCAGTAGACCGTAAGTATTACTATGTTTGTGAGGTTGGTACAGAATCAGGCAGTGTTTCTCTTGTTTATAGTGTCTCTATGAGTCAGAACTAATTCAAAGCACCTAACAATAGGAGCAACAACAAGAATTCTATTATATAAATTATTTTCAATTTGCAAAACTAATTGTATCTAATAAATTATCATAAGAATAAAAGTTGTTGATAATCTTCAGTCTTTCTGTTGTCGCACAGCTTTCCAGCCAGTGGTTCCCAGTCAGTAATAATTTACCATATTGTCCAAAGTTATAATGTCACCTGTACTTTATTATGTATTAAAATAGATTGTACATCTTTATTATTTACACAGTTATATATAATTTTGAGACTAGATGGATGTTAACCTTTTAAGCCCATTCTATTTTGGAAGTATAAATTTTGTCCTTTGTTGTGAAGCATTACAGTATTATCCTGTGATTTTTATTTATATTGCTAATGTATTATTTTTATTTATTTATTTATTTTTAATGTATTATTTTACTAAGACTTTAATTATCTCAAAGATAGCACTAAAGTCATTTTTCAAGTATATGACGTAAGTACAGGTATAAGTAGTCAAAATAAAAGTAGAAATCCAGAGAGACTTGTCCTTTGTTAGTCCCAGTATGATTATCATTTTCCAAAGTGATTTTCATCTTTGGAGAACTTTGTTGTTTGAGCCTAATATCCTGCAAAAAGAAAGGAAGGATTTTAAGGTAAACACTAACATTCTTAGTAGCTTTTGTTGTTGTTAATTGCCCTTGAGTCGGTTTTGACCCATAGTGACCCTGTAGAGGGTTCCTAAGGAGTGACTGGTGAGCTTGAACCACCAATCTTGCAGTGCACACTGACTTTGCAGTCTAACTCATTAACCCACAGGGCCACACCAGGACTCCTTAGTAGCTTTAAGGGCAGTATTTTAAAATGGTGGTGTTAGGTGCTGTTGAGTTGCTTCCAACTCATAGCTCCTCTTTACATAGCAGAATGAAATTTTAAGTACTTCAAAATGTTTTAGTTAGCACTCAATGTTAATAGCAATTAACGTTACTAGTACTATACTGTGTTGTAAAGTACTATTCAAAATTTTTACTTGGTGTGTTGTTGTCAAGTGCTGTCGAGTCAGTTCTGACTCATAGCTACCATAGGATTTCCGAAAAGCTACTGGTGGGTTTGAACTGCAAACCTTGTGGATAGACGTCTACTGCTTATCCTACAGTGCCATACTAGGACCCATATTTGGAGTAAGATGTTTTGTGTCTAAAAACATAGAGTTAAGCACAGCAGTAATCCATAGGCCCTGACAGAAATTATTTTATCATTTCAGTTGATAAACACATTTCTGTTAGGAATCCAGTTAGCTGACAAATTGAAACTTCAGCTATGACAATTTTGTCAGGGTAAAATCCATCTTCTCTTTCTTCTTTACCCTTTGGGTTTTCTACTATGCTACGTTCCTTCATTTGCTTAGAAAACAAATGGATACCACTTTAAAGGTAGTTTTTCATTTGTTTTGCCTTATGAATCTGTATTTTATTCATTGTACCAGTTAGCATTATTCAAAGCGTCTAGTAGGTAGCCCTTAAATATTGCTTGAATAAGTGAAATTGCTTTTATTTTCCCTAATGCTAAATGAACTCAAAAAGTGATTTTTACCTTTCTTTTTTTATTTTTTTAGAAAGGTAACCCTTGTAATGGTGGGACTTGATAATGCTGGCAAAACTGCAACAGCAAAGGGAATCCAGGGAGGTAAGAGCAAAATATTTATGTGGTTTATGGACTCTTGTATATCATTGTGAATTATTTCCTTATTTGTTTTAAATTATATTACTCTAGGTTCAAATAGTGTGCTTGGCTCTATACTCCATTACTTTGTATTGTTAGTATGCTTCTGACTAATATGATAAATAGGGTCAGGCTTGATATGTTTTGGATTTGATATTGCAGATACAGAGACTCAGAGAGAGTCTGATCAGCCACCGGGAGGGGCAAAAAGTAAAAAATAATCATGTATTCCAGCCATTAAGGACACCAAGTTTCTTCTTAACATTCTATTGGTCAAAATTTAATCATGTGGCTACACCGAGCTATGAGGGAGTGTAAGCAGAGTTACCCAGCACAGCTTCCTTAGCATGTCTTTTTCACTATTAATGTGATATGTTAAAAGTAGGCCTCCGTACTATTAAGGAACCCTGGTAGCACTGTAGGGTAAGAACTGGACTGCAGACCACAAGGTGGATAGTTCAAAGTCACCAGCTGCTGCATGGGAGAAATATAAGGTTGTCCTCAGAAACTCTATACAGGGTCACTATGATTTGAAATCAACTCCATGGAAGTGGGCTTTTGTTTGGTTTGGGGTTAAAAATAGACCTCTGTTTTATGAAAGGATTCTGTATCATAAAAGAGTGTGGTGGCTCTGTACAATAAGTACTGAACTTGCATCTTTAGGGTCTGAATTGAAAGAATGCTTATCATATGTGGGAGCTTTTAATATCATGGAAAATGGTATTAAAAAATAATGGAATTTTTCCATGAACATTAAAAAGTCTCCTTATATGTGTCTGAAAACTGATGATTACAGTAAGATGTCATTCATGCCAAATAAGGGTTTTTAGTAATGGAAATATGTTGAAAAATATTTAAGTCACTCCCAAATTCTACTGTGCAATATTAGATGTAAATGACATATTATTTTCTGTGGATTTTTCTAAAGCCATTGTGGTATTCTTCATGTTGTCTCCTAAATTATACCCTTGCAGAGCACTCACTATCATCACTAAACTAGAAGTCAGCAAACTTGTTATTTAAAAAGCCAGAATGGAAGTATTTTAGCCTTCACAGGTCATATGGTCTCTGCCCCACAGACTCACCTCTGATATTGTAGTGCAAAACTAGCTGTAGACAATATGCAAATAAATGTTTGGTTTTTTTAAAGTTTTTATTGTGAATTGAGTGATAGTTTACATGGGAGAATATCAGCTTTACATTCAACCTGTCGTATTTGTATTTTGTTTCTTTGCAATGATTACAATCCCCTCCATGCATCATCATTCAACAGCATTTACTTCCATTCCCTCTGTTTTATTTTTGTGGGGGGGATATACACGGAAACACTCAGGAATATATAACCATTCAAACAACCAAAGGGTGTACCCTGTAAGCCTGCCCCCTGGCTGCCTGCGCACAGCCCCTCTCCCTCCTTGAGTCCAGAGTCCCCAGACGCTCCATCTCTCCATGTCATCATCTCTGCCTCCATCTCTGGCATCGTTGCTTCTCTGGATAGGGTCCCACACTCTGCTTTTCTCCTTTGATGGTCCCAGGATCCTCTACTCCTAGACTGCATGATCAACCACTCCCCGCTTTTGTTACAAAATGTCTGCCTTTACATTTGCAACATTCACAGTCATTCCTGATAGCAGTTATTCACTATTGAACCACAAGAGTCTTATCCTCATCTCCTTTCCCCGGCCCCATCTAGACAGGTTGGAAACAACTCAGTGGAGATTCTATCTTCCCCCACACCCTCTGAAACTGGGCTCCCTCTTGAAAGCTTGTAAAGCTTCGTTCCTTTGTAGTCCCCTCATTTTGGGTAGCTAATGTCTAAGTTGCCCATACTTGTCAACCCTGTGTATTGAGTGGGAATGATCCTTGCTATAAAGATTCGTTCCCTCTTTTAAACTACTACATCCATAAGTATAGGTTAAGTTCATCAAATTGTAGTGGATTACACTTTTTTTTCTCTTCTTCCTCTAGTCAAGTTCTGATCATGCATCCATGGAAGCTAGATCATATGGGTACTGTCTGCAAGTATAGGTGTTCTTGTGCATCTTCCCCTACTTCATATCAACTGGATGCTTCACTCTCCGCTCTAGTCCTCTGTGGCTATGTCCTTGTCCATGGGCTCAGGAGTCCCCAGGGCTTGTTATACTGCTGGTCAACCAGGTTGTGATCCAGGTTGACAGGAGTCTATTGAACGTAGCCCATAGCTTCATTGCTGTTTTTCCCCCACTTCACCTTATCTGTAGACCAACGTGGTCACCAGCAAGATTACATGCCTGCTCATGTAGTCCCTTTGAGTTTCAGTTTTAGAACAGGGTTTGCCCTGAGGGGACTTGATGGCTCCCAGGTGAACAACTTGCTCTTTCTTGTAGTAGTCAATCAGACTGCTGTTACTGTTTTTGATTTTTCCTGCTAGTCTTTCTCTCAAGGAGTATCTTCTGTTCTTCTAGCCACTCCAGGCTGGTCTGCTTGTCTTTTCATGTAGAAATTTCCTACCTCAGAAGATCAGGATTCCACTTGTGATCTTATGCAATGCAAAGGCTCTGCAGGAAGCCTCTTTCACTGGGCAAGTTCTAGCCCTATTATAGGTATTCCAATCATTTATAGCCTGAAGATGGGCTTACAAGCTTTCTATGGTGATGTTTCTGGCTATTACTCCTTTCTCTATCCCTCAAGTTTCTATTTTACAATGGTAGGCAAGGTAAACCAAGATTCAAAAGACAGTCAAGCATCTTAACATTATTTCCCCTCTTTTACCCATTGAAACCATGCCTCAATCCCTGTATCCCAGAGCCCTGTTTGTAGAACACATTCTTATGTGTAGGTTATACAGATACAGGCGTTAAGCCAAGTTTGACCTGTTGATCATAGTTTTTAGACTTCTGGTTTATACATCCTTTTTCTATTCCATCAAAGAATTTTAGGAAGCAGAAACCTAAGAATCTGCTAGTCAGACCCTCTAATCCATTGAATATTCGTAGAACACCTTTTTTCTGTTATTTCTTTTCTGTCTTTCACTTCTATGTATTCGTCAGTTTCTTTTTGTGACTATAGAAAATGTTCCAGTTGTCACATAAAGAACAGAAAGCCAAACCTTTCTTTAATTTTGAGCTCCTCCGTAATTCTACTTCTGTACTCCACTTCCTGTTTGCTCTTCAGACTATTTTAGTGAATGATTTCTTCCCTTAAATTTTTAAATAAGATTCCAGTTGTATAGAACTATTTGAAGTTTCCCAAATTAAACATTTCTGTGCCTTTGTATTTTTGTTTATGCTGTCTCCACTTGTGTTACTAGGGAGAATATATACTTTTTTTTTTTTAATTCATTTTAGTTTGTTTTCTCTTCTCTGAAGTCTTTTGTGATCCCTCACTGCCCTTAACACATTGCTACCGCCACCTGTAGAATTCACTATTTCCTCCTATTTTTTTATCATGCTTAATTGCATTTTTATTTCTTTCTCATATCTAAACTATAAATTCCCTAATAATAGTTTTACTCATTTTAATGTCACAGTTCTTTAGAACATGTTTTAGGTGTAGTTGTTGTTATTGTTGTTGTTAAGTGCCATCGAGTCGGCTCCAACCCACGGCACCCCTGTATAGGGTTTCCGAGGAGCAGCTGGTGAGCTTGAACTGCCAACCTTATATTTCAGACGGCTTTGCAGTCTGGCGCATTAACCCACAGTGCCACACCAGGACTCCGTTTAGGTGTGGTAGACATCCTTTTAAAAACATTTTTCTCATGGCTTCTACTCTTCCACTTATTTGAAGTTCTTCATTTATTCCCTTCACTCCCCCCCTTTTTTAAATGCCTGCTTCCGCTCTAATTGTATTATCATTGCCTAAGTCCAGACTCATAACATCTTTCATCTATAAAACTATAGCTTGTTAATCTAAGGGTACCTTCCGTATGTACAGTGAGTTTCACTTCTTCAATCAACTTTACTTCTTCCAAAGAATGCTCTCAAAATGATTGAATTCATTGAAAATATGTGTAACTGCTCTAACAGACTTAAAATACCACTGACTTAAACAAGATAGAAGCTTGTTTTTCTCTTATAATATCATACCAGCCTAGTATAGGGCTGGTATAGTGGGTCCATGGGATTAGGGACTCAAAATCCTCTGATTTCTGCCATTCCTAGGTCCTCCCTCGTCTATATTGTCTAATGTCATTCACCATTACATGTAGATTCCAGTTGGAGGGATGAGCATGTACTTTAAAAGATCATGAACTAGATGCTGCTGTATTATTTTAGTCCACATGTCACTGGCTAAAACCATTCTGGTGTTTTGAAGCTAGCTCCTACCAGGTCATGTCAGCAAGGATCTTTTCTTCCCAACTCTGTTTAAAATAACCATGGTGGTCATACATTAAAAACTGGCAGCTACTGCACGTCAGGGCGGGCTTCTTCCTCCTCTCATAGCTATTGTTAAATTTTACCAGCACCCCACTAGAACCTACTCTGTGGCCACCCCTAGCTGCCATGGAGGCTGGGGATGTGCCCAGCTAAAAACTCTAGGAATCTCTGACCATCTAATACTGTACCCTGCTGGGAAACTGTGGTGTAGTGGCTTACTTAATATAGTTGCTTAGTTACCATCTTTGTAACTTCCACATAATGATTGGCTAGGACCTTGCAAATGAGGTGTGTTAAACCTGTAATTGAGCTTGTGTCAAGTTGACAAGGCCATGATTCCCAGTAGTGTATGATTGTCCTCCACTTTGGGATCTTATGTAACTAGTCTCCATTTTTGTAATGCTTTATAAATTCTAGCCTTTCTTCCTGTGGTTATGGTCTCACTTAGGTGTGAGTTGTCATTATGTTAATGAGGCAAGATTGTTGTTGTTCAATACGGTGGAGCCATTTCCAACTCATAGAGACCCTGTATGGGGTTTCCAAGGAGCAGGTGGTGAGTTTGAACTGCTGACTTTGTGGTTTAAACTGACCTTGCTGTCCAGTGCATTGTCCCACTGGAAAAAAAAAAAAAAAATAGGGCTTTTGAGGCAGGATTAAGATAGGATATATCTTGAGCTACTACCTTACTATAGTGTGTGACTCAAGTCACACTGTTACTCCAGTTATTATCCTTATCTCTTACTCACCACCCTCACCACCTTCCTGAAGCCATGCTCTTGCTTGAGTCACACCTTTTATGTAGCAAGAAATAAAAAGAGAAAGGAGCAGAGAGAGGGGACCTGACTACCATGAAGAAGGACCTGGGGTCCCTGTGCTGGGAACCTCCTAGGCCCAGGAGACAGACAGCTATAACACTGAAGATGATAAGAGCTAGTGAGAAGCAATGGCAGAGAAATTGCTGCAGAAGCAGTATGAGGTGGCACAATGGACTTCCCAGCCTATGGAATGAGAGAGCGAAACACCTTTAGACAGGAGGCCTGCTAATGGAGTGGGACCTCTGGGCAGTTATCAGTGGAGCTTAAAAGCTTTGTAACAGTTGCCCAAGTAGGGCAGGCATGGGTCTGGACCAATAGGCCTGAGGGCTGAGGACCAGAAAGAGGCCTGTCTGTGGGCCTGACTAAGACAAGGTGGTCCTGATCAAAGAACTGTAACCTGAATCTTTCCTGATCCTGATTTATAACCTGTTACATCCTGGTGTGAAGTCCTGGTGTGGTACTGCAGATTAATGTCCTGGACTGTAAAGTCAGTGATTCTCAAGGTTGGTACTTCAAGCTTATCATCTGCTCCTTGGAAACCACATACAGAGTTGCTATGGGTCGGACTGACTCGATGGCACTTTACTTTTCATCCTGGCGTGCTACTCAACTGCTAACCACAGCTAAATAGCTGTAGTTTTATAATATTAAAAACCTTGAGCTGTTCTTTTCTACCTTCTATGCCCTATCAGTCACTTGCCTCTTAAGCAGTCAGATGGCTCCATTGCCTGGATGGTGACTGGGGGAAATAGAGAAAAGCTAATGGTAGTGCTGTGTCTTTAGAACTGCCTCCTAACCCTTCCTCAGTTTTGGGATATAGAAACAGTAGGCATAGTACAGATTCCGGGCCATAGAAAGAGAGTACCTCCATTATAAAGCTATATTTCTTTCCCTTTCTGCTTGTAAACTATCTAGTTTTAATCTGAATTTAAAAAGGGCAGCCAAAATAGCCCTCATTCTGTATTTTACAGCTTTTTTTCTAGAATTATATGCTTAATTGCCTTGTGCTTTGCCTTCCAAGGTGTCACAGGCTACAGTTTTACCAATGGTTTGCTATGACTTAAACAAGCCTAACTGGTTTTTTAGTTTGTACTGTCGATATTAAGGAGCTCTGGTAGCATAGTGGTTACTAGTCAGGCTGCCAACTTCAAGGTCAGCATTTCGAAACTACCAGCAGTTCCACAGGAAAAAGATGAGGTGTTCTGCTCTCGTAAAGATTTACAGCCTCGGAAACCCTGTGCAGGGTCAGGTCACTATGCGTCGGAACCGACTCCACGGTACTTAACAGCAGCAACAACTATCAATATTATTGCTTGCTACACAATCGGTAATTTAACAACATAAACTCTGGTAGCGTAGTGGTTACGAATCGGGCTGCGAACCGCAAGATCAGCAGTTCGAAACTACCAGCTGTTCCACGGAGAAAGATGAGGCTTTCAGCTCCCGTAAAGATTTACAGCCTCAGAAACCCTGCACAGGGTCACTATAGGTTGGAACCGACTCAACGGCACTTAACAACAACGATAGGTCTGGTGAACCGGTGTGGTGCTGTGGTCTAATGCGCCAGACTACAGAGTCATTTGAACTGCAAGGTTGGTGGTTCAAACGCACCAGCTGCTCCTCGGAAACCCTATACAGGGTCGCTATGGGTCGGAACCGACTCAATGGCACTTAATAACAATGATAGGTCTACTACAGAGAGTACTCCTACTTCCAGATTTCAGATTCTACTTCAGATATCACATTCCCATTTCAGCCCACAGGAAGAAGGACGGAAAGGAAGTGGTGCAGGCATACTCCTTTCCATTCATTCAAAAGAATAATGGGTGAGAAGGACTGTTTTTTGCTTATGATGCTGGAAGCAGTGCCACCTGTATTTCAAATACCAGCAGGGTCACCATGGTGAACAGATTTCAGTGGAGCTTCCACAGTAAGACCGTCTTGGAAGGAAGATGTGGAAACCTACTTCTGAAAAAAATTAGCCAGTGAAAACCTTATAAATAGTAACAGAACATTATCTGACATAGTGCTGGAAGATGAGTCCCTCGGGTTGGAAAACACTCAAAATACAACTGGGGAAGAGCTGTCTCATCAAAATAGAGTACACAGAAGCTACAACATTATGCTCAAACATAGGAATGATTGTGAGGATGGCACGGCACAAGGCAGTGTTTCATTCTGTTGTTAACAGGAACACTGTGAGTCAGAACTGACTTGAAGTCACCTAACAACAGCAGTCATTTGCTGTGGAGTCAACTCCAATCATGGAGACCCATGTGTGTTTGGGGAACACTGCTCTACAGGGTTTTCAAGGACTGATTTTTTTTTTTTTTAGATAAGCAGGTCTTTCCTCCAGAGTACCTCTGGAGTCCTGGTGTGGTGCTGCAGGTAATGCGTTGGACCACAAGGTCAGTTTGAGCTACAAGGTCGGTGGTTCAAATCCGTCAGCAGCTCCTCGGAAATCCTATATAGGGTCATTATGGATCGGAACCGACTCAATGGCATGTAACAGCTTCTGAGAAGAGCATGTTAACTGTTTGCCCTTCCCAGGGATTCCTTGTTAGTGGTCAGAAGAGAGTTAATATACCATATATCTTTTTAAATTTTTTTAATGTTTTATTGTGAATTATGTGATAGTTTACATGGGAGAACATTAGCTTTACATTCATCCTATCGTATATCGTTTCATTGCCATGGTTACAGTCCCCTCCATGCATCATCAACCAACCAAAGGGTATACCCTGCAAATCTGCCCCTCGGTCGTCAGCACATAGCCCCTCTCCCTCTCTGGGTCTAGAGTTAACAACCACTCCATCTCGCCACATCATTGTCTCTGCATCCATCTCTGGCATCACTGTTTCTCCGGGTAGGGTCCTGCTCTCTGCTCTTCTCCCTTGATGGTCCCACGGACCTCCTCTCCTGGACTGCAAAGTCAATCACTCCCCCCCTTTTGCTACAAAACATCTACCTTTACATTTCCAACCTCATAATCAGTCCTGATAACAATTATTTGCTCAATGGTACTTGTACCACAAGAGACTTATCCGCATCTCCTTTCATCAGCCCCACCTAGACAGATTGGATACTACTCAGTGGAGATTCTACCTTCCTCCGCACCCTGTGGATATAGGCTCCCTCTTGAAAACTTGTAAGCCAGTCACCCAGTCACTTCTTGCCTTTATAGCCCTCCCCCCACCCCCCCCCATTTTGGGTAGCCAATGTCCAAGTTGCCCATCCCTTCTGCTCTGTGTATGGAGGGGGTGGGAATGATCCTCTCTGTAAAGATTTGTTCCCTCTTTTGAACTACTGCATCCATAGGTGTAGGTCAAGTTTATCAAATTGTATCAGATTACTCTTTGTTTCCTCTTGTTTCTTCTAGTTGAGCTCTGATCATTCAGTAATATACCAGTATCTTATATCCTTGATTCTTTATATGATGCCTGCTCTATACTAGGCCATTATTAAATTACAAAGATGGATGAATGAATGGATTAATAGATGAGCGGAAAGGAGGAAGAATGGACAGATGGACAGTAGCTTCACCTGTTTTAGTGATCTGGTGTTGTGATATTAAGCCACTATATGCCTTATGGAGTCTTGATGTGGCACTGTGGGTTAATGTGCTGAACTGCAAAGTCTGTTTGAACTTCAGGGTCTGCAGTTCAAGCTTACCAGCTGCTCCTTGGAAACCATATACAGGGGTCACTATGGGTGAGAGCTGACTCGACGTCACAACAACAACACCATATATCTTTTGGTAGTGGTATGCTGTGGAGTTGGTTCCGAATCGTAGTAACCCTGTATAGGCTTTCTGTGGCTGTAAATCTTTACGGGAGCAGGAAGCCTCATCTTTCTCCCACAGAACAACTGGTAACTTTGAACTGACTATCTTGAGGTCAGCAGCCCTACTCATAACCACTATAGTACTAGAGCTCCTTATGTGCTCTAGTATATGCTAAAGATACAAAGACATGGATGGGCCTAGTGGTTTAGAAAGTACAGGCTATTTTGAAGACCAACAAGAAGACAGAATATTAGTGTAGGAGATGCAGGTGTTAAGATGGAAGTTTGTTTCTCTAATTGGGAGCACTTATACATACTGGAAGTAGAGAAGGAATTATCAGGTAAAGAGTATGTATGAATATTGAACCTTGAATGAATATAAACCAGGAAAAGATAGAAGGTTG
Source organism: Chrysochloris asiatica (assembly GCF_000296735.1). Taxonomy (NCBI): domain Eukaryota; kingdom Metazoa; phylum Chordata; class Mammalia; order Afrosoricida; family Chrysochloridae; genus Chrysochloris; species Chrysochloris asiatica. Next base: position 11,901,532 of record NW_006408586.1, read on the forward strand.
GGGAGGTGTTTCATGTATCAAAAGACACAGGCTTTTAAAGTCTGGAAGACCTGGACTTACAGCCATGAAAAAATGTCTTAATCTAAATTGATGTATTGAGAAGACTGTCATCATTTTATCTGTGCTTACTTTGGTCTTTCTTTCTCCACCTAGAATGTACTTCTCGTGTCTATAATACAACTACGTGACTTTAAAGACTTCATTCACATTTTACTTCCTCCCTGAGTTGACTTTCCAAACCATATATCGCCTCCTGTCTTTTCTTCACCTTCTTTCTCTTTAATATATTCATAATATTCTCTAGAAGATTTATCACAGAATGCATAAATTCTGTTATTTCTGCTTATATTCTGTCTGTCCATATTACACAGTATGTTTCTTAGGGATAGCAGATACTCATCTTTATATTCTAATGCCTAACAAAGTCCTGGCACAGAGTATGTGTTCAGTACGTTTTCAGTACCTTTTTCCCTAGTTCAATAAAGCTGATGTATTTTCACTGAAGATTTCCTGGGGACACATCACAGATCACACTCAGACAACTGCCTATTTTATCTATGGAAACCATTCTGACCTAGATTAGATCCACATGTTTAAATAGCTAGTATAATCCTCTTTCTGAAAAAGCCAGCTGCTTATATTATGTGTAATAATTGCTGGTTCTCCTAGATGATTAAGGTGTTAGTGACAAAATGTGACATGGAATAGCTCCATTAACTTTTTAGAAGCTGTGTAAAGTGCAGTAAGGTGCTAGCTGTGAGAGAGTGATGCATTGTAAGTCTGCTCTTCAGTCATATCCAAGCCTAGCAGCAACTATCTTTCAAATTTATGTTTGTAATAGTAATTTTTTTTACTTGAATATGGGAATGAAAAGACCGTCCACACTACTGTTGTGCATTAGAATTTTTTGCAGTGATGGAACAGCTCTGTATCAACACTAATGGTATATCTGCTTGGCACATGCGACCTTTGAACACTTGGCATGTGGTTAATGCAACTGAAAAACTGGATTTCTGATTTTATTTAATTAAAATCAATTTTAATTTTAAAAACCATGTTATTTGTGCTGACTGCTATCTATTGTGCAGCTCTACAAAGTCTATTCTATTTTTTTATATCATGGGCATCAAGCATGAAGCTTGAACCTCTTTCCTTATAACCATTGAGGAATGAGGCTGTATCACTTTCATGAAATCTTTTTTCCTATTTCTTCCTTTTATATTTTTACATGTCATATAAATTGCTGCTGTGCCCTCTTCCAGTTAGTTCTAGAGACTTTTGCAAGGTTAATCCTAGTAGAGCACTTCCTTCGTAATTTTAATAATCCTGTCATTGAGCTGTTAAAATATTTTCATTGGCTTCCTATTATGTATCTTCGTATCTCTCTTCAGGCTGGCTTCAGTCTACATTAAAAATCGTAATGGGTTTGCTCCAATTGCAGTACTAGTTTTCTAGTACTTCTTTTCCTTTGTCCTTTCCCTTACTAAATTATTATTTTGCCTATTGAAATTTTACTTATGTTTAAGACATAAGTCCCATCTCCTTTATGAAGTCTTCCTTGGCCATCAATGATCTTTTAAAAACCGTTACTTATTGTCGTTGCCCCTCCTTGACAGTTAAAATCATATGCATCCTAGGTTACTGTTCTTGTGTGACGCTGTGGGTTAATGCACTGGACTGCCAGATCAGTTTAAACTGCAAAATTGGCAGTTGAAGCTCACCAGCTGCTCCTTGTGAATCCTATACAGGATTGCTCTGAGCTAGAACCAACTCCATGGCACTTAACAATATGCAGAAGTCCAGAAGACAAACAGACAACTTTCAATGGTAAATCTGTTTGAACATCCAAAACAAGCCCCTGTAGAAACAATGAGATCTCTTTGTTTTCAAACTGCCCTCAAAAATCTCTTTATTTCAATGGTAGCTTGAGTTCAGCTAATTTAAAAAAACAAACAAACAAAAGTGATCTTACGTTTTGTAGCTTCTCCTATGATTGGTCAGAACTGTTTCATTCTTTAAATGTTAAAGGTTTTCATTATAATTCCATGGAAGTTGTAACATGAGGGGGACTTTAAAAAGTCCTTGGAAAAATGGAAATAAAAGATAATGAGATTTCAATGAGCTCTTTGAAGTTCCCTCCTAGTCCCTGGGCATGGCTGTGGTGGCAAAGGATTAAGATTTTAATTGTTTTTAACTTGGTGAAAAGTAGTCTTAAGGGCTTCTTCTCACTAGCTTAGTTCAGTATTCATCCAACAGATTATTTATTAAATCCCCCTGGTGTGGGGCTGTGGGTTAATGCACTGGGCTGCAAAGTCATTCGAGCCGCAAGGTCGGTGGTTCAAGCTCACCAGCTACTCCTCAGAAACCTTATACGGGGTCACCTGTGGGTTGGAATCAACTTGATGGTACTTAACCACAACAACATGTGCTAGGCAGAAGGAGCGCTGATGGTACAACAGTTAAGTAAGTGCTCACTGATAATAGAAAAATCTGTGGTTCTACACCACTAGTCTCTGCATAGGAGAGAAGATCTGGTGGTCTGCTTTTGTGAAAGTTGCAACCTCAGAAACCCTATGAGGCAGATCTACTTTGTCACAGAGGGTCACTCACTATGATTCAGGATTAACATGTGGAGTCCCTGGACGGTGTAAATGGTTAATGCATTGCTGCTACTTGCAAGGGTGGAGATTTGTGTCCACCCAGTGGTTTCTTGAGAAAAAGCCTGATGATTTACTTAAGAAAACTCAGTCATTCTAAATCCAATGGAGCACAGTTGTACTCTTGACACACATGGAATCTCCATGAGTTGGAATTGATTGGATAGCAAAATAATCCAAAGAAACAGCTACACATTATTCTAAGTGCTACAGTTATATCACTAACAACAGAAAACAGGCTGTAAATTCTAGTTGGATATTTTCTCTCCACAAACCAATAATGTGCTTGGTACATTGTAAACAAATAATAATAAGCATTGTATTTAAAGTATTAAAATGTTATTGAATAGCACCTTTATATCATTTAGTTTGTAAAGTTAATGCTATTAACATAAAGCCTAAAGATTTTTTTGTGTGTGTGTCATTTGAAATAGAGCATCCTGAAGATGTAGCTCCTACTGTTGGATTTTCTAAAATTGACCTCAGACAAGGAAAATTTGAAGTCACCATCTTTGACTTGGGAGGTGGAAAGAGAATTCGGGGAATCTGGAAGAATTACTATGCTGAATCCTACGGAGTAATATTTGTTGTGGATTCCAGTGATGAAGAGAGAATGGAAGAGACAAAAGAAACAATGTCGGAAGTCCTAAGACATCCCAGGATATCGGGAAAACCTATATTGGTGTAAGTAGTGATGGTGCCACTGTAAACTTAGGGGCAGTGACATTAGCCAATGAAGAAATTTACTTACGTTGCAAAATATTGTAATGTAATTACAAATCAAAACTGTCATCATGAGTGTTAACTAAAAGTATGTAATTAAAAGGGAATTATTAATATTCTGGGTCTTGTAATACTGTCTATAGAGATTAACGGTCAAGGCTATATAATGAACAATCCTTATAACTAGATCTTCTGGATGCGTAAATGTTCCATTTATTTTATTGCTGATGTACTTTTCATAACGTTTTTCTTTTTGAAATAGACAATTAGTAGAGTTTCAGAACATGTAATATGTTTTTTTCCTCCTTTAACAACTTACTTATGCTTCTTTCTTGAAGAATATTTTTAAGATTCATTTAAATGGTTTTTCTCATTGACTTATCAGTTTTTATTTTCACATTTTCATATTAAACATGTAATCTGTGTTGTTATTGACTTGGCCATATACTTGTGTCCAAGTGCCTAGGCATTTTTTTAAAAAAACTAACAAAGGCCTTTTGTATGCTTATCATTGCCCCTCATAGCATTATACACAGTGAACACTAGATGGTGCTATCATAATGAGACATGGTGTTATGTGCGAGGTTTTCCTGACCCTGTATATGGTTTATGAAGAAGGACTGGCAGATTTAAACCACAGACATTTTAATTATCAGTCCACTGCTTATCCTACAGTGGTGTACCAGGACTCCCAATTATGAGACACAGAGACACACTAAAGTGAAAGTAGTTTAAAATGCAGTTTATAGTACTCGTAATGTGGTGCTGCAGGATAATGCGCTAATGTAGAACAATGGGCTACAAATTTGGTTTGAACTGCTGGATCAGCAGTTCAGGCTCACCAGCTGCTCCTAGGAAACGTTATACAGGGTCATTATGAGTCGGAACCAACTTGATGGCACTTATCATCAATGTGGTACTGCAAGATAATGCGCTGGTCTGTAAAATCAGTTTGGCTGCAAGATTTGTAGTTCAAACCCACCAGCCACTCCTCAGAAATCCTATCCTATATAGGGTTGCTAAGTCAGAAGCAACCCGACGGCACTTAACAACAACAATAATATTGAAATAAGTTGAATGTGTGCACTTGTTTTCTTGACCCGTCCCCCATTCTCTTGATTCATTATTTGTATGTGTGGTGGTAGTGGGGGAAGCAAAGCTTCTCAGTGATCTACAGTAGTAATGTTGTTGTTATTGTTGTTGTGTGCCATGGAGTCAGTTGCGTCTCATAGCAAGCTTGCATAGGGTTGCCGAGGCTGTAAGTCTTTACGGGAGTCTTTCTCCCATAGAACAGCTGGTAGTTTCGAACTGCTAGCCTTAATGCTACCAGCCCGATTTGTAACCACTATGCTACCAGAGCTCTTACAATGGACATTTTTAAACGTGACAGATTAGAAGTGCTGACTAAAAATGGCAAAAGCTCTGTTGAATCATTTATTGGTAAAAACTTGTACTATTTTAATACATTTAATCAATTAGATAAATTATGAGATTTGTATTCTCAGTTATCACCTTTATTGAATCTTAAAGAAAACCTTAATACATAGAAAGTGACCCTTGTTGAACTCCCCAAGAGCTAAAGTAACCTTCTCAAATGTTTAAGCAGAGAATCGAGGGCTTCTAGAAAAAATGAAAACTATTAGTGACTGATGAGCATTTAAAAAAAATGAATATTTATTCATTATTCTTTTGTTCATTTATTTTTTCCATGTACTAATTTAGCAAATATTTATTTAACATCCCCTTTGTGCCAGGCATTATTCTGATGATGGGGATGCATTGGGAGCAAAACAACAAAAGTTTATATATGGCCATATGAAGCTACATTTTAGAGGCTAAGACACTGAGTAAATATATGCATTCTCTTATTTGTTGTCAAGTTGGCTCTGATTTATGGTGACCCTGTGTCCAACAGAATGAAATGCAGCCCTGTGCCATCTTCACCGCTGCATACTTGAGTTCATTGTTGAGACCAATGTGTATGGCAAGTCTTTGCTTAATGAGCCAGGGTCAAAGAAACAGGCTTATGATTTAAAGAGTGGTTTAAATGCTTGCAGATTGATGATGCAAGTAAAGTGAAATTAGCATGGTAAAGCCTCTAGATTTTATCACAGACTATTCCTGGGAAACAAATCATGTAATTTAAGTGTAAATTCTAACTGTTATATTTGCCCCCAGATGATGATACTAATGTTGTGAAATGCTGATCCAACAACTAGGAATGCAATGCTTTTTGGCAATGTTTTACAAATTAAACAAACTGAACTCCTTGCCATCGGGTTGATTCTCACTCATAGCAACCCCCTGTAGGGTTGTTGAGGCTGTGAATCTTTATCTGAGGAACAGATAACCTCACCTTTCTCCCATTGAGAGACTGGCGATCTTGCAGTCAACAGTCCCGTTCTTATCGTATAGCGTTACCACTACACATTTAACATAGTGACAGGTCAGAAGAACTGAATAGTAGTCACGTCTTGGACAATAATTATTGTGCTCTTAGGCATGTCATGCATTTAGGATTGAACTAGATAGCCCTTAATGTTTTGTGGCTGGGTTTTGGGGAGCAGGGTTGATTTCTGTGTTTTATGGCAGAGCATTGTCATATTGTTTCTTCTTATCAATCCTTAAAAATTCTGTATTTAAATTTGATCTTAAAGATATGTAGATTATTGTGGAAGTCACATAAATGAAAAATCAGCTTCATCCCTGATCAGAAACTTCAATTTTTTCATCTCAGTTTCTTTCAGTAGTTAGCCTGCATGTTCAGAGGTAATCATACTGTTTTAGATTAATTAGATCAATATTATCATTATCTGAATCTAGAAGAGATTAGAAACCACTGTGTTTGACATTTATGTAAATTATCTCTATTTTCACATCATTGTAAAATTCTGTAGGTTTGCAAAGACTTTATGTCACTGTCCTACAAGTGTGTAAAATTCTAGTGGATAAGAGCTACAAGGGAGAAATCAGGACTTACTAGTGATTGAAAGTATATGAATAAATTTAAACAATAAAAAGACACTGCAATATGGGACATCCTTACCCTAAAGCTGAAAACATTTTTCTAGTAGTTCTTTATTTTGAGCTACAGCATGGACAGCACCAACAACACAATACTCTGCAAGGATTTTGTTTCTTGTATTTTACAGCCAGTCCAAATTTCTCTTTAGTAGTGTTAACATATTCTTTTGTACTGTTCACTATCATTTCGATATTGTTGATGCTTTCTCCTTGCTCCTCTACTAAAAGAGATATCTGACTGAAAAGATCTCTTAAATCCTTTATTTGGTTCTCTAAATTGACTAGTTCCTTGTGTCTCTGCTCAATCTCTGAGAGTTGTGCTTTAGTAATGGTGACTTCTGTAAGTAAACTTTCATTGAAAATTTCCCATTTTCCTTGGTGAAGCATATCATTTACATCTTCTTCAGATACCTCTTTTCCAGCCACTTCAAGCTGCCGGAAAATAAATTTCTTGCACTTCTCTTGCTTTGCTGCTATTGTGTCATTGTATATAAACATAGTTTGCTGAAAATGATGGAACATGGCGGCATGATGAGATTTAAGTATCCTTGTGACTACTGATGATGGGCCATTTTCATCCTCAGACTTTTTAATTTCTTTTATTAAATGATCCAAATCTCTTTTAATGTGTTCTGCTTGGATTTTTATATCCTTTGTAATACTAGATTCTCTCTTAAGTAGACTAAACCTTCTCATTGAAGCCACTAAACTTTTTTGTTGCTGTCCAAAATTTTGAACTTCATCTCTTAAATTGTTAATATTCTCCTGTAATTTTTGTATCTCATATAGCTGCCTCTCAACTACAGGTTCTCTTTCATAAATAACCGCTTGCTGCAAAAATTCACCTTGTTCTTCTGCCTCTGTGGTGAACATGTACCTGTCTCCAGAGAGTTCGATTTCTTTTGTTCGCTGCTTTAGTTCTTGAAGTCTGTCCCTCATTTTCTCTTTGCCTTCTAAGAAGCAAAAGTGATTTTGTTGAACAAAGAGAAGTTTGTGTTTTCCCCCAGTAGCTTCACATGGCTGTGTCTATCTCCCACTTTTTCTTTCGGTTTTCTGAAAAGGATTTAACAATTAGGATAATCAATAAAAGTTTCTTGAGAAAGATCATTGAAATCAGAAAAAAAAATGTAAAATAATTTTTAAATTACATAATCCTGAGCTGCTATATTTAGTGGTTAAAGTAGCTGAGAAAGCAGTGAAACTGTCCAAAAAGAATTTTGTTACTGTAGTACCGTTAGATGATAGGTTTTTCTTGATGTTGGGTGCTTTTGACCACACTTTCAAATTTTAGATTTAATTTAGACTTAAATTTCAGTGTAGATTAACAATATTTTTTGCAGTTAATTTGGTCAATGTAATGTTAAAAATATTTTTTGTTTTGCTAGATACTGTTAATTTACTTACAATCAGTTTAGTTGACAGGGCAGGCTAAATCTGAGCTTTAAAGAGTATTGAATTTATCTTAAAATTCCCAAATCCTCAGAATTGACACTTACTTGATATAATTTTATGTTCTCGTTATATACACTTATAATATTGACATCATTTCCTGTGTGATAATTATTCACATTGTCAGGTTGATGCACATAATTTATAAAGAAGGTTATAAAAGTAAATTTTTGTTAATAGATCACTGTTTTCCCCTAGTGCTTAATGATTTAATAAACTTAATGTCTTTTATGGTATGTTACAGATGAAAAGAGACTGTTCAGGAGCAGAAAACACCATGTTGCCCCACACATAATATCAGTATCAATCACACGTAAAGATCTCTACTGTTACTCTGTGGGACTTAATGTTTTCTATGTTTTTGCAAATATTTTTATCAGTGATTTGAAGTGATAATTTTTTTAAACTGATAAATATTTGTATCAGTTCTCATAGAAGGCATACTTATCAATTATGTGGGTGGCGAAAACTTTAGAATGATCTTTGTATGTTAAAGTATAGACTTGAGATTGAAAAGATTGAAATAGCATGGAACAATACATGAAAAGTAATGAAGATATATTTAACAAAAGTTGATGTAAAGGATTTGAAATAAGCTTTGTCACTTGCCATCAAAAAAAAAAAAAAAAGTTGATGTAAAGTTAGGAGTCCTCCTGGTGCAGGGGTTAAGTGCTCAGCTGTTAGCCATAATGTTATTTATTGGTTCAGACAGACCCAGCAACTCCTGGTGAGAAAGACCTGGCCGTTTGCTTCTGTAAAGTTTATAGCCAAGGAAACTCAGTGTAGCAGTATTTTGTTATATGAGGTCCCTGAGCTGAAATTGACTAAATGGTACCCAACAACAACAAATATAAAGTACTTTACTTAGATTTCTAGAAAATACCTTTACATTTACAAAATGGAGGAGTCTGGGATCCTTAGATTTACAGAAATTCCTATGAAAAACACTAGAGATTTTGGGAGCTTTTTGTCAGAACAGTTAATGTTTGTATAAATATTAATGTTGTGTCTAAATAAAAAAACAAAAGATGTACGTTCTACTTACTTTATTCCAGTCAGAAGAAATGATATTGGGGACTGTGTTAAATTCTGAGCATGAGATATTATGATGCAAACTGAAATATTAGGAATTTCCCAACTAGCAGGTAAAGGATGAGAATCAGTAAAGGATGGGACTCAAAGTCCACACCATATGAAAATTACCAAAGAAATAACACTGTTTTACTGTAAAAATGAAAACAAGGTGGTAGCAGTTTAAACTCACTAGCTGCTCCTCTGAAACCCTATGCAGGGTAGCTATAAGTTATAGCTGACTAGGTGGCAGTTAACAACATCTTCTAAAATGTGAAGAAATGTCCCTACAAGAGAAATTACACTCACTTGACATAACTCCAAAAACAGTGAGTGGAAATTGCAGAGAGGTTTTGGTTTAGTAGAAATACTTTTCAAACAAGTAGAGCTGACCCATGGTGGACTGAATTGCCTTATGAGGTAGTAAGTTTACCATTACTGGAGATGTTCAGGATTCTCTGGAATGATGATCTACTCAAGAATATTGTAGAACAGATCTACTCTAGCATATTGTAGAACTGCTCCCTGTATTGGATCAAAATTTAAACTAATATCCTAGTACTATTCTTTGGATATTTTACCTAATAATTATTGAGACCTATTATGTGTAAGGAGTCCTAATGTGCCACACAGTAGAATAACTACTGGACTTTCTAACCTTAAGGCTGTTGATTCAAACCTACCCACAACTCCTTGGAAACCCTATTCAAGGTCGTTATGACTCAAGGGCATATAACAACAACAGCAACCTTATATGCAAATAGTGCTGAAAGATGAGTCCCTCAGGTTGAAAGCCAAGCAAAATGCACCGGGGATAGAGCCGCCTCCTCAAATACAGTAGACTTATAGACATGGATGGAGCAAACTATTTGTGAGAACTCAATATATGAAGAAATATCTACAACCATCCATTAATATTCAGAATGTTGACTGTATGAATTTTGGAAAATTAGAACTCAACAAAAATGAAATGGAATCCCCAAAGATTGAAATCCTAGGCATTGCTGCTGTCAAGTGCTGTCAAGTCAGTTCCATCTCGAAGGGACCCCTGTATAGCGTTTCTGAGGCTTTTAAATCTTGTGGGAGCAGAGAGCCTCATCTTTATCCGTTGGACCGACTGGAGAGCTTAAACCCTGGTTTAGAATGGTTCACATTCTAGTGTGTATCATATGGAGCACGGTGCTCCAGCTTTAGACAGCATGTGGCATACTATACCAGGTTTAACAAATTCAAGACGAATGGCCTCATAATTCATCCTCAAAAAGAGATTTCAAGATCTGCCTTGAAGTACAATGCTGTCTGTGATAATAATAATACACTATCCATTTGCCTAGAAAGAAGAGCAGTTAATACCATTATTAAAATTTATGCACCAACCACTAAAGTCAATCTTTAAATTTTATAGTTCTCAAGAACTGAAGTGTGTTTAACTTCCACTTTGGTTGCATGGCTTGGAACAAGTCTGGAAACAATCACCTCTAATATTTTTATGGCTAGATAGATCTGTATTTATAATCAGAGATAAATTACTAATAACGCCAGAACAATTTTTCTGAAATATTGTAGCTTAAAAACATTTTTAAGAAATAGAATATTTCAAATAGATGTTGTAGCACAGAATTCCTTTAAAAAGTTTGTTTGGGAAAGGTGAGTTTTACTGTCACAGATTTTGAAAACCCAGGTATTTGATGCTGTCCTTTTAAAGTTGTCTTATCCCAAGTTTCTGTTCTTGAAAAAATAGTTTCCTTATAATGTACACACTTCCAGATTTGAATAAAGGTGTTTAAGGAATATATTTTGTATTTATTAATCGTAATAGCAAAAGTAAATATTCTGAGTCTCTTTTTCTTTGTTGTTGTTGTTAAGTGCCTTTGAGTCAGTTCCAACCCATAGCGACCCTGGATAGGTTTCCAAGGAGTGGCTAGTGAGTTTGACTTGCGGACCTGTCAGTTCAAACTGACCTTGTGATCGAGTGCTTATCCTACAGCTCCAACCAGGTCTTGTCTTTAGATCCTTGTAAGTTGGTAATACTAAGAAAAACTAGAAATAGAGTCTAATTTCTTTTTAGTACAATATATAATGATATGTATATTATAGAAAATGTTTATATTAAGTCAATTATAAAGTTTATACTTTGTTCATACATGGACCCTGTGTCTTCATTTATTTCTTTGAAAATTTAAAATGGATTTAAGTAAGAGATCCTTTATATTGTTAGGTTATTTATGTTTCTTAGGAATAAATTATCTTATGCCTGCTGACTTTTTCTTGGTGGTATAGTTTCTTCAGTGTTTACTCAACTTTATGTATTTGATCTATAGAATTTCATGCATAAAAGAATTGATGTGTTTAAATTAGAATGTTACCACAGACTACATAGAGTTTCAGAAGAAGCAAATCTTTCTTAGAAGAAGTACAGCCAGAATGCTCCTTAGAAATTACTTTGCTACTTGTGTTTAAACATATCAGGAGAGATCAGTCCCTGGGGAAAGGATATCATGCTTGGTAAAGTGGAGGATCAGCCAAAAAGAGGAAGGCCCCATATGAGATGGATTGACACAGTGGAAGCAACAATGGGCTCAAACAGAACAACAGTTATGAGAATGGCACAGGACCAGGCAGTATTCCCTTTTATTGTTCATAGAATCACTGTGAGTCAGAACCCACTCGATGGCACCTAACAATATTTCATCTATAATGGAGAAATATGTTTTATGTAACTGCAATATGACCATATCCTCCTGAGCACTTTTTTATGATTTTCACTACTAGGTCCCCATGGAACTTAACCATTATAGCAGCGTAGTCCTGATTTAGTGGTGTGGGATAAAGCAGTGAACTGCAAGCTCACTAGCTGCACCTTGTTGTTGTTGTTAAGTGCCCTTGAGCCGATTCCGACCCATAGCGACTCTGAAAAGCAGCTGGTGAGCTTGAACCGCTGACCTTGCATTTCAAACAACTTTGCAGTCTGATGAATCATTAACCCACAGCACCACACCTTCTATAGGTACAATAGGAGTCAGAACCAACTTGGCAGTGCTTAAGGACAACAGCAGCAGGGGGTTCCATGATCATAGGTCATACTCCAACCAAGGTGGCCTGAGAACCCCAGAGCCATTTCTGTAAGCTTTTTAAATCTTCAGTCATGTATATAACCCAATAATGGTCCCTCTTGTACTTCTGTAGTCTCACCTGCAGCAGTGATAAGTTGCTCTGCTGCCAGTCATTCATTTCTGACAAATTTCTGTGATCTATAATTTGTCCACGTGGTTGTGAATCATTTGGAAACTATAAGACCCAATGCTGATGGGCTTCCTCATCCAGATGATTTGTCTTTGTTTAATTTAAGACTTAATAAATGGGTCTCTGTAATATACATTAAGAGCACAGCCTTCGGTATGGATTACACCTCAATGTAAAGAAAACAAAAATCCTCACCACTGGACCAATAAACAACATTCTTATCAATGGCTAAAAGATTGTCAAGAACTTCATTCTTCTTGGATCAACTATCAACACTCACGGAAGCAGCAATCAAGAAATCAAATGACGTATTGCATTAGGCAAATCTGCTTCACAAGACCTTTTTAAAGTGTTGAAGAACAAAGATGTCAGCTTGAGGACTAACGTGTGCCTGACCCAAGCCATGGTATTTTCAATAACTTCATATGCATGCAAAAGCTGGACAGTGAATGAGGAAGACCATAGAAGAATTGATGCTTTTGAGTTATGGTATTGGAGGAGAATATTGCAAGTGCCATGGGCTGCCAAAAGAACCAATAGATACGTGTTGGAAGAAGTGCAACCAGAGTGCTCCTCGGAGGCCAGGATGGCCAAACTTCATCTCTCATACTTCGGACATATTGTCAGGAGGGACCAGTCGCTGGACAAGGATGTCATGTTTGGTAAGGTGGAGGGTCAGAGAAAAAGAGGAAGACCCCCAACGAGATGGCAAAGTGACAGCATTGATGGACTCAAGCGTGGCAACAGTAGTGAGGTTGGCCCAAGATCACGCAGTGTTTCATTCTGCTGTGCATAAGGTCTCTATGAGTCACTAATGACTCAGTGGCACCTAACAACAAATAATATACGTTTGAATTTTGGGTCTTATCAGCTTAGAACACTTCTTGGAAATCCAGTTCCAGTTCTTTATTATGCATAGGTCCTAAACAGCAGGCTGTAGAGTGTAGTGTTTGCTTACAGAAGTCTAATGGAATTAGCTTAAGTTCCTACTTGCCATTTTAAGTATGAGTATTGTTATTGTTCTTAGGTGCCATTGAGCCAGTAACGGCTCATAGCGACCCTATGCACAGCAGAACAAAATACTGCCCGATCCTGGACCAACGTCACTACTGTTGCTATGCTTGAGTCCAACAATGCAGCCACTTGGCAAATCCATCTCGTGGGGGATCTTCTCCTTTTTCTCTGACCCTCCACCATACCAAACATGATACAAACATGATATCCTTCTTCAGTGACTGGTCCCTCCTGACAGTATGTCCGAACTATGAGAGACGAAGCTTAGCCATCCTGGCCTCCGAGGAGCACTCTGGCTGCACTTCTTCCAAAACGTATCTATTGGTTCTTTTGGCAGCCCATGGCACTTTCAATATTCTCCTCCAACACCTTAGCTGAAATGCATCAGTTCTTCTATGGTCTTCCTTATTCGCTGTCCAGCTTTCACATGCATATGAGGTTACTGAAAATACTATGGCTTTCGGTCAGGTGCTCCTTAGTCCTCAAGCTGACATGTACCCTCTTAATTTCTGGTACCTGGAAATTTTTCTTTCTTTCAAAGCTAATGATGTATTTTAAAAATGTAATTGTCCCTGTGGGCCCAAGCGTTGCTGACCGTCCAAACCATAGGCTCTGAGGATCAGACTTTAGCCACCTAGCAGACATAGCAAAATGTCCCTTATCTGATTATTCAGTTATGCTGGTTAGTAATTCCATACATGAGCCCTGGATACCCACAGATAAATGTAAAAACCTTCCCTAAAAGCCGAGACTGT
>NW_006408586.1:11915707-11919279 GCF_000296735.1 Chrysochloris asiatica
AAAAAAAAAAAAAAATGTAATTGTCTTTCTTTCTGTAAAATTGTGTCAAACATTTCTGTGTTTTTGGAGCAGAAAATAGAAATTTCTGTGTCTGTGAATCTTGACTGAAAGTCATAGTGTATTATCATTACAGAATAAATATAATTTAGAATGATTCCCAAATCCTTGTTCATCTGTGCTGAACTTGATAATGTCCATTTGCATGATGTATATAATTTGATTTTCTAGTAGTTGAATACTCATTCCTATATGTCTAATAATTGCCCATTAGATTTATTCATCTTTTATCTTCACACATTAGCATATTAAGCAAAATGAGACATCTAAGCATATTAGAATTTCAAAGTAGCTTCTAGCAGACATGGAAACATTTTAAGCTTATAGTTGTATCATTTAATTGCTTAAGCTGAATGGAATTTATGAGACCACTATGTATGCAATGTTTTATGTACCTTAAATTCCTTTCCTTAATATTAGAAGAATAATCATCTTTTCACATATTTGGTTTACCACGTTTCTCTACAGTTTTGAATTCTGCTAACAGTTTCCGAATATATTGAGTTTAACCATAGTTGAAAAAAGAAAGCTTCACAAATATATATTAATTAGTACTAACAATTTGCTGTGAGAAATTGAAAAGCAAACATGTGTGACTCATATAAAAGGCTCTCCACCCATTTCTAGATAGGAAGCATTTTTGGGGATGGAACTAAAAGTTTGTAGAAAAATAGAAATAAAAGACAATGGAGTTTTTCCAGGAACTTTCTGAATCCACCTTGTACATCTTTGAGAACAAATAAATTACTGTAAATTCTATATATTCCTTCTTTAAGTTCAGGCTATCTGACAATTTTTATAATATAGTCTTTAAATGCTTTTTTATTCTATTTGTATTCAGTGTAAATAAGTTTATATAAAATGTTAAGATTGTTTTCTTTTATTTTTAATATTAAGACTCTAATTTTAAAACCTCACAGCTGAGTAAGCTATAAGGATGTGTGTATATATATGTCTATATTTTTTTACACATAGGGTTTTTATGTTACATTTAAAATTTAGTAGCCATAAAGATAATATGGTGTTACATGACCAAATTTCAGGTTTACCCTTAAAATACTTATTAAATTTAATATCAGTATGATTTTTATTTTGAAATATGTTTATTAAGTTAAAACATAACAGTTATAACTTTGAAGAAATCTCATAAAAATATGTATTTGGGTTAAACCTCTAAACACTTCTTAATTTTGACTATCAGACCTATGTATACAAGAGGACTTGAAAAAGTTTGTGGAAAAATTCCAGTTTTTCCATAAACTTTTTTTTTTTTTTTTCATGAACTCTTTGAAGCTCCCTTCTTTGTTATACATTTAAATGATGCTGATGAAATTTTCAAAATGTCAAATGTAATACTTACATTCTGTAATTTATTTCCATTTTGCTAGCAAAAAACATTAAAATGGTGACTGATTACTTTCATGTTTTGTAGTAGTTCTTTTACAATAAGATTATTTTTCTAATTTCCTCAAATTAATTTTAAAAGATTCTAGGAAATAGCAATGATGTTTATGAACTTCTAGGAAATTGTCATAATTGTAAATGTTATATTCGGGCATACATTTCTTTTCAGGATTAAAGATACAGGTGTTCTTTCAAGAATGCACACTTTGGTTAATTTAGATTGTTTATAAAAGAAAAAAATTTAATTCTGTATTCATAGGATTTAGTATTCTAGTATTTCCAAAATGAGAAATTGTTTTATTATGGATTTTTTTTTAAAGTTTTCTTCTCTAAAGTTGTTTTTTGTTTTGTTTTGTTTTTTTATTGCAGTGATCTGTTTCTAAGAACTCTCTAAGCCCAAATCTCTTTCAATCTCATATCAGTAATTTATACTTGTGTTAGCAAGTTTCATATCTGAGAAAAACAAGTAACTTTCATTTTCTATTGAGCTATTTATAAATACTTTTTTTAAAAAACAGACTGTAGATGTCTAACTGTATGAAAAGGTGTGGGGGGGGTGAAAAAAAGTGACTTGCTTACCTTTTTGGTCTTGTTCCTTTTGTTGGTTTCCTTTCGCCTGTTGTGTTGGAGTCCTGCCTTTAGGAGAAAGTCTCAGTATAATTCCACGTTTTGTTTTAATCAAGGTATTTGAATCTCCATTCTATAATTCATAGATTAATTTCCTAATGCTATTCATTTGGTTGGCCAAATAATTATGTCAAATAAGTTAGAGATAAAATGGTCCTTTTGCTGTTAATATTGTACAAGCAGAACAAATTGCTTACTTCACACCTGGAGAATCCGGTTGTACCTGTTATGCTCCCATTCATTAGCATAAAGGAAGAGCATTTGCATTGGAGCTAGATGGTAACAGGAAGTCCTAGTTAAACTACTAACATAGAGTGTTTGGCACATGTTCTCTAATTCCAGTCATATAAATAAAATACAGTACTTATAAAAATGGATTTACATGTAAGCAAAGACTTTTGCTTTAATTAGTTATCAGTACTTGCTAAAAAATATAACATTTGGAATAAATCAGAATGGAAAGAGCTTGGTATAAAGCTTGTATGGAAATATTTGTGTTAAAATGTTAAAATTATTTCCTATTTTAGAAAATTCCACAGGGCTTAGCTCAGAAAAATCTTAGAATTTCAGAATTAGAATAGACAGAAAAGAATTCTTGTCTTTAAATCTTCTACACCACTTTTCTTTATATTATGTATGATATTTTGGAGTCCTGGTGTGGCATTGTAGGTTAATGCGCTGGACTGCAAAGTTGGTTTAGATTGCAAGGTCGATGGTTCACGGTCACCAGCCACTTCTCGGGAACCCTATATAAGGTTGCTATGGATCGGAACCAATTCATCTACACTTAACAACAGCAATAATGATACTTTAAAAATAATTTTCTTTCATAGTGTTCAATATACAATTAAAATTGTTCAGTAATATATGTTAAATAATTTATCCATTATAATCAATCATTTAAAATTTTATCAACAAAGATACTTTGTTAGAAAAAAATTAAAATAAGTTTATCTTACTCTACTAAATTCTCTTCCCTTTTCTTATTCCTGAATTGTTATAGTTTTATATAAACATATGTGTACATGTGTAAAATGTGTATGTGTGTGTCTGTGTGTATACACACATTTTCTTACCTACCTACTTTTTCTTTTTTACAGATATATATATTACACACACACACACACACACACACACACACACATTTTGGGTGGTAGAGAGAGGGACTTTGCTATAATAATCCTTATAAATAACATTTAATTTTATTCTTTGAGTTAGACATTTATTTTAAGGTTCCCAAAATAAGAAATTCTTATAACATTTTTTTGTTGTTATAATGCTCTTTGTAAAACCAGAAGGCTGTTAACAAACCCAAAGTCCTTCAATATACAGCTGATGGAATGATGACTAAAATATTAATTTATAGAAACACCAAGGTCAGCAGTTCAAAACTACCAGTGGTTCCACAGGAGAAAGATGAGGCTTTCTGCTTCTGTAAAGATTTACAGCCTCGGAAACCTGATGTAGGTCACTATCAGTCAGAA
>NW_006408586.1:11920623-11927335 GCF_000296735.1 Chrysochloris asiatica
ACTTTTCGTTATTGAAAGATTCTCTGGGCAAATAATTGAATGATGCAGAATGCATCAAGAAAAGATGGAAGGAATACACACAGTCACTGTACCAAAAGGAAATGGTTAATATTCAACTGTTTCAAGAGGTAGCATATGATCAAGAGTCAATGATACTGAAGGAAGAAGTCCAAGGTGCATTGAAGATACTGGCAAAGAACGAGGCACCAGGAATTGATGGAATAAAAATTGACATCTTTCAAGTAAGTGAGGCAGCACAGGAGGCACTCACTCATCTATGCCAAGAAATCTGGAAGACAGCTATCTGGCCACTGATTGGAAGAGACCCACTTTTGTGCCCATTCCAAAGAGAGGTGGCCCAATGGAATGTGGAAATCATCGGACAATTTCTTTGATATCCCTGCCAGAATAAGAAACAATGTTTTGTCTTGGAAGAAAAGCAGTCAGAATGCTCCTTAGAAACCAGGATGGTGAGACTTTGTCAAACTTCAGACATGTTATCAAGAGGGCCCCATAGCTCAAATAGGACATCTTGCTTGGTAAGGTAGAGGGCCAGTAATAAAGAGGATGACCCCCAACAAGATGCATTGACACAGTAGTAGTAGCAACGAGATCAATCTAACAATTCTGAGGATGGCATAAGACCAGGCTGTGTTTTGTTCTATTGTGTGTAGTTGCTCTGTATTTGTGGGAAACGACTTGAAGGCACCTAACAACAACAGTTCTGAGCAATGCAAGGTTTTATTAAAGCTTTTGACTTTTGCCAGTTCATAGGCAAAGAGTAATATTTTGTTCTAATTCTTTCTTAGGAGTTTTATTTTGATTTTTAATTTTGTTTTTATTTACCAGTTTGTTCCTTTATATGTCTAACGTATAAGGAGCCCTGGTAACAAAGCAGATTATGAGCTGGGCTGCTAACCACAAGGTCAGCAACTCAAATCTACCGATCGTTCCAGGTTAGAAAAATTAGGCTTTATGCTCCTGTAAAGATTTACAGGCAAGGAAACTCTGAGTTGGAACAGACTCAACAGCACACAACCACCATTACCACCATGTGTAATGTATACATGAAGACCCCCAACAAGACGGATCAGTACAGTGGGCGCAAACATAATAATTGTTAGGGTGTGCAGACTGGGCTGTGTTTTATTCTGTTGTGCACAGGATCATTGTGGGTTGGAATTAACGACATCTAAAAACAAATGTATAATGTATTTTATACTATGCCAAATGACCAATAAATTACACATTTACATGGACACATTTACACACTGGAAATACAGATAAGATCAAATATTATAAACATAAAATGAGTATTTGGGTATCACAACATGATGCTATGTATTTTATGATAATAAGAACACATGAAAGTTGAAATTGATAAGTTGTGATCTGTGAGTAGTAGCCACTTCATTTTCTGTTTATAATTTTGTTGTTGGCATATTTATCAATTATTTAGTTTTTTTGGTAATCTTCTTTACCTTTATCAATTATTTAGTTTTTTTGGTAATCTTCTTTACCTGATATAACTTTTATACACCAATCTTATATCAATAAGCAATGTTGTGGTTATTGTTAAGTGCCATCAAGTTGGTTCTGACCCACAGCGACAGTGTATAGGTTTTCCAAGGAGTGGTTGGTGAGCCTGAACCGCCAACCTTCAGTTCAAACCAACTTTGCCCTCCAGTGCATTAATCTACCAGTACTCCAAATAAGCAATAGTAAAGGACAAATTATGAAAGTAATTGAAACTTTGGAATAGAACATGGTCAAATTAAGTGACAATAAATTTTATATGTGCTATAATGCTACCTCATTTTTCTCTTTAGGTTGGCAAATAAACAAGACAAGGAAGGGGCTTTAGGAGAAGCTGATGTGATTGAGTGCCTATCTCTGGAAAAATTGGTCAATGAGCACAAGTGCCTGTGTCAAATAGTAAGTTTCTTTTTCCCCTCTGTTCTTTGAACGGTATTTGCTGTAATGTAATTTTTATGAACTCTGATAGTCACTTAGAAATAGTCTTTTAAAAGATTTATTTTTCTTTTCTCAGGAAACTATACTCTCACTGTTGGTACTAGTTAATATTATAATATTTATATTCTATATAATAGTAATTGATTGACAAAAACTCTCGTTTAAGGTTACAAAGATTTTAAGATGTGCTTCTTGTATAAGGTTTTTAAGACACTTTTGATAGGACTTGTAAACAGTACTAACATTGTTGTTGTGAAGTGCCATTGTGTTGGTTCTGACTTATAGTGACCTTTTATGGTGTTTTGGAGGAGCAGTTGGTGGTTTTCAACAGCTGACCTTGTGGGTCGCAGTCCAGTGTTTATCCTACTATGCCACAGTTTTGTACAATGGGAAAGAAAAACTATATAAGAAATTTAATCAGATGAGAATTTTAAAAATAAGTTTTGAGCAATCATATTAGAAGAGTTATAATACAACATTAATAGCAGTGGACAAAGAGGATTTAAACATTTAATTTGGTTTCATACAGTGAAATCAGTCTTAATGGATATTTACTGCTCTAAATTCTCTGATGTAAGGAATTAAACCTTTCTGATTTTTTTTAAACCTTACTGATTTTTTTTTTTTTTTTTTGGTAAGGATGTTTTTCTTCTGACAGTTTTATTTTCTTTTGAGCTTGCTTAAAATTATAAAAGACACTGTAGGTTTTTTAAGGATCCCTGGTGGCATAGTGGGTAAAGCATTGGGCTACTGACTTTAAGATTGGCTGTTCAAACTCATCAGCATCTCTTCGGGAGAAAGATAAGGTTCTCTCCTTGCCTAAAGATTTACAGTAGGCTTGATTATAGACTTTTTGTCTTGTTATCTATCTTAGCTTAGATTTTATTACATGTAAAATATTTCAACTCCTGTGTATTATTAATGTTACTAATTTTACAGAAGTATATTTTATAAATTAAATACAAGGGTAAGTCAAAAAGTATTGCTATCAAATCATACAAACCTTTCCAACAAAAATATAAAAATGTGAAGCTACTGTTTCGTGATATACCCTCCACCCAGACTTACATACTTTTCAAGGCAATGTTCACATCTCTCTGACCTTTGCCCAAAGAGTTCTTTGCTCTTTGATTTACATCATGTCAAACAGCAGTTTGGACTTCCTTGAGGGACTCATATTGTGTTCCTTTCCAATGTTCTTTGAGTTCTGGGAACAAAAAGAATTCTAAAGGTGCAAGTTCAGGGCTGAATAGTAGATAGAGTAGAGTTTCTCAACGAAATTCTGATTGGACAGCCCTTGCTACCCCTGAAGAATGAGCAGGTGCCCTGTTGTAATGGGAAAAAAAAAATTCCTTTGTGCAACTTTCCTGGACTTTTCTCACCAGTGAAGTTTTGGATTTTCTTAAGATTTCTTCCTTATAAATCCAGATGATTATCTTATGTCCCCTTGAGAAAAAATGTATCAAGATTTGTTGTTGTTGTTAACTACCATCTAGATGATTCTGACTCATAGCAGCCCTGTATAGGGTTGCCAAGACTATAAATCTTTGCCTCTTAGGAATTCCAAAAAAACAGTTGACCTAATCTTCTGAGTTGATGTCTCTGTCTGAAATTTAATTGGCTCAACAGATCCCCTTGGAAGCTACTGTTTGGTTTAGGCACCCTGTGGCACTGCAGAATAACTTGCTTGACCACAAGAACAGTTTGAACCCCAAGGTAGGCAGTTCAAACCCACCAACTGCTCCTTGGAAACCCTATACAGGGTTACTATGGGCTGGACCCAACTCGACAGCACTTAACAACAACAACAAACTGAAACTAAGACAAATGCATTACAGAGACAACTTGTCTGCAGCCATCCACTGATTGCAGAGATATATTTAAGCATATTTTGTTTGAAGTAAACCTATTCATGAATAAGCAATCCTTTCTGATTTGCCCTCGTAAGTAGATGTTTCATATTATTGCTGTTGTTTTTAAGTACTGTGGAGTTGGTGCCAACTCATAGTGACCCTGTTTAGGGTTCCCAAGAAGCTGTTGGTGGGTTTGCAGTCCAGTGCTTTTCCTACTATAAATGAATTTATCTGATCTTCTAGTCCTTGTTGGCACTGTAGGATTAGCACTGGACTACTAACTGCGACGCTAGTGGTTCAAACCCACTCATAGCTCCTTGGAAACCCTATATAGAGTCACTATAAGTCAGAACTGACTAGACAGCACTTAACAACAGCAGTAATTGTACTGATTATTTTATATATAGGTTTGTATGAGGTACTTTTAGATTTAATCTGTGAGTCAAATATTTACTGTGTTTCAGGAACCTTGTTCAGCTGTCCTGGGGTATGGAAAGAAAATTGACAAATCCATTAAAAAAGGCCTTTATTGGCTACTACATATTATTGCAAGAGATTTTGATACATTAAATGAGCGCATCCAAAAAGATACAACAGAACAACGGGCTCTTGAAGAGCAAGAGAAAAGAGAAAGGGCTGAACGAGTTAGAAAATTACGAGAAGAAAGGTAAAGAGATGAAATTTGACCAATGCATTTGAAGCATTCAAAGTTCACAATGTTATGAATAAGGTGTTAGTTTTATCTATTCATTTTCTTTTTTATGTTTTCAGGAAGACATTTAGTAAATATTTCTTTATTTGTATACATTTTTCTTGACACAGGTTTAGTAATGAAGTATCTAATTTTCCTGGAACTGTTCAATTTACTCCTTATATACTTAATACTTCTCAGAATGTTTTGATTTAGATTGTTATTTCTTATGAGCATCTTTAGTTCAGTGATTCTCAACCCACAGGATGAGTTTGACCCCTAGTAGATGTTTGGCAGTGTCTGGAGATATTTTTAGGTGTCACAGCTAGGAGTTAGTGGGATGCAACTAGTATCTAATGGGATGTTCCTAAACAGTTTGAGGACTAAGGTGTGCCTGACCCAAGCCATGGTATTTGCAAAAACCTCATATGCATGTGAAAGCTGGACAGTGAATAAAGAAGACCATAAAAGAATTGATGCTTTTGAGTTATGGTGTTGGAGGAGAATATTGAAAGTGCCATGGGCTGCCAAAAGAACCAACAGATCTGTGTTGGAAGAAGTGCAGCCAGAGTGCTCCTTGGAGGCCAGGATAGCCAAATTTCGTCTCTCATATTTCAGACATATTGTCAGAAGGGACCATTTGGAGAAGGATATCATGTTTGGTAGGCTGAAGGGTCAGAGAAAAAGAGGAAGACCTCTAGTGAGATGGATTCCCTTCTGTCTACCTAAGTAACATATTGGCTTTCCACAGTTGCAAGCCCAATAAGCAAAAACCCTCTACTTTTGGGTGATACCTCTGTAAGATGCTTCTTTACTCTGTCAAGGAAATCCTTTGATTGTTAGTAATCTTTGATTTAACATATAGGGCATACAGAAGAGAGATACTTGTAAAGATAGTGCTCCACCCCAAGTACTTAATAATATGTGCAGCCATTCACCTAGGTCTCTGGTGGTGGTGGTGGTGTGCCATGGAGTCAGTTCCAACTCATAGCAACCCTGTATAGGGTATCCGAGGCTGTAAATCTTTATGGGTGCAGAAAGCCTCATCTTTCTTCTGTGGAGCCACTGGTAGTTTCGAACTGCTGACATTGAGGTTAGCAACCCAACTCGTAAGCGCTACGCTACGAGAACTCCTAATAGGTCTCTCTAGTGACATCAAAAAAAGAATGAAGGTAAATGGTTTTGATAGCTGTGAATGCAGAGTATTGGTTCCCATGTGAATCTTTAGTTTTTATCTTAGTGTGTAAATTTCATGATAGAAAATGTCAGTGCAGCCAGTCACTAATAAGTCACCCTTTATTGTGACCACATGTTTTGAAAACTTCTTTGCTTTTCCTTTGCCATCTGAAAAGACAAAAACTGAAATAACAATACAACTTTGACTAGGAGTAAATAAAGCTGTTACTCTTTTTATTTAAAGTTTTTACTTTACCAGTAAAGATATTTTTGTTGTTGTCAGGTGCCATTGAGTCGGAATCGACTCATGGCGACCCCATGCACAGCAGAACGAAACAATGTCCGATCCTGGGCCAGCCTCACCATTGCTGCCACACTTGATGCCATCAATGATACCACCTGGCCAATCCATCTCATTGGGGGTCATCTTCTTTTTCTCTGACCCTCCACCTTACCCAGCATGACATCCTTCTCCAGCGACTGTTCCCTCTGGACAGTATGTCCAAAGTATGAGAGACGAAGCTTAGCCATCTTGGCTTCCAGGGAGCATTCTGCCTGCACTTCTTCCAAAACAGATCTATTGGTTCTTTTGGCAGTCTATGGCAGTTTTAGTATTCTCCTCCAACACCACAACTCAAAGGCATCAATTCTTCTACGATCTTCCTTATTCACTGTCCAGCTTTTGCATTCATATGAGGTTATTGAAAATACCATGGCTTGGGTCAGGCGCACATTAGTCCTCAAGCTGACATCTCTGCTCTTCAACTTCAATCTTTCTCCATTGATAAGAATGTTGTTTACTGGTCCAGTGGTGAGGATTTTTGTTTTCTTAACAATGAGATGCAATCCATACCCAAGGCTGTGCTCTTTGATCTTCATAAGTAAATGTTTCAAGTCCTCTTCACTTTCAGCAAGCAAGGTTGTATCATTGGCATGTCGCAGGTTATTAATGAGTCTTCCTCCAATCCTGACACCATGTTTTTCTTCATAGAATCCAGCTTCTCGTATTATTTGCTGA
>NW_006408586.1:11929475-11931380 GCF_000296735.1 Chrysochloris asiatica
TCACTCTTTCTTCCTAGTCTGTCTTTGTTTGGAAGCTCATCTGAAACCTGTCCACCATGGGTGACCCCGCTGGTTATTTAAAATACCGGTGGCAGAGCCCTCAGAATCACAGCAACTCAAACCACCACAGCACAACAGACAGACGAGTGGTGATACTACAGATCATGATATGGCTCACTTTTACTATGCCCATTCTTTTTTCCTCTTAGGCATTCCAGTCTTGGTCTGAGACCTCTACCGTTAAGTAGAGCCTCTGTACCTCACAATACATATAATTTCTAAAGTTCAATTTAATTTGTTTATGTATTAATTTCCATTTTATGTGTTTTGTTTTGTTTTTTAAACAGTATAGCATCTATTTCTGGTTTATGAAAAGTATGTTGATATTGTTTTAGTTAGGTGCGCTTGAGTCAGTTCCAACTCATAGTTACCCCATCCATGTACAACAGAATGAAACATTTCCTGGTCCTGGCCATCATCACACTAACTGTCATGTGAGAGCCCATTGTTTCAACCACTATGTCAGTCCATCTCATCAATGGTTTCTCTTTTTTGCTGACACTCCACTTTGCAAATCATGATGTCCTTCTCCAGGGACTGATCCCTCCTAATAATATATACAAATTTTTTGAGATAAAGTCTCACCATCCTCCCCTCTAAGGAGCATTCTGACAATACTTGTTGCAACACAAATATGTTCATTATTTGTTAGTCCATAGTTTATTCAAGATTATTTTCCAATACCATAATTCAAAAACTTCAGTTCTCCATCATTCTACCTTATTTATTGCCCAGCTTTCACATGTATATGAGGCATTGAAAATACTAACTCAAGTGCACGTTAGTTCTCTAATTTTGTGCTAGTACACCTATCCCTAACATGTTGACATACTCAGGTACCAAAGGACAGCTCATTATGTGAAAATGGAGGGTGACCACATCAGATCACAAACCGAAGGATGACTGCATCACTCCATAACTGCCAACTCACATCATTACTAACTGCCAAACCACTGAGGATCATGAGTCAGCCAAGTTGACATCAAAGCCAATATTTACCCTTGACTATCACCTCAGCATTCTTTACTAACATACTTAAC
Source organism: Chrysochloris asiatica (assembly GCF_000296735.1). Taxonomy (NCBI): domain Eukaryota; kingdom Metazoa; phylum Chordata; class Mammalia; order Afrosoricida; family Chrysochloridae; genus Chrysochloris; species Chrysochloris asiatica. Next base: position 11,930,576 of record NW_006408586.1, read on the forward strand.
TCATTAATGTTCAGAATAGTTGGTTAGTAGATTTTTTTGCTGTTGTAAATGTCAGATATTAGATCATTGATAAGTGAAGAGTTGGTATAAATAGAATCCCCTGCCTTCTCAGAGGCGACTGTGGACTCCATGACAGAGTCCTGATGGCCTCCGGCCTTAGCAGTCATAAAGATAATAGATGATTTGCTACGATGTGGAATTTGCTTTGAATCTTTCAACATTGCAATGATGATTCCTCAGTGTTCACATAACTACTGTTCCCTCTGTATAAGAAAATTTCTGTCCTATAAAACTCAATGTCCAGTTTGCTGTGTGACAGTCACAGAAGCAGACCTGAAAAACAACTGCATACTAGACGAACTGGCTTTAGCGATGTGTGCGTAAATTTAAATAATAGTGGCATTAACTGAGGATGAAATCGAAGAATTCTACCAACTTCTACAATCTGAAATTGATCAAACATGCAATCAAGATGTATTGATCATTAGTGGTAATTGGAATGCAAACACTGGGAGCAAAGAGGAAGGATCAGTAGTTGGAATATATGCCTTGATGATAGAAATGATGCTGGAGATCGGGTGACAGAATTCTGCAAAATCATTGATTTGTTCATTTCAAATACCTTCTTCAGACAGCATAAGAAAAGACTATACACATGGACCTCACCAGATGGAATGCATAGAGATCAAATTGACTACATCTGCAGAAAGAGATGATGGAAAAGCTCCATATCATCAGTCAAAACAAGACCAGTGGCAAATTGTGGAACAAACCATCAATTGCTCATATGCAAATTCAAATTGAA
>NW_006408586.1:11932250-11935927 GCF_000296735.1 Chrysochloris asiatica
ATTGGACAATGTCTTTCAAATCCCATGTGAGTAAAGTTTTACTATAGGTAATACATAAATGGTCGCAAGCATACATTGACAGAACTTCCAGAGGTTCAAGCCGGATTCAGAAGAAGCCATAGAACGAAGGATATCATTGCTGATGTGTGATGGATCTTGGCTGAAAGCAGAGAATATCAGAAAGAAGTTTACCTGTACTTTATTGACTATGCAAAGGCTTTCAATTGTGTGGATCATGACAAGCTATGGACAACATTGCGAATTATGAGTATTCCGGAACACTTTATTGTGCTCATAAGGAATCTGTGCCTGGACCAAGAGGCAGTTGTTTGAACAGAACATGGGAACACTGAATGTTTCAAAATTAAGAAAGGTGTTCGCCAGGCCTGTATTCTTTCACCATACTTACTCAACCTGTATGCTGAGTAAATAATCCAGGAAACTGGCTTCTATGAAGAAAAACCTGGCATCAGGATTGGAGGAAGACTCATTAACAACCTGCGATATGCAGATGGTACAACCTTGCTTGCTGAAAGTGAAGAGGACTTAAAATATTTACTGATGAAGATCAAAGACCACAGCCTTCATTGTGGATTGCATCTCAATATAAAGAAAATAAAAATCCTCACCACTGGACCAGTAAACAACATTCTTATCAGTGGAGAAGATACTGAAGTTCTCAAAGACTTCATTCTTCTTGGGTCAACTATCAACACTCGTGGAAGCAGCAGTCAAGAAAGAGATCAGACAACGTATTGCATTAGGCAAATCTGCTGCACAAGACCTTTTTAAAGGGTTGAAGAGCAAAGATGTCAGCTTGAGGACTAAGGTGTGCCTGACCTAAGCCATGGTATTTTTAATAATCTCATATGCATGTGAAAGCTGGACAGTGAATAAGGAAGACTAGAAGAATTGATGCTTTTGAGTAATGATGTTGGAGAAGAATATTGAAAGTGCCATGGGCTGCCAAAAGAACCAACCGATCTGTGTTCGTAGAAGTGCAGCCAGAGTGCTCCTTGGAGGCTAGGATGGCCAAACTTTGTCTCTCATGATTTGGATATATTGTCAAGAAGGACCAGTCACTGGAGAAGGATATCATGTTTGGTAAGGTGGAAAGTCAGAGAAAAGGAGGAAGACCCCCAGTGAGATGGATTCGCAAAGTGGCAGCATCGATGGCCTCAAGCGTGGCAACAGTAGTGAGGTTGGCCCAGGACCGGGCAGTGTTTCGTTCTGCTGTGAATAAGGTCACTGAGTCGGTACCGACTTGATGGCACCTAACAACAATGATAACAAGATGAACTGGTAAAAGCTTGAATTTTACATGGAATCATCTGCTGCAGTTTGCCTTAGAGTCACCATCCACCTCTCCGGTTTCCTCCTTATTAAAGAAGCTTGGTATAGTGCAGACTCCTACAGGCTCATCACAGTCTCTGAAGCTGGGAAGCAACTTAATAGACATTTCCTTGATCTGAGAAATTGGTGCCTCTACAACAGAGTTGTCAATAAGAGAAGACAAGAGTAAATTCATACACCTATGGAAGCAGTAGCTCAAAAGAGGGAACAAGTCCTTACAGCAAGAATCATTCCCACCCCCTCCACACACAGAGTAGTCAGGGCTGGGCAACTTGGACATTGGCTACCCAAAATGGGAGGTGGGGGCTACAAAGGCAAGAAGTGACTGGCTTACAAGCTTTCAAGAGGGAACCTAGACCCAGAGGGCGTGGAGGAAGGTAGAATCTCCAGTGAGTAGTATTCAATCTGGCTAGGCTGGGCTGATGCAATGAAATGCAGACAGGTCTCTTGTGATACACTAGTGAATAATTGTTATCAGGACTGACTGTGAGGATTGGAAATGTAAAGGTGGACGTTTTATAGCAAGGAGGGGAATGATTGACTTTTAGTCTAGGAGCAGAGGTCCCTAGGACCATCAAGGGAGAAGAGCAGAGAGCAGGACTCTACCCAGAGAAGCAGTGATGCCTGAAATGGAGCCAGAGATGATGATGTGGAGCTATGGAGCAGCTGGAGACTCTAGACCCAGAGAAGGAGAGCAACTGTGTGCTGAAGACCTGGGGGCACGGGAGAAGGATTGCATGGAGGGGATTGTAACCATGGCAATGAGACGATATACGATAGAATGAATGTAAAACTAATGTTCTCCCATGTATACTATCACATAATTCACAATAAATCATTTAAGAAAAAAAAAAAAAAGAGTAAATTCAGCCATCAAAGAAAGATGAGTGTTCTTGCAGAGAATACAGAGCCATCTACCATATGAAAGACCACTCCAGGCCTCTTACGTGAAAGTGCTCCTGAGACTCCCTCCCTCTACATTCGCTTCAAATACACTACTAAAGTGGGTTGTCCTGTATGTGGGATTAATATTTCAGAAAAACACATTAATAAGCCCTTAGTCAACAGCTGTAGTTCTGCTCAGAAAAGGAAGCCACTGCCCAAAATTGTATATAATCTGCTCTCTGATTGTGATTTAAAGAAAAAGCTAAAGTTGCAAAGATTACCTACTCAAGGAAATAAACCGCAGCTCATTAGAAGGCATCAAGAATTTGTACACATGTACAATGCCCAGTGCGGTGCTCTGCATCCTAAATCAGCTCCTGATATAGCTAAAGAAATGAAAAATATGGAGAATAGTAGGATGTGTCTTGAAGCTGGTCAACTCAGTGAAACTATCATGGTTTTTACAAAGGCCAAACAGAAAAGGACATAGATGAAATCCACAGTATATGTTATAAAAAACTTCAGAATGAATTTAAGCTTCTGGTAGATCAGGCCAAAAAAGGATACAAGAAAACTGCTGGAACATCAAAAAAAAAAAAAAAGTAACAAAAGAAAAACAATCATAAAATCTGATACGTATACACATGGGACAAAAAGATAAGGAACAGAAGTCCTCAGACATGCCCTTGGTAATAAACCCTTTGTCTCCATCTGAGCTGGACTCCCCAGGGCATTTAGAGCCCTGTAAGTCAGATGACTCTTCTAGTTGTACAGATATTCAAGAAACGCCTTCTCCACCAGAATTGGATTTGTGTAATAGTTCTAGTTCAGACATCATAAGAGATCTCCTAGAAGAAGAGGAAGCCTGGGAAGCATCACATAAAAGTGGTCTTCTGGATACAGAAATAAAGCCCACGAGAGTACTGCATCAAAAGTGCAGCTCCGAGGGCTGAGACTGAACCAAGAAACAAGCAGAATAAGAATTCATGTGGGCTGTTGCTGACTTCCAGTACTTGTGTTGCCATATAGAGTTCATATTTTTAAATGCTTAAGAAAGGGTGTTAAATTCTAAGTATTACTGTTAACTGATTTTCATTCTTTGCTGCCTTTCACAGATTTTTTTTTTTTTTTTTTTAACAAAATATCTTTGCTTGGTCAGTTACCTCCTACTTCTAAAGCATCTCTAAATGAAATATTCATATCCACATCTTCACCAGCTTTACAGATTAGATGGAGTTTTTGGTAGAGGGATTTTGTTTTGTTTTATTTGCTTTTAAATATCAGAATGTCTTTTAAAATGTCCTCCTCTTCCATGAAGAAAACAACTTCAAAAAAGGATTGTAAGAAAACAAAAATCCTCACCACTGGACCAATAAACAACATTCTTATCAATGGAGAAAAGATTGAAGTTGTCAAGGACTTCATTTTTCTTGGATCAA
>NW_006408586.1:11936562-11950265 GCF_000296735.1 Chrysochloris asiatica
GATATCATAATTCAAACCTTTGTTTGTGTGTAAGCACCCAGTTACATGCTTGTTTTTGCCCAAGTTTTACTTTAATGTTGGTTAGTAGTAATCTGTTTACATATTACGTGGAGTAGCATGTTAACATTTTAATTTAAAGAGGTCATAAACCATAACTTTAAAGCATTGGTCATATTCTTCTGAAATGATGCTTAGAAATTATTACTATTAACATTTTTTTCATTTGGGTAAATAAACTGTTTTTACAGTTTGAACCCTAGGTATTAAATAAAAGTATGCAATAATAATAAAAAAAAAAAAAAGTAGGTATAAATAAGTAAGAATATTAACAACAGTTGCCCTATATATTTGTTCATTTTACACAGTATTGTTGTTAAGTGCCTTAGAGTTGGTTCCAACTCATAGCAACCCTGTATAGGGTTTCTAAGGAGTGACTGGTGAGTTCTACCCGAACCTGTGATCCAGTGTTTATCCTATGGCACTATACCAGCGCTACCACATAATTATATATCCAATTGCCTATCTTTTTCCTGGGACTGATCCCTCCTGATAATATGTCTGAACTATGACAGCCAAAGTCTCATCATCCTGCCTTCTAAGGAGCATTCTGTTTGTTCTTTTGGCAGCCAATGGTACTTTCAGTATTCTCTCTACCATCATTAACTCAAATGCATCAATTCTACTGTCTTCCATGTTCACTGTCCAACTTTCACATGCCTATGAGGCTACTGGAAATATCATGGCTTGGATCAGGCCGGCCCACCTTAGTCCTCTAACTTATTTGTTGGTGAACACTTCAAAGAGGTCTTGTGCAGCAGATTTGCCTAATGTAATCATTTGATTTCTTGACTGCTGCTTCCCTGAATTTTGATTGTGGATACAAGCAAAATGAAGTCTTTGACAACTTCAATCTTTTAACGTTATTTATCATGATGTTAACCTATTGTTTTCTTTACATTGAAGTACAATCCTAACTGAAGACTGTAGTCTTTGATCTTCATCAGTAAGCACTTCAAGTCTTCTTCACTTCTATTAGGCAAGGTTTGTCATCTACATATCACAGGTTTTTAATGAGTCTTCCTCCAATCCTGATGCCACATTCTTCTTCCTATAATCCAGCTTCTCAGATTATTGGCTCAACATACAAACTGCAAAAGTATGGTCAAAGAAACAACCCTGGCACACAGCTTTCCTGATTTCAAACTATTTAGTATCCTCTTGTTCTGTTCAAAAGACTGCCTCTTCGTCAATGTACAGGTTCCTTGTGAGCAATTAAGTGTTCTGAAATACCCATTCTTCATAATATTATCATCTTAAAATATGATACATAATTTGATAAAGTTATGTCATTTTACAATATTGTTATTTATTGTCATTGAGTCAGTTATTATTTTTAATTAGTATTTTGTTATATCTTGTTCTTGTTGGTAGGTGCCATTGAGTTGTTTGCTACTCATAGCAACTCTTAGTACAATAGAATAAAACACTGCTCAGTCCTGCGCCATCCTCACAACCATTGCTGTGTTTTTATCACATTGTTACAGCCACTCTGTTAGTCCATCTCACTGAAGATCTTTATTTCACTGACTCTATTGGATAAACACTGGACTACAAGGTTGGTTTGAACTGTAATGTCCGTGGTTCAAACTCACCAGTCACACCTTGGAAACCCTATACAGAGTCACTATGAGTTGGAACCAACTCCACAGCATTAACAACATACTTTATCAAGCATGATGTCCTTCTCCAGGGACTGTCCTTTCTGACAACATGTCCAAAGTGAGACAAACTCTTGCCATCCTTGCTTCTCAGTGGCATTCTGGCTGTAATTCTTGCAAGACAAATTTGTTTATTCTTCTGGCAGTCCATGGTATATCCAATATTCGTATCCAACACCATAATTCTGGGGCATCCTTTCATATTCATTTGATTTTTCTCTGGTCTTCCTTATTCATTGCCCAACTTTCTCTTGCTTGTGAGGCTTATGAAAATACCACGGCTTGGGTCAGGTCAAAGTGGTGTCTTTGCATTTTAGCACTTTAAGGAGGTCTTTTACAGCATATTTGTCCCATGTAGTACATTGTTGATTATTGTAGCTGCGGCTGTCATGGACACTAATTGTGGACCCAATTCAAATAAAATCTATTACAACTTCAATATTTTCAACCATTTATCATGATGTTGCTTATTGGGCCAGTTGTGAGAATTTTTCTTTTCTGAAAGTTGTCATCGTTTACCTTGATCATATTCCTCAAATCTTCTGTGCTGTCAGAAATCAAGGTTGTGCCATCTGCTTATTTCAGATTATTGGTGAATCTTCCTCCACTCTTGATCCCCCATTCTTCTTCATATAGTCTAGCATATAAAATGAATGTTGTTGTTCCAATTCATAGTAACATTGCCTATGACTTACAGGGAGCAACTGATAGGTTTGAACTGCTGACATTGCAAGTAATTAGAAGTCCAGTTGTTATCTTACAGCTTCATGTACATGTTGGTGAAAGGATACAACCCTAACATATCTCTCTTGATTCTAAACCTTGCAGAATCTACTTGTTTTGTTTGAACCACTGCCTCTTGGTTTATGTAGAGGTTCCTCATAAGAACAGTTAAATGTTCTGGAATTACCGTCCTTCACAGTATTAACCATGATTAATTATGTTCTACACAGCTGAATGTCTTTGCCTATTCTAAAACACAGGTAAACACCTTTCTGGCATTCTCTGCTTTCAGCCAAGATCCATGTGATTTCAGAAAAGAGTTACCTTGTTCCACACTCTCTTCTGAATCTGGCTTGAATTTCTGGCAGTTCTGAGTTAATATAGTACTGGAAATGTTTTTGAATTATCTTCAGCAAAATTTTACTTGCTTATCCTGCTGTGGCGTTGTGGGATAAAACACTGGACTGCAAGGTCAGTTGAACTACAAGGTCGGTGGTTCAAACTCACCAACCACTCTTTGGAAAACCCTATACAGGGTCACTATGAATTGAAACTGACTCAGTATTATTTCTTAACAGCAGCATGATATTAATGGTATTATTCAGTACTTGCTGAATAGTTTTTGTTAAATTTTTCTATATAATCAGTGTGTAAATTCTTCTGTGTTTTTGTATAATAAACAAGAAACTCGTTTGAACATGCTTGTTCATGAGTAAAAACAAAGATTGGATTAAAGAAATGTTATCCCAAATATACTTTTCAAGAGAAAACACAGCCCTTAAGAAAAAGGCTAACACAAGAAATTATTTATCTCAATACATGTGAAGAGACAGTATTGTTTTTAGAGGGCAGTTCATACAGAAGCCTATGTCATGTGGAAAAATAATGCACATGAACTTTTAGTGTTAAGTTTGTAATAGAAAATGTTACTTTTTTAGCATATGTTTCTTATATAATTCAAATGATTAGTCTTTACATGGTGGTATAAAGGTTTATTGCTGTCTATGAATTCCTGAAATAGTAATGTCATGTCCACATGTTTAAATTATAGAACTTAATAGCTGGAAACCCATTGAAAGTTTTCTTAAACAAGGTTCAGTACTTTCTTACAAGAAATTCAAATTGTTTTTTCTTCAAATAGAGAAGAAAGAGAGCGAGATCAGTCTGAAAACTATGGAAACAATGGTCTGGCTGAGTTGGACCCAGAGCCAATTATTGTGAATCCTTTCCAGCCTATAGCATCTGTAATCATTGAGGTATGGTTGGTGGCAAATGTAATTTTTACATTTTACCTTATAAAGTTGGATTTGGGGAAAGGAGGCAAGTGGTTGATAAGAGGAGACTGGGAAATAGAAATGTTTTGTTAGAAATTGATTATTTCTGAAGGAAATTAAATGTGAGCAATGGGTTATATAAGTTAATTGCATTTTTTCTCTTTAAATTTACTTTTTGTTCTAGTGTAAAAATGGAAAAGGTGGTAAGAATTAAATGAGAATGAAAATAATTGAATGGAGCACTTATCATAGTTTCTGTTCTGATAAATCTTGTTTTCCATTTCTTTTGTGTGATAGTGATACAATTACTCTTCTATATATTATCCTTGTCCCTGTATTGTTGTTACTGTTCTTTTGCAATAAAACTTAGAGTCTGTGGATTAATGCGCTGGACTGCAGGGTGGTTTAAACTAGAAGTTTGGTGGTTCAAGCTCACCAGCCGCTCCTAGAAACACTGTACATTGTCGGCAGCACTTAATAACAACAACAGCAATACTGCGTTAGAGTATCTAAGTAATTTTCTGTTTTACCAGGATACTTAATAATTTTTTTAGAAAAAAAAAGCATTGTGTTAAGTGCCGTCGAGTCGGTTCCGACCCATAGCGACCCTGTACAGGGTTTCCAAGGGTGTAAATTTTTATGGGAGCAGACAGCCTCATCTTTCTCCCATGGAGTGGCTGGTAGTTTCGAACTGCTGACCTTTAAAGTTCGCAGCCCGATTCGTAACCACTACGCTACCAGAACTCCTTCTGTATCTAAATGAAATTTATTTTAATTTAATCGGCATATATTTACCAAAATTAATTTGTAGGTTTTAATTTTAAAATTTAATTATTTTCTTATATTAACATCAAATTATAGATTTTAATTATAAAGAAGTTATGGGGATGTGAGTGTGTATGCATGTGACATCTGTATATCTGTGTCTTTCTTTTCAGTGTTTGTTGCTTTACAGAATGTACATACTGGTCCTACTTTAATTAGACTCAGCAGTTTTACCTCTTCAGGGGCAGTGCTTCCCAAACCTCCAATCCATTTATACATATATGAATGCGGAGATAGGATTTTTGTTCTCCATTCTTAGTGGCCCCACCGCTGCCTACTAACACACAGGTGCTCATCTTGAAAGGTGAATGATTGCTTCTTCCTTGGAGCTTCTACTGGGAAGGAAAGCAGCTCCAAAGGCAAGAAAATGGTTTTATATTTTTAGTATTATTTCATTTTGTGAAATAATTGGTAATAGGAAAGATTTGATCTTAAGTTGCTTTACCCCAGTTGTTTTATTAATTTTTTTATTAGCTCAGTTCGGTTTAACTAGTGTACTTTTCGAACTACAATAAAGCCATCTTAATATTATGAATTACTATTTTGTATATATTTTATCAAGTATTATATTTGTTGAATTTTGTTTTATGTCCTTTTAAAAATATTGGTAGAGAAAATAGAAAACTGGTTTTACTTTTCACATTGGAATATTACTAATATTTACTTTGTGTGTAATGAGCCTCACTTTTTACATTGCTGTTGTTGTGATTCAACTGATCTTTTGGTCAGATGCTTTATCCCACAGTGCCACTTTCTACAGAATGACTGATTTTATTTGTGTACCAAGGGTATAAGTTAATTAGAAGACTCTAGTACTTGTTCCAAAGTTGTATATTTCGCTATATAAAAGAAAGTGAACAATACAGCTGTATAGTAGGGTTTACCATATATGTTTACCTGTGCTTTATTGACTATGCAGAGGCTTTCAGTTGTGTGGATCATGACAGGCTATGGACAACATTGCGATGTATGATCATTCTGGAACACTTATTTGTGCTCATGAGGAATCTACCTGGACCAAGAGGCAGTTGTTCAAAGAGAATATGGGAACACTGAATAGTTTAAAATTAAGAAAGGTATGCGACAAGTTTGTATTCTTTCACCATACTTATTCAGCCTGTATGCTGAACGAATAATATCTGAGAAGCTGGGTTATATGAAGAAAAACATGGCATCAGGATTAGAGGAAGCCTCACTAACTACCTGCGATATACAGATGATGCAACCTTGCTTGCTGAAAGTGAAGAGGACTTAAAACATTTGCTGATGAAGATCAAAGAGCACAGCCTTTGGTATGGTTTACATCTCAATGTAAAGAAAACAAAAATCCTAACCACTGGATCAATCCTTATCAACAGAGAAAAGATTGAAGTTGTCAAGGACTTCATTCTTCTTGGATGAAGAACACTCACAGAAGCAGCAGTCGGGAAATCAAACGACATATTGCATTAGGCAAATCTGCTGCACAAGACCTTTTTAAAGTGTTGAAGAGCAAAGATGTCAGCTTGAGGACTAAGGTGCGCCTGACCTAAGCCATGGTATTTTCAGTAACCTTATATGCATGCGAAAGCTGAACAGTGAATAAGGAAGACTGTGGAAGAATCAGTGCTCTTGAGCTGTGGTGTTGGAGGAGACTATTGAAAGTGCCAGGGGCTGCTAAAAGAACCAATAGATCTGTGTTGGAAGAAGTGCAGCCAGAGTGCTCCTTGGACGCCAGGATGGCCAAACTTCATCTCTCATACTTTGGACATATTGTCAGGAGGGACCAGTCACTGGAGAAGGATATCATGTTTGCTAAGGTAGAGGATCAGAGAAAAAGAGGAAGACCCCAACGAAATAGATTGGCCAAGTGGCAGCATTGATGGACTCAAGCATGGCAACAGTAGTGAGGTTGGCCTAGGATCGGGCAGTGTTTCATTCTGCTGTGCATAAGGTCGCTATGAGTTGATACCGACTGGATGGCACCTAACAACAACAACAACACCATATATACTGCTGTTGTTAAGTGCCTATGAGTCGGTTCTTACTCATAGAAACCCAGTACAGGATTTCCGAGGAGCAGCTGGTGAGTTTGAACTGCCAACCTTCTGGTTCAAACCGACCTTTCAGTCTTGTGTTTATCCGACAGCACCACAAAGTCTCTAAATTAATTAATAGTATGGAAGTTAATTAAAAATAAATTAATTAACAGTTAATATGTTGTTAACAAGAATACTTAAGATTGGTCAATAAGAAAATGAAAATAAATGATTAATAAGCTCCGTTATAACCATGTATGCTTTTCTTCTTTTTTCTGTACAAAATTTCTCCTTTAAAATTTTGCCTTTTCTAGAAACAGCTGTTGTCATTGATATTTAGATGCTCTTGAGTCTGTTCCAATTCATAGCAACCCTGTGTACAACTGAACAAGACACCACCAGGTCCTCTACCATGCTCACAATAATTGTTATCTTGGAGCCCATTGTTGCAGCCACTCTTAGCAGGTCATCTCATTCTGGGTCCTCCTCTTTTGCTGACCCTGTACTTTTTTTATGGCAGACAATTAAAATCGTTAGGTATTATATTTAGAATAGACAGACCATCACTGAGCAAATAAGAATAAACCTAATTGTGTATGAAAATTTATTAAAAGGTAAATATAACATTTCAAATCTGAGTCGAAAAGATGTTGAAACAATTGAACAACCATTTGGAAAAAAGCAGAACTATTGAAACTTAGATATCAAATTGAATTTTAGTAGTATGAAGGATTTGTTGTTGTTGTTAAGTGTCATTGAGTCAGTTCTGACTCATAGTGACCCTATATAAGGTTTTCAAAGAGCGGCTGGTAGGTTTGAACTGCCCACCTTGTAGTTAAAAGTCAACTGCTCACCCTAGAGTGCCACACCAGGATTTAAAGATTTAGGTGTACCGTTAATATTTTTAAAAAGATATTAGTAGATAATATAGTTACATTTTTATGTATGCTTGGACTAGGGAAAAATTTCAAAGCAGGTGAATCAAAGCATAAATCATAATGAACAATGGACAGATCTTAATATTCAGATTTTAAGGAGCTATTCTACAAAGTCAGAAAGTAAAAATAAATAGGTGATATTTTGAGACACATGAGAAATATGAGAATGTAATAGAAAAGTGGATATTGGGTTTCCCTAAAAAGAAAAAGAAAAAAATTTTAATGGAATTTTTGTTGTTGTTAGGTGCCGTCGAGTCGGTTCCCACTCATAGCGACCCTGTATAGGGTTTCCTAGGAATGACTGGTGAACTTGAACCACCAACCTTGCAGTTCAAACGGCTTTGCAGTCTGGTGCACTAACTCACAGTTCCACACCAGGACTCCATTAGGCATATGTAATAGTAGTCCATCATCAATATGTAATAAAAGCATATAAATCAGATGATTTTTCAAAAGAGCAGTTAAGTTTGACAGAGTTTTAAAGAATTAAATGACTAATAGACCAGTTGCATTTATTTATAATAGTGAAGAATTAGAAGCAGTTTCTTTGTCCATTTAAAGGAATTGATAAAATAAAATACAGCCATTCAAAATTATAATGCAATTGCATATATGTTAGACAATATTTGAAATTGAAAGAAATAGATTTCTCTAAATAAAAATTGTACATTTTTTTTGGTTGTTGTTTAAAAACAAATCCATAAATATGTATGCAGGGAGAGACATTCACACATTCATGTGTGTTTCTGATTGTTGTTTGTTTGTATGTGTGTTGCATTTGGTAGAGCAAAAGAACTGTTAGTGATTGTCCAGCGAAGAGTGTTCTTCTTCAGAATCACGTATTACTAGTAATATTTGTTTTTTTTGTGTGTGTGTGTTTTCTGTATTTTCTAAATGTGTTTGACAATTTTGTGTTGTAGTGACATGTTCAATAATTTTTAACAGATTTATCACAGTGTACTGTGAATTACAGAATTCTCTTGGATTATTTCATTTCTCCCTTAAAACTATCTTACATACAACTGTTATAGTAAAGATAATATACTTCATTTTTGTTAGAATGAAAAAAAACTTGAAAAGGAGAAAAAGAGGCAGAAGATGGAGAACGACCTTGATGACTCCCCCATGAAACATAAAATGGAGCATGAACCAATAGAGACCCAAAGCCAAATCAGTGACAGCAGCCAAAAACACAATGAGTTTGGAATAGTAGAAAATTATAAGGAAGCATTAACACAGCAGTTGGAGAATGAAGATGAGACAGACAAGCAGTCTTCAGAATCAGGTGTTAAATCAAGTTATTTAAATATATATAACTTATTTTTATTTCATTTTTAAATTATAATTATTTTCATCAAAAGTTATATATATATATATACATATATATATATTCAAATGCAGTATTCATCTTGAGTTTTTTTATGATCTTAGTAACTGATTAATCAATTTGTTCCTAAGTTATGTTTTTATTCATGATGTCTTTGTAACGTAAGAGGATTTCAGTAAAAAATTTCATTTTTTATTTTATTTTCATAAATTTGGGACACAAAATGATTCTTGGAAACATTTTTAGTTTGTTTTTAAAACTTTATGATGTTACAATCAACATTGTTTCTTTCCTTTATTGATTATTTTGATAGGTTGCATACAAAACTTTAAAAAATCTTTGTTATGTAGTTGTTTTTCCTTTTTATATAATACAAAATCAAATTGGTAATTGTTTTAATTGTCTAGTGATGCTATAACAGGTAAACCACAAATGGGTAACTGAAACAAGCAAATTTATTTCACAGTTTAGGAGACTCTAGGTAAAGTTTTTTTCTCTCTGTGTTTGTCTTTGTCTTCTTATAGCTTCTGATTTGTGGTTGCTTAGAGATCTTATGTAGAGTGTCATCTGTCTTCCCACTTCTGTATTTTTTTGCTTCCTTGTTTAATCTAGTCTCTTATATGGAGTCCTGATGTGGCACTGCAGGATAATGCACTGAACCACAAGATCAGTTTGAACTACAAGATCAGCAGTTCACACTCACCAGCTGCTCCTTGAAACCCATATACAGCGTCGCTATGAGTCGGAACCTATTCGGTGGCATTTAACAACAACAATATCTCAAAAAAAGTTGACTGTTTTTGAGTCAAGACAGTTTACATTGATATGACCTCATTAACATAACAAAGAAACCCATGACTAAATAGGATTATATATAGGTGTAGCAATTAGGATTTGTATCATGTATTTTGGGGGAGCACAATATAACCCATACCAATATTCAGTCCATACCAAAATTCAGTACCAGCCTTTTCTAAATGTTAGCATGAACAAGTAGAGATTTTATTTGATTTCCTGGCATGATTTACCAGGAAATTCACATTCTTTGGTATCTTAGAGACATCTTATATTATTCAGGCAAGCTGTGATCGAATACTAAATCTCTCATCAACCAGCTATGTGCTGTTATATAACCTTCTCCAGTCTTAGTTTTCTCATCTCTATATTGAGGCAAATTTATGTAAAATTACCTTGTAGCATTTCTAGGACAGTGCCTGACACTTGGGAGATTGCACAATAATTGCTACTTCCTTGCTGTTGCTACTTAGTGATAGTGTTCCATTGACAATAAAATTTTTATGTATAGGGCCAGAGTTTATGGAAAATAAGATCTCAATCTCTGAACTATAGATTTCATTAAAATGGACATCTTATCAAATGAATAATATTAGATCCAAAAGATGCTTTTGGCCATTTGGACATTCATAGCTATATGTCTCTTGTCAGCTGAATTAGAAAGAAGATAAACTTTATTACAGTGGTTTCTCAATTTCTTTCCTTCTTTTTTATTAACTTAGTTTATGTGTTTATTTAGAATTAATCTTTTTTTAATTTAAATTTTATTTATTTTGTAACTATTGAGTTATGAGAGTAACTCAGAAAGTATTGCTGCTAGAGTTGCAGTTCATATACGTACAGGTTTATTCCAAACAAAACATGTGTAAACATGTCTCTGCAATCAGTAGATGACTGCAGACAAGTTGTTTCAGTAATACAGTTGTCTTAATCTTGTTAGGGTGCTTTAAAAAAAAAGGATAATTTTTGTGTCATGAAAAAAAATTGGAAATCAGAGCTAATATCAATTTTTTTTTAAAGAAAACTGAAATAGACATCTTCATACGTCGTTGAAGTTTTGCAACAAGTTTGTAAGACTGCTGCCCCACATTTTTTTTTTAAAAAGTAGCTTTTGGTAGATCAAGTTTTTAAAGGAAGTTCAGAGTGACCTCAAAAATGAGCCAGTTTTCTGGATACATAGCCAAGGAGGCCATTGTCCATGGAGACAATTAGCTACACGCTCCAAACATTCATCCTATTCCTGGTGTGCCAGGTGAAGAGAGATCATTTTTTGTACAGTGGATGACTGATTGTAAACTTTTAAGACCCTAGCCAGTACCCAATCAAGTAAGAGGTAGAATAGACACACTAAACACGGTGTTAGACCAATTAACTCTGGACTTCTTGATTTCTTGAAAAGATTTTTTGCACTAATACATTGTTAAAGAGCAAATGATTTGGCAGTGATATAACTAGCACCTTTCATTGTCCATTCTGAATTTTCTGGAAACCCCTTCAGTGTGTGGGGGTGGTGTGCTGTGGAATCAATTCCGACTCATAGCAACCCTGTGTAGGATTTCTGAGGCTGTAAATCTTTATGGGAACAGAAAGCCTCATCTTTCTCCTGTGGAACAGCTGATAGTGTGAAACTGCTGACCCTGAGGTTAGCAGCCCAGCTTGTAACCACTACGCTACCAGAGCCCCTTCAGTTAGAAAACCATAGTTGCTTAGTGTAACACTTCAGTATGACACTAGGGTGGAGTCCCCGGGTGACACAAACAGTTAAGCACTCAACTATCAGCCCCAGAGTTGGCAGTTTGAACCCATCTAGTACCATCTGAAAAGACAGGTGTGACAATCTGCTTCTAAAAGGTAACAGTCTTGAAAACTTTATGGGACGGTTCTACTCTGCATACATATGGTGACCATGAGTCAGAATCAACTCAGTGGCAACTAGGAACCAAATATACATTATTTTGGTAATGTAAACTCTGCTTTTTTTGAATTCTGAATAACTTTTCTTAGATTTTAATATATAGAATTTTTGTTTTCCGTCATGTTCATTAACTTTTTTATTCATCCAATAAGAAATTACTTTAAAAGTTAGTGCTTATTCAGGGTTGATAGGGATGGGCAACTTAGACATTGGCTACCTAAAATGTTAGTGTAGTGGTTACGAATTGGACTGCGAACCGCAAGGTCAGCTGTTCAAAACTACCACCTGCTCCGCGGGAGAAAGATGAGGCTTTCTGCTCCCATAAAGATTTATAGCCTTGGAAACCCTGTTCAGGGTTGCTATGGGTCGGAACCGACTCGACGGCACTTAACAACAACAACACCTAAAATGGGGGGGAGGGGACTATAAAGACACGAAGTGACTGGCTTACAAGTTTTCTAGAGGGAGTTTAGTTTCAGAGGGTGTGGGGGAGGGTAGAATCTCTACTGAGTGGTTTTCAACCTGTCTAGATGGGGCTGGTGAAAGGAGATGTGGATAAGATTCTGTGGTTCAATAGTGAGTAATTGTTATCATGACGGATTGCAATTATTGCAACTGTAAAGGTAGACGTGTTATAGCAAAAGAGGGGAGTGATTGATCTTGCAGTCCATGAGCTGAGGACCCTGGAACCATAAAGGGAGAAGAGTAGGAGCAGAGTGTGGGACCCTATTCAGAGAAGCAAGGATGCCAGAGATTGAGGCAGAGATGATGACGTGCAGAAATGGAGCAGCTGGGGACTCTAGACTCATGGAGGAAGAGGTGCTCTGTGCTGGTGGCCCGGCAAGCAGGATATGCCCTTTGGGTGTTTGAATGATTGCATATTACTGAGTGTTTTGGTGTACATAAAAAAAAACAAAAAAAAACAGAAGGAATAGAAGCAAGTACTGTTGAATGATAATGCATAGAGGGATTTGTAATCATTGCAATGAAACAAATACAATAAGATGAGTGTAAAGCTGATGTTCTGTCATGTAAACTCTCACTCAATTCACAATAAAAATTTGATTTAAAAAAAGTTGGTGCTTATTAAATATGTTTAAGGACTTAGTTTTAAAAAGTTCATATTTAGTCATTTGTAGCAAGTCTAAAGTTCAATAGATGTGTTTCTATGGTAAACAACTATATCAACATTTAATTTTTTCTCCTTTTTTCTATTATAGTACAGATATTTACTTTTCCCCAAAGTTATAAAATTCTATGTTTATATTCTTACAGATAGCAGTAAAAAGAAAACCAAAAAACTAAGAATGAAAAGGAGTCACCGGGTAGAACCAATTAATACAGATGACTCTGCTCCTAAGACTGTAACACCACCCCCTCCCCCTCCTCCTGGTAAGTATATTAACATTGATGTTGCATTTGGAAACACTGTTTTAAACAATGGAGAAAAAAGAAAGAAAATTATGTTGTTTTTATTTAGGATGCTTCTTAGTGACTTTTTTTTTTTTTTTAACTTTTTATTGTGAGTTACAGACAAGATTATCAGTTTTTTATTCAAAAAATTATACACTTCATTATATTTCAATAATTATAATCCCCTCCCTGCAACAAGTTATCCTGCTTCCTCCTCTCTGTGGCTTCCCATTTACACCTTACATTTCACAAATGAACAAAGCAAAAATGTTTCATGTGCACTTACAAAACAAAAAATATATATTCATTTAAATGTCCTAAGGGCACATTCTACCAGCCTCCTGCTTGAAGGCACAAAACCTTTCTCAGCCCGTAGGCCTAGAGTCCACAGCTGCTCTGTCTCTCCATGCCACTGCCTCTGTCACTGTCTCTGGTTTTGCCACTGTCCTAGGTAGGGATCTCATACTCCACTCATGGTCTTCCTTCTTAATGATCCTAGGATGGTCTGTTCCTGAAATGAAAGATTAACTACTCACCCCTTTTAATTACACATCTTCCACAATTACAGTTGTGACGCTCACAATTAATCCTGGTAATAACTCACAGTTGAGTCATAAAATCCTATCTCCTTTCACCAGTTCCATCTGGAAAAGAGCGAAGCTATTCTTTAGGGATTCTACCTTATCACCTTCCTTCTGAAACTAAGCAAACTCATGAAAGCTTGTAAGCCAACCACTTCTTGCCTTTATTCCCCCCA